>NC_134531.1:29572954-29881590 GCF_050624435.1 Tenrec ecaudatus | reverse complement strand
AGCTCTCAGTAGACTGTCGCTGGACTGCAAACGCTGTTAGAAAAGGCAATTCAGACTGAGTCACTGCTGGTTATTCTTACAAGCCAGACCCTAATTCTGATCGACCCCAAAGAAAACGCTGCTGTGACTAAGCAAGCGCGCTGGCAGCTGCCTTCTGCTGGATGTTATCTTGCTTGGAACACGTTTCAAACTTTAGAACAGATTTTTAAATTGGAAGTTGAAACCTGCAGACTGTCAGCAAAAGAGGCTGATTCACCACACAGAACGTATCTTATTCCAAGTTCCAGGCAGACTTTTTTTTAAAAAAACAGTAACTTACCTAAAATGTGTTGTGATACAAAGAAGGGGGAGGGGGAGGGAAAAAAGACCTCACAGAACCAGGGGGGTACATGCATCCAAGCATCTTTTGGACTTTTTAACCAGTGCGCATGTGAGCAGGAACTTCTTTAAAGATAGTTCACCGTGATTTGCTAGATTTCATGGCTCTTTGGAAAAGTAGTCAAAATTCTCTCTCCAAATATTGCTGCCTTGCTGGGGGTGCTCCACGTGGGACTGTCTGAGTCCCCACTAGAATGTTGCCGTGTTCATGAGTGAATTAGTGCTGAGGAAGTACAGTTTTGGCAAGGTTGGGGATCAGAACATCTTATTTTATGGAAGGGTGGTAAGTTTTTTGTTTTAACTGGCCATTGCTTTCTTGGGGACTTAGGGAAAAGTTACCAAAAGTCTAGACATTGAGAAAACCATGCCGATGTTAATAATAATACTATCAACCCCTTGCCCAACCAGTAAGAATGAGAATGACACAAAGGTCAGCATTGGCTTGGGGAACATCGAGTTGTCTACAGAGAAAAGCTGCCAAACTCACGCCAGCCATCTCAGCCAAAGACAAGAAAAACCCACCACGCAACTGCCCTACTGGGAAAAATGCAGGCGGGGAACCACTAGAAGGCCCTCCCAACTTAAAAAACAAAAAGTTTGGAGAGCTCACAGCATGAACCTTCATAAATTAGCATTCAGGACTTGCAAAACAACCAGGGACCACAAGGCAAGGCTGGACCACACACTTTAGTGCCTCTTTGGGGGCAGAATGCCCGTGGTGGTATTCAGGATATTGGGTCACATTTTATCTTCTAAAATCAAGAGGTGGGACCATCACTCCATTATAGCTCTAATCAGATCTTCAGAATGTGTTGTTTAAAGGTAAAGGTTTGCCATAGAACGGTCATTTGGTGCCTGTAGTTGGACGTGTTTTTTCCTGAAATTTTGGCTGTTTCAACTTTTGTAGAGCAGTCACATGCAGATGTCCCCCCGCCCTCCCACCCTGCATCTCCTTACAAAAAGAGGAAAAAGAGGCCTGCCTGAAAGTAAGTTGCAACTTGTAAAAGCTGATAAAGAGGCTGGGAGGTGGGGAGGGGTACACAATTTTTTTTATCATAGGCAACTTGTTCCCATAGATTACAAGATAGTTAATATTGCGAAATGTAATTGCAATAAAGGAGTGTCAAAACTAGTAAAGGGACTCAGGGGACCTAGGGAGACACCAAGGTGTCACTTCCCTACAATGGCGGCCCACCATCCCTGTGGACAAGTCCAGAACCAAACCAGTGCTGGTGCGCTGCTGCCTCTCAGGTCTGCCGGGGGGAGCCTGCTCAGGCGCAGCCAGAACCATGGGCAGGGGTGGCCAAGCCGGGCTACCTTTCATTCCCTCCCCACCCCCCTGTAGCTTCTTAGTCAGCTCACCAGGGAGGGCACACAGGGACAAGATCCAATCCTGTAGGGTGGGGGAGTAGTGGGGGCGGGGGTCTAGTCCCCAGGGAATGGCTGGATCTCTTTGAAGTTTCTGAGCTGGGCATTGGAAATGTGGCCTCCAGGATAAACTTTACCCTCTCAGCTAAGGGTGATGGAGACATCTGCTCATCAGCTCCCCTTGCCTCACATCACTTGGTGTCCAGCTTTCTAAACCAGCAAACGCAGCGCCACGCGAGTATTGTTACACAAGCTACATCTGAAGAGATTTTTTTTTCACCTCCCAAAGCAGAAGCCTAAAGGTTTCCCCTAGCAGGTAAAGCCAGCAGCAGCAGAAGTGGCCTAAGTCGCCTTTGGCCACATTTACACAACGGTGTTTTGCTTCTGTTCAAAAGCGTAACCGTTTTTAATGCTGCGAAGCAGGTTTATCCCAGGGTTTCTTTTCTAACCCGCCAGAGGATGTATCGCCCCCCCCCATAATAAACACCCGGAAAGCCCCCCTGGGGCGGCCTGGTAGTATTATGGACACTCCAGCCACCCCAGCGACACACTCTTGCAGGGAAGCCTCCTCTTCCCCACAAGAAGGGCTTCAAGCTTCCCTAAATGACCGGGACGCTCCGCCTGGATGTGGGGTTTTAGTCTTAGCATGCGATACACCCCTGTGTGGAAATGCCTTGTAAAAACGAGAGCGGCAGAGGGAGAGCGCGCGAGAGAGGGAATGAATGATGGCCCTGCCAGATGATTAAACTTCTTGGTTCCTGAAAGTTCTCAGTAAGTTAACTCAGGTGAACAATCCCCCTGGTATCGACAAAGACCTGCATTTAACTCCCCATCAAATATGGATTTTTACTGCCGCAGCGACACTTCCCAGGCATCACGCTGACCTCGCCAGCACCTCCCACCTCCCCTGCCAACTCGGGGCCGAGGAGTATCTCAGCGACAGAAGTCAATCCCAGCCCCGCTGCAGTGCACACCGATGCAGCGTCCGCTGGGATGGAATGCAGGGATTAGCGCGTCCCGGGTGCCACCTCCTCCGGCATCTGAGCCTGAAACCCGGGCGCAGGGGGTCTGTCCTCGTGGGCGACCTCCCCCAGCTCCAGGCTGGGCCCGCCGAGAGAAGCGCGACCCGGCTCAGGCTTCCGTGTGACTTTTTCCTGGACCGTGGGCTCCATTTTTCGGAGCCCCATTGCTGGACTTTCCTGGCAACCTAAGCCATTCTGCCCCGCAGGAGCCGGCGGGCACTGCCCAAACATGCCGGCCAACAGTTCTTTGGAGCATCTTCTCTCGGCCCCACCATCTCTCTGACTTGAGTTGTCCTTGTTGGGTGCATGCAAGAGTTTCCCAGCTACTCGATTTTCTACCCCCCCTCCCCCCCCCGTCCCCCGAAAGCCGAGCGATGGAACTCAAGTCAAAGCGGTCCGTGCACGCACCCTAGGGAGGCGGGCAGGTGGGAAGGAATCCAGCCCCCAACGGCTGGCTCCCCGGGTCCTGCACGCACGGGCGCCCGGCGTCCCCGGCCAGCCAACTTGGCAAATGCCGGAGCTCCGGCGGCGCCGAGGAAGGTAGCGGGCTCGGGCCGGCCGCCCAGGGTCCAGCCCCCACTCCGCCCCATCCTTCCCCGCGGGGTCGCTCTTACCGGAGGCGGAGGAGCGGCGCCGGGTCCCGCGGGCAACGGCACCCGCCCCGGGCAGCGGCCGCAGTGCCCCCCGCGCGCCCGCCCGCCTGCCCGGCCCGGGCTCGCCGGCTGCGCATGGCTCCGAAGTCCGGCGCGCGGCACCCGCCGGGGACAGAGGGCTCTCGCTCTGATTGGCTTCCGTCCTTGCTCCCCACCGAGAACTCAAAGCAGCGCGCACCCCCGCCGCCCCCGCCGCCCGCGGAGACCGAACCCACCTCGGCTCGCTCGCCGGCCGGCGCTCTGGAGCCCCCGCGACCCGCCCAGGCTGCTCGCGCCGCCGCCGCGGTGGCCGCCGGCTCCGCTGCAGCTCCCGGGCTGGGGAGGTGACGGGCTCGGGAGAGCTGGCTCGGGTGGGCACGCACTGATTTGCAAGTGAATGAAGTGGGAGGGCGCAGAGAGAGGAGGACTTTGTTCAAGAGGCCCAGTGCCTGCCCCCGCCCGCCCCTTCCCCTTGACAGAATGACTCCCTGTGTTGGAAGTCCCGAGCGATTCGCTCCCGGGAACCCTCCCTGGGCCCCAGGCTTCTCCTGCTGGCTGATTTCTTGAAAAATCCCACCCCCCCCCTCTTCCTCCCCGGGGGCGTTTAAGTCATACTCTGAACTTGGGTGCCCGGCTTGGTCGGCTCCTGGCTGGAGACTGTCACGGTGCCCCTGGGCTATTCTCGGCCGCGCTCCGCGGTTCCTTTTCCACCCACCAAGCCGAGACAATGCCCAGGGACGCAGTACCTCGCCGCGCGCTCCCCGGGCCGGCGTCGCGTTCCCGGCTCGCTGGGGGAGGACGCGCGTCTAGAGAGCACCGACCCGGCCTCCCGAGAGGAACGATCCCGGTCGCTCGGCTTTGCCCACGGCCACGGGCGCGCTCCGGGCGCGAGCCGATACAGACGCCTGGCCGTCGCTCCGGCTCCCCTTCCGAGAAGACAAGCTTGCGCGTGTCCTCGTGATCCCCGTTACTCTTTGGAGTCACCCCAGGATGGAGGCGCGCCGAGCCATGCTGCCCAGGGCTGGCAGAGACCCTCAGCACCCCAACCCTCCCGGCTGGCCCCAGACCTACGGCCGATTGCGTCTTTCTAAAGGAGTTCAGGAGAGAAGGCGAGGGGGGTTGCGCCCCGCAGAGAGGGGGTGGGGTGGGGTTGGAGGAGTATGGTGGTAGTCAAGGTCTGGCTGCACGTTTTAAGCTCTTTCAGCAAAGTTACTCTAGTGGGATGTGGGATCACCACCCAATTCAACTCTTTGGCCCACACAGCCCTTTCAGGGGGCTGGATTTAAAGTAGCAAAGAAGTCATTTCTCCTATGAGGGCGTTGAGACAGGACAGTCTCCGACATGTCCGAGGGTCGTTAAATCAGAGGAAAGATTTTCTACATGGGCGCTGTCGACATGACGGAGCCAGGCAGTGCGGGCTTAGGAGAAGGGAATCGCGTTACAGCCGCAACTGCACCCGGGGTCGGGAGCGTCCTAAAGCAGTTGGCTGGCGCAGCACGTTCTCACGGGAGGTGCCCGTGGCATCTGCGTGGTGCTTTAAGGAAATTCCTGTCTACTGGGCATCTGAATGGGTAAGCTCCCCATTCCCTGGTTGGAGGTTGGCGTCGTTTCCCCAGTAGCCGGCACCGAAATAAACCCAAATCAAAGGGCGTGCTTCAAAGAAGTGCGCGTGGATATGGTCTTAGCTCAGATGTTCCTCACATGGAAAAACGGGAAGACTTCCAGTTTCTTTCCTGAAAAGACCTTCCCCTCATGAAAAATTACCACCAATTTTTTTCTTTAAAAAGGCTGAACATTTTCTCTTCATACAGCGATTCCAGCGCATATGGAGAGAGCACAGAGAAGAAAGCTGCTTCAGATCCCACAGTCTGATCCTCACAGTATGATTTCCCGAATTCGCATTAGTCCTTCGCTGCTTGCAAAGCGCTTGCGTGGACTAGTCTATTGAATTCTTCTTTCAACAGGTCCTGCGATTTCCCCCCACATGGGGACAAGGAAGCAGATTGAGGAAAAGACCCCAGAGTTGTTAAGTCACATGGCTAAGGAAATATAGCTGGTAAGGAGAAGGGGTGGGGGGAGGTCTCATAAAATGGTTCATGCTTCTATGCTATGCTTACACACAGACCCACACATTGCATATATGTGCATATGCTGTTATGCATATATTAATAATTTAACACATGCACATATTAATAAATTAACACATGATATAAAGCATGCCAATACACAGAAGTAGTGTATGAAGATCACATATCAGAAAGATCTGCAAATAAGCTTACCTCTGGAAAAAGTAAGATGATAGTGAAATTGATCTCTACCAACTGAACCAGTTAACACCACACAAAAGCAATCTTTACTTGTGTGCAATGCATTTTTCTTCAGAACTCATTAAGACACGTATCAAAGGTGGTTAGCTCAATGACTTTTTAGTTCCAGTGGCAGCATTAAAGTCTGTACAGAATAGCTTTGTGGTGCTAGGGCCCTGGGTGATGCACATGGTCATGCAAATGGTTGCTAGTGGAAAGGTCGGGTGTTCATATCTACCTCCAAACAAAAGACTTGGAACTGGGGGGCGGGGTGTGTGTGGAAATCATCCATTTAAAACACCATGGAGCTAAGAGCAGAAAGATGATGCAGTCAGAAAAGGAGCAAAGGATAGGGTACCAGCATGGACTTTCAAATAGCCATCAAAACCTCAAAAGATGTTCATCACCAGTAGCCATCAGACATGCAAATCCAATCCACAGCCAGCAACGGGTTCACTCTGACTGGGATGGCTAAGATTAAAAACAGAGAGAAAATAACAAATGTTGCCAAGGATGTGGGGAAACGAGTCCTGACCCATTTCTACTGGGAATGCAGAATGGTTCAGCCATGGTGGCAAATAGTAAGGCAATTCCTGCAAAACTAAAGCTAGCATGGCCATATGACTCAGCAAAGCTGCCCGGGGGCATATACCCCGAGACCCAGAGACAGGCTGTACACCAATGTAGCTTTATCACAATGGCCAAAAGGTGGGAACGACCTAAATGCCCACCAACTGATCAACCGAAAAACAAAATGAGGTACAGATGTAAAGTGGAATGCTATTCAGCCTGTAGAAGAAATGAAGTCTTGACATATGCTACAATATGAATAGATGATAGGGAATGGAGTGAGAAAAAAAAAAGTCAATCACACACACACACACACAAGACTGTATGCCCCCACTTTTATAAAAAAAAAACACAAGGAAAGACAAATATAAAAAGATCAAAGTGTATGTGTGATCCCCGGGGTTGGGGTGTGTGTGTTAGTGAAGTGAAAATTACATAGATTAAGGATAGGGTTACATAGTGGATTGTTAAAATTGATGTCCATAAAGTGTACATTTGTAAAGAGCTCAGTTGGCATCCTTTATGTGATGTATATAATACCAACAACAAAAGAGCAGTTGGCGAGGTTGCTTATGTACGCCATCAATCTCATGGGATTTGGTTCCTTAGTTTGGAGACTTAGTGTTATGGTTTCTTGGGACAGCCTAGTTAATTGGCCCTAATAGTGTGTTTAGCGCTTCTGTTCTACCTCCTACTTGGTTGAATACGCCTGAGGTCTTCAACGTTTGCAAGCAGCCGTAAAAGTCACTACTCTCCGTCTCTGTTCATTAGGAGCCCTAGTGGTCTAGTGGTTAAGCACTAAGGCTGTCTGGCTCCAAACCACTAGCTGTTCCTCAGTAGAAAGACTGGACTTTCCACTCCTGTGTAAACAGCTACACACTGGGAAACTCACAGGGGCAGTTCTAGCCTGTCCCATAGAGCTGATGTGAGTCGGCAGCACAGGCAGTTTGGGGTTGTTGTTGTTTTTCCTCACCCGGAGCAACAGAAGCAGCATCAGAAACCCTAGGAAGATCTGGAATTTGTTATCAACTGCCTTCATGAGCTAGTTTCTTCTTTTCCCTGAGAAGGGAAGCATTGGGTTTCATGCCCGCATGTTTAAATCAAAGATCACATGCGAGAACCTTGATCAAAAGAGGGAAAATGCAGAACAGAATTTCACAGCGTACAGACACCCTGGAGCCATGAAGGCTGGATCAACCCCTGAAATGATGGCCTTGACATAATCTTTAAGCCTTAAAACAAAAATATTCATTAAATTCTTCTTTTTTTAAATCATTTTATTGGGGGCTCGTACAATTCTTATCACAATCCATACATACATCCATTGTGTCAAGAACATATGTACATTTGTTGCCATCATCATTCTCAAAACATTTGCCTTCTACTTGAGCCCTTAATATCTGCTGCTCATTTCCCCCTCCTTCCCCCCTCCTCACTACCTCATGAACCCTTCATCACTCATAAATTATTATTATTTTGCCATATCTTACACTGTCTGACGTCTCCCCCTGCCCTCTTCTCTGCTGTCCCTCCCCCAGGAAGGAGGC
Source organism: Tenrec ecaudatus (assembly GCF_050624435.1). NCBI lineage: Eukaryota > Metazoa > Chordata > Mammalia > Afrosoricida > Tenrecidae > Tenrec > Tenrec ecaudatus. The sequence goes on along the minus strand of NC_134531.1, from coordinate 29,873,767 downwards.
TATATGTAGATTCCTGTAATCAGTTCCCCATTTCTACCCCACATTCTCTCCACCCTCCATGCATCAACACTCTTGTCACTGGTTCTGAAAGAGTCATCTGTCCTGGATTCCCTGTGTTTCCAGTTGCCATCTGTATCAACGTATATCCTCTGGTCTAGCCAGATTTGCAAGGTAGAATTGGGATCATGATAGTGTGTGTGGCGGGGGGATTCTTCTGTAAACTACCCAGCAGTTTAGCTTAATCAGTGAAAAACGGCCTGCCTGTGGGAATGGCACCCGATCTAACCCCACCACACAGAGGCAAAACACTATGGGCGTGTCACAGAAGAGCAAGGGGAAGACAGCAAGGAAGTCCCCAGGGAACACCAAAAATACTCCACCAGAAAACACTCCAAAGGTCAACAAACAGACCTTGAACTATTTACAAGCTTTTTTCTTTCTTTGGTCATTTTGTTGTTGTTGTTTTATTTTCTTTTGTTGCTTTGTTTTGTTCTGTCTTGTTTTTGTGCATATTATTATTTCTGCAGGTCTATCTAGATAAGATAAGCAGTATAAACAATCTGGAGGAGAAAGAAACAGGATCAAAGTTTCTGCGGGGACCTGGGAGAAGGGGAGTTGGGGGAAAGGAAGTGAGTCTTAACAAAGGCAGGGACAAGGGAACAACAAGGGATCCAAAATCAATTACGAGAAGGTTATAGGAGGCCTGGTTGGGCTTGATCAAAGTCAATGTAACTGAGAGGACTTATTGAAACCCAAATGAAGGCTGAACATGATAGTCGGACAAGAGGAAAGTAAAAGGAAGTAGAAGAAAGAACTAGGAGGCAAATAGCATTTATACAGGTCTAAATACAGGCATGCACATATGTCAATATATTTATATATGATGATAGGGAAATAGATCTATGTGCATATATTTATAGGTTTAGTACTAAGGTAGCAGATGAACATTGGGCCTCCACTCAAGTACTCCCTCAATGCAAGAACACTGTGTTCTATGATCACTGAAGACAAAACAGGTGCATAATAAAATGTGGTAAAGAAAGCTGGTGGTACTTGGCTATCAAAAGATATAGCGTCTGGGGTCCTAAAGGCTTGAAGATAAACAAACGGCCATCTAGCTGAGAAGCAACAAAGCCTACATGGGAGAAGCACACCAGCCTGTGTGATCACGAGGTGTCAAAGGGATCAGTTATCAGGCATCAAAGAACAAAAAAAATCATATTGTGAATGAGGGTGATGGGGAGTGCGGAGTGGAGACCCAAAGCCCACCTGTAGGCAACTGGACATCCCCTTACAGAAGGGTTGCGGGGAGGAGACGAGCCAGTCATGGTGCAGTGTAGCAATGATGAAACATACAACTTTCCTTTAGTTCCTAAATGCTTCCTCCCCACCACTATCATGATCCCAATTCTACCTTACAAATCCAACTAGACCAGAGGATGTACACTGGTACAGATAAGAGCTGGAAACACAGGGAATCCCGGACAGATAAACCCCTCAGGACCAACAATGAGAGTAGTGATACCAGGAGGGTAAGGGGAAGGTGGGGGGAAAAGGGGGAACTGATTACAATGATTTACAAATGACCCCCTCCCTGGGGGAGAGACAACAGAAAAGTGGGTGAAGGGAGATGTCAGACAGTGTAAGACATAAAAAAATTAAGAATAATTTATAAATTATTAAGGGTTTGTGAGGGAGTAGGGGGTGGGAAAAATGAGGAGCTGATACCAAGGGCTCAAGTAGAAAGAAAATGTTTTGAAAATGATGATGGCAACAAATGCACAAATGTTCTTTACACAATGGACGCATATACAGATTGTGATAAGAGTTGTACATGCCCCCAATAAAATGATTTTTTAAAAAAAGGAAAAAAAGGGGCTGTCTTAAGCATTGTGTTTTTTTTAAGAACTATCTATATGGAATCACGTTGAGAATGCTGTTGTTGTTGGTAGGTTCAGTCTCATAGTGACCTCTGTACAACAGAACAGAACATCTCCTAGTCCTCCACGATCCTTAAAACTGCTCTTATGTTTGAGCCCATTGTCGCAGCCCCTGTGTCAAACCATCTGGTCAAGGGCCGTCCTCTTTTCACTGAGAATAGCAATGTGAAAGATTAGATAAGAACCTTAGGGGACAGGAATCTTATGTTAATTCAGGGGGACTGGTTCTAAAAAGCTGGGTGAGCATGGCTGTACAACTCCAATTATGGAATCAATGTCACTGAAAGCTGGGCTTGTAGAAACTGGGTTGGTGCTAGTTTTGCTGGGTATATTCTCAACAACAAAACAAAACTTAATTCTACTCTGACACACCTGGAGTTGGTTGCCTTGCATCAGATTTGACTTGATGGCAACTGATATTGATACATTTATGCTCTCACTACCACTGAGTCAATTCTGGCTCACTATGGGTTTCTGAGACTAACTTTGGTTGGATTGAAAGCCCAGTCTCTCCAGCAGAGCTGTTGTTGGTTTTGAATTGCCCACAATGCAGATTGCAGCCCAACTTGGATCCACTACGGCACATTTATACTACAATGATTCTATGTGATTTTTGAGCATTTCTAGCAACATTTGCTCTGGCGCACTCAAATAGGTTTGGTGAATTAGGGCTTGCTGTTTGCAAATAGCAATTGCTAATCAGAGATAGTGTAACGAATGAGAGGGGTCTTTGTTATGGCATAAAGTTCCTTTTTTTAATACAGTTGTATTGGCACATAATCCACATATCATACAACTCAATAGATAAACCATATCAAGAATTGCACAATCATTACTCCAATCATTTTTGAATAAATGTTCATGGTTAAATCGCTTTTAAAATGAGTTGTGTAATCACCATCAGTTCTATTGCCCCCTCTCCTCTCCCCCAACCCCTCCACCCTCCTTATCTCCTACCTCCCCACCCCTACCACCCCCACAAACCCTTGCATCCATTATTATCTCTATGCATCTACTCCTTCTGGCCTTCACAAAGTGGAGAACCCAACAGAAACAATAAGAAAAAGAAACAAAGTGGTAAGGGTAAAATAATAATACTACAAAGATAAAAATACAAATAATGGGTAAGAACGAAAAGACCACTCTCAGTATGTAAAAGGCCAGGGAAGAAACTTACGTCATGGAACAAGCAAGAAATACTTGCACCTAGAACAATTTCAGGTTGGGTCAATAGGGAGGTCAACTGACCACGGCATAAAGTTTTCTCATTAAACTCAGGTATGGAAATTACGCAGGCTTCTGGAAGTCCCGGACACATGCAAAGAGAAGTCACCAGCGCTCTGCCTGGGAAGCTGATGTTTTGCTCTCCCTCTCCTTCTATCTTGTCTCTGGGCATGCTCACTTCCTCTGTCTTTCTGTCCACAATTACAGGGCTTGTGGTTGGTAAGGGAATATATTTCTCTTTTGATTACATTTCCACTTTCTGGGATAAAAACAGTTCTGTTTGGCCCTCGTTCAGCCAGATGCTCCCCAGACTGGACCTACCACCTGAGGCTGGGCTTGAGAGCAAAGAGGAAGGAGTTAGTGATGTCAACCGAAAAAAAATGGTGGGGAGTAAACGGCAAATGAACTGGGAGCTTATTCCAAAGAGTGGCCCATTCTATGTAATCTCCTTTTTTGGGAAAAAAAATTAAGGCTACTTCATGATATATTTAAACTTTTAAAATATTAATTCATTTAAAAACGTTTTATTGTGAATTGAGCAGAGGTTGTAGAGCAGATCAGTTTTCCATTCAACAATTTATACAGATTTTATTTCATGTCAATGACTGCATTCGCCGTAATGTAACACCACGTATCCCTCTTCCTCCTGATGTTTTCTATGTTCATTCTTCCTTCTTTCCTAACCTTTCTGAACTTTGACCTTGGAAAAATGTTGCCTCTTTTGATTTCAAATAATTCTTCTAAGGTGTACATATCTCCCTATTGTTATTATTCTTTTTATAGACCTATGGTTTGTTTGACTCAAAATTGAGCCAGGAGGATGAATTCATATTTAGATCTGGAAGGTGACTAAGTGGCACAATCTCTCTTGGGATCTCACCAGTCTTTATATGACAAGTGAAACTGGTCTTTTATGATTTGGAATTTTCTCCATGTTTTTCTCTCCCTCTAGTCAGGACTTTCTAATGTGATCCCTTTCAGAGTTGCTGGGCATCATCTCATCCTTCTGGTCTCAGGGTCATGGAGATTGATGATTGTTAGCATACATCGTTGATTTTTCTTTTTTCACGTTTCTTTTCTCGGGACAGAGAGTGATTAGTGATTACACCTAAGATGACAGTTTACAACTCAGTCACTGCTCACCAATGTGAACCATGCTGTACCAATTGACCGTGGTGTTCCTCCAGGCTGTGGTCCTGTTCCCTGGGCTCAGCTCCTCATTCCAAGGAATTTGGTTATGTCTAAGAAGTTTTCACAACTTTACTTCCTGTCTACCCTACCATATTCATGAGTATATTTGCACACAGGTAAAAAAAATCCCTATTTAAATTTTCTTTATAAAAATTAAAATAGATATATTCATGGGTACCCTTTCATTTTCCCTCCCACATCTATTCAGCCCATTTGTCTATTCATGCATGTACTTGCAGACCACTGATATTGCATGATTGGAGATATACCAGTTTTTACTTTGGGTTCTTTAACTTTTGCACCCCTCTCAGTGTCATCTCCTGGCATCATCATATCTTGCTGCCCTCCCTCTTACTATACATTGCTTTTTCTTTTACCCAAGTTTATCCATGTCTGCTCTCTAGCTGGTAATTTTCCATCCATTGCCTTCTCATCCCTGTTGACCATCAATGGATATGTCCTTTAGTGTGAAAATCATTTCTTGACTTTTGACAATAGCGGTCTCATGCAATGTTGGTCTGTTTGGGCTTGACTAACTTCACATAGGATCAAATCTCTAGGTCCATATGGTAGGAGGTGGACCACAGATTCCTGTTAGTCTTGAATGCTGTGTAGCATTCCATGTGTGTGTGTACCAGCCTTATTTTAGTCATTCTTCCACTGATGGAAATTTCGACATTTTTCCGTCTTTTTGCCATGTGAATGGTGCTGCAATGAACATGGGTGCGTATATATCTACAATTATTGTGGCTTTTATTCCTCTAGGGCACATACCAAAGAGAAAGAGTGCTGAGTCTTTACATCTCCAACTTAAAAAAATTATTGGGGGCTTATACAACTCTTATCACAATCCATACATACATCCACTGTGTCAAGCAAATTTGTATATTTGTTGACATCATCATTCTCAGAACATTTTCTTTCTACTTGAGCCCTTGGTATCAGCTCCTCATTTCCCCTCTCCCTCCCTTTCTGCTCCCCCTTCATCACGAACCCTTGATTAATTTATAAGTTATTATTATTTGTCATGTCTTACACTGTCTGACGTCTCCCTTCACCCACTTTTCTGTTTTCTGTTCCCAAGGGAAGGGGTTATATGTAGATCCTTGTAATCGATTCCCCCTTTCTATCCCACCTTCCCTCTACCCTCCAGGTATTGCCACTCTCACCACTAGTCTTCAGGAATTCATCTGTCCTGGATTCCCTGTGTTTCAAGTTCCCGTCTATACCAATGTATATCCTCTGGTCTAGCCAGATTTGTAAGGTAGAATTGGGATCATGATAGTTAGGGGGCAGGAGGTGGCAGGAAGGAAGCATTTAAGAACTGGCGGAAAGTTGTTTGTTTCATCATTGCTACACTGCACCCTGACTGGCTCATCTCATCCCTGAGACCCTTCTGTAAGGGGATGTCCAGTTGCCTACGGATGGGTATTGGGTCCCCACTCCGCACTCCACACTCCCCCTCATTTATAGTGATATGATTTTTGTTCTTTGATACCTGATCCTATGGACACCTTGTGGTCACACAGGCTGGTGTGCTTCTTCCATGTGGGGTTTCTTGCTTCTGAGCTAGATGACCACTTGTTTATCTTTAAGCCTTTAAGATACCAAACCTTATATCTTTTTAATACTTGGCACCACCAGCTTTCTTTACCACATTTTCTTATGCACCTGTTTTGTCTTCAATGATTGTGTCAGGAAGGTGAGCATCATGTAATGCCAGGTTAATTGAACAAAGTGTTCTTGCACTGAGAGAGTACTTGAGGAGAGGCCCAATGTCCATCTGCTACCTTAATACTAAACCTATAGTTATATGCACATAGATCTATTTCCCACATCATCATATATAATATGCTTACATATGTACATGCCTGTATTTAGACTTCTATGAATGCCCTTTGCCCATTTCCAAATTTTTAGTGAAGCACCCTACCTTGTTTCCCCTGGTCGCACCAGTGTGGTGTCCCCCCAACAAAGTATGACAGTTCCATTCAAAATTATTTATAGAGAAACTTGAACTCAAGCCTGTTTCTGTTGGGTGGAGTCCCACTCATAAGTTTCTTGTATTTCTCTCTTTTTAATGTTTGCAAAATTTCCACTAAAAAGGACCCCACAAAAATAAAATTTCTTCATAGACCATTACTGGGAATATTAATTTTTATGGGAGATTTTTTTAACTCCATTGAATCCCTCTTTAAATGATTAAGAGTTTGTGTCTTATCTGGATAATGGAGACTCACTTAAATAAATATTTACATGTTCCCCAAATTTCTTTCCAGTAATATACATCTGGATGCTATGATTATCTGGTAAAAAAAAACATTTGTATGATCATCAACAGCCATTCTTGATGAGAAAAAATTTGTTCACTTTGAAGGCTATGTTCACTTTCAAGAATCTTGGCATTGGGGGGTCAATGGGGGTTGATTCAATCAATCCAACTCTTCCATCTAAAATTCACCCATGTTTCTGCTGGAAAGAGCTGATATATTACAATGCTTATCACTTAACGAAGGTGATACAGTAGTTGAGCTCTCAACTGCTAATCAGAACATCAACAGTTTGAATCCAGCAGCTGCTCTGTGGGAGAAAGCTGGAGTGTCTGCTTTCCTGAAGATTGACAGTCCCCCAAACCCTGTAGAGACAGTTCTTCACTGTCTTAGAGAGTTGGTATGAGTCACAATCAACTAAATGGCAGTTGGTTTATTATTTAATAATCACAGTGTACGTAAGTGAACAGATTTCATCAAAGGATGAAGGACCATCTCCCACCTCTTCCCTGATGTGTGTCCCTGAGAAGAAAAGCTACTGGACACACACACACACACACACACACACACACCAAGAGCTTTAACCATGCTGGGTGTCACTGAAGTGAAACAAAGGAGATAGGAAACCTCGATGGAATTCTCCTTTTGTGAGAGCTGTAGACATCTCAATAGAAGCTATAATAAATCCACACTAGCTTCCTGTGCTTATCCAGGTTTTCTAACCCTGGGAGAAATTCCAATACTTTATTTAAAGTGGGTTGGTTCCCAGGATGCATTAAGACATTTCTCTCTTGATCATTATATTTGACTCATCACTATAGGAAGATTGCATTGGCCAAAGATTTCCAAATGAGATAAATACACAACAGCAAAATCCGTTTTACCTGTACAGGGTATCTTCCGAGACATTTCAGAGTAGAGAGAGTGGACTTTAATCCTTATAGATTCTGTTCACATTTTTCTTTCACTGCCTGTGCTAGAATAGGACTTTGCTATGAATATATATATATGAATATACATAAAGTAAAATTTGATTAGACTGATAATTAAAATTATAATTTGGCCATGAAGAGGTATGGCCTATTTAGAAGAAACAGGCTACCCCATGCAACCTTCCTCCTCCATTAGGGGCTATGTGATATAACAGTATATTTTCCTGAACACCTAATGTGGGCCAGGCTAAGCAGAAAATCCTCTACTTGCATTCAGGAGTAAAAGTAGTCCTCCTCTCTTACCGACCTTACTTTTAATTTGGAGGAACTTGAATGGAATAGAGGCAGGTTAGATGGGAAAGACAATACAATAGCAACTGTTCAAAATATTTTTGGATTTTATAGATTGTAAGGACATAAAAAATGCACAGTTTATCGTGGCTGTCAAAATGAAAATAAAGACAAAGAGAAAGTGAGGAAGAGTGTATTGCTGCCCTGAATGGGTGTACGTTTTCTCGTTAGAGTAGGCTAGGCCTCTCCCCGGTGTCATTGTGCCTCCTGGGTACGAGCTGTTAAATAGCCTTTGCTCTTTTTGCTCCTTTTCTTGTGTTTCCATTTATGAAACACCCACCGCATGTTAAGTATGTACACTGACATTACAATGTTTCTATTTCTACTCGCTCGCTTGTATGTGACTGCATCTCCATTGAATGAGTAAAGCAGAGCATGTGTTGGTTGGGTCGTCATTTGATCCCTGATCCTCAAAGAGCCCTTGGAGCTTGCATGTGAATCTCAGTGGTGATTCTGATACATTAGAATGAATTCAGAAAGCAGAAGAAACTGGAGATGACTCATGCTTTAAATGATAAGGATGGAAGAGAAATGATTCAAGTTGGTCAGGACCACTCTAAATATTCAATCCATCCTATAGAAGAAAATAAATCTGGTTTTTAAAAGGGTAGATGCTCTGATTAGGGCCAACTAGTGAAGACATTAGATCAGAGGTTCTCAACCTGTGGGTCGCAACCCCTTTGGAGGTCGAACGACCCTTTCACAGGGGTTACCTGATTCATCACAGTAGCAAAATGACAGTTTTGAAGCAGCAATAAAAATAATTTTATGTTTGTTGGTAGGGGAAGGGTCACCACAGCATGAGGAACTGTATTAAAAGGTTGCAGCATTAGGAAGGTCGAGAACCAGTGCATTAGACAATCTGACATTCTGTTGCCTTTGAAGCATCCAGGTATTTTTGCATGACGACATCGCTGAAGTCATAGTATCTCTAGTAATTGATGTGATCAGGAAGCATATGACAATTTAATTGGGAATGTCTGACCCCGTGGGCTAAACACTGGGCTGCTCCCTAAATGTCACCAGTTGCTCCGCAGGGGATTTGGCAATCTGCTTCTTGGCAGCTGTTCAGCCTCAGAAACCTCATGTGCTATCGGTTGCTATGAGTCGAAACCAGCTCAGCACCAGCCGGCTCGATTTGCCTTGGTCTTCGTTCATAGTGACACATAGAATGATGGTGTAGCTTCTGACGGTAACATCTCAGATGTGATTACGTGCGGATGGCAATTCCAGCTCGGCGGTACAAGAGGATTTTTAAGCGGCGAGCGCTGCTCCAGATGAAAGGGGCTAACAGCTTCACGATAGAAATGAGTCACACACGACAGCCACGCTATAAACGAGCTTGTACATCAGATTTGGGGTGGAAGACCTTTTTATATCTTCACTAGACTTGAGGTACTTTTGTCTCATTTCTGCAGACTAGCACACAAGCCTCCCCTAGGTTAAGTCTTTAAACCCCCAATTAGAGGCAGATAGTTATGCCTTCTGTTTCTGGGCACAATTTACTCTTTTTCCTCTCTCTTCTGGCCCACATTTGGAGATGAGGGGAATGGATACACCCTGTCTTTTTATAAGAGCGATGCTGTTGTGGGAAGGTGCCAAGGGGTTGCTTCTGACTCCTAGTGACCCGGTGTACGACAGAGCAAAGCACTGCCCGGCCCTTCACCACACTGACCGGCCTGGTCATGTCTGAGCCCTTTGTGACCACTGGGCCAATCTATCTCCTTGAGGAGTTTCTATTACTACTGACGCCTCACTTCCTCTCCTACTGGTTAGTCTTTCCCAATGAATGTTGTGTCCAAAGTAAGTGAGCTTACTCTTGCCATGCTTGTTGTACAGTAAAACCAGTGAAATCTGGACCTTGTGTAAGGTGGAAGCGTGTCAGAGAAGGAAAACACAAACATTTTCCATTAAAACCAGCAGTAGGAAAATGGGAAGGGTGAGATCAGAGTGGTTTCCACTGGTTGTTTTACCCACCAGGACTCCCCATCAAGAGCATGATTTTACCTAAGATCCTGGTGATCTAAGCCAAGATGGTGCAAACTCAAAGTAAGACCACAGTATTCCACCTGAGCTTAAGGCTCACTTGTTCAGCTTCACAGAGAACTCAAAGGTGGGTGATCATAGGCCTGGAGAAAGTCTTGATGTAGCCAAGACGATTGATAGTGGAATTGGATTGATGGGGTTTCCATCTGTGGGAAGTCATTAACCTTGGAAGGGCATATTATGAGGTGGCAGCCGCAAAACAAACCAAGTTCATGGCCATCAAGTCAATGCTGACTCATAGCAACCCCGCTGTAGGTTTCCGAGATTGTAACTGGGAATAGAAAGTCCAGTCTTTCTCCCTTGCAGCTGCTGGTGACTGAATTACTGACCATGAGGATCACAGCCCACCTGAAGAGTTCACTGTTCTGACTATGGTACCTGGTGTCATGAGAATAAACCTGCCAAGATCCAGCTTCTGGACCTCACTGAGGGTGCCACGGTGGCAAAAATAGAGGCTGCCAAGTTATTTCAGTAGCGCGGACTTTTAGCTTGATTGCAGTTGTTCTGGATAAGCTGATCCTTTGAGAAAGGAGAAGACCATCAAACATGAGCTGGAGGGCTTTGGCATTCCCTGAACAGCACCACCACCCCCCACCCCAACTCAGCCCGGGCTTCAAGAAGAGGGCCAAGGGAGGCATGATCTCATAGCCCTTGCCCTCTGAGCAAGCTAGATACACTATTTATAATGCCAGTCTGCGTCTGCATAGGCATGCCACCGCTCATTAACCTCATTGACATGGCAGAAGGAAACAAGAGTTTATATCCCCTGGATCAATGCAGTAAAGAAAGTTGATCAGCTCTCCATTGAGAAATGGAGTATCATTCATAAGGTGCCTTACAGTGGACCCATCTCTGCCCACTACCAACCACTGGCAATTTGCTGACCTACTAATGCAGACCTGGGACTCTGAAATTAGGAGAATGTATACCAAACCCCCAAGGCAATTTACCAGACTATCCATCTTGACCTGCTACTCGACCCCAGAGCCCCGATGGCTGATTCATGAAGCTTCACAGAAATGCTTCTGTCAAAGAGTTTAAATACACTCCGGTCTGAGGTCTCTCTGAGAAACACTATTCTCAGAAAGCGGACAAAGCTCACCTGGTCGAGAACCAGGACGTCGTCCAGTTTGAGAGGATGCCAAACCTCCTCTTCTATTCACCGCAGGGCCAGTGCGGCTGCGGCATCGCCTGATGCAAGCATGTTGCAGAGCCCTTCTTTGCTCGTGGCCACGGGCTCCGGATTCAGGGGGCAGAGATGGAAACCCCCAAACTGGAACTTCACTTATCTTCATGCCGCCTTGTTTGCTGAACGGCAGGAAGGACCCGACCTTCCATGATGAATGAATGGATAGATAGATAGATAGATAGATAGATGATGGGAGTCCCACCAGGTTCTGACTAACTCCCCCCCAAGAAAGGCTTCTTTGTTCTGGCAGTCCTCAGTATGCAAATATTCCTTGCCAGCAGCATGATTTGTTGGGAAATGCATAAGGCAATCACACTTACTCTGTGCCAGGTCATGTGTTAAAAGTGTTTGATTATACCCAATGATTTTTTTATTTAAAAAAATCATTTTATTGGGGCTCATACAACTCTTATCACAATCCATACATACATCAATTGAGTAAAGTACCCTTATACATTCGTTGCCCTCATCATTCTCAAAATTCACCTTCCACTTGGGTTCCTGGAATCAGCTCATTTTCCTTTTTTTTTTTGGTTTTGATTCTCTGAACAATTCTTGGAAAGATTTGCTCTTAAAAACCCACTTCCACAGTTGAAGCAATGAAGGGTTAGAGGCTCAGCACTGGATCCACATTGCCCTGGAGGCCGGCGGCTGAGAGGACCTATGAAACCACACACCGCCTGACACGTGGGCTTGGCACATACTTTGCGCCTTGCTACCAATCTAGTTTAGACAGCCCTACCTAGTTTATAAAATACCGTGCGTTCCTTACTGCCTGTGTCTGTACCCCAGTTCTCCACAGCAGAGGGAGTGAATATTCCTGTCAGTCCTGTTTTCAGGCAAACTCAAGAGCAATGAGGAGTCCTGAGCAAGGAACGACAGGCTGAAGTTTGACAGGATGTAATTTAGAAACACGAATGCTCTAACTTTAACTTTCAGAATCAGGGGATGGCATGGAAGTGTTCACTTCTTGAGCTCTGGGTTTGAGAAGCTGATCGTGAAAGTCTAGTTATCCGAAAAACTGGACCCCCAAACTGTCAGAAAACTTGAAATCTGAAACTTTTGAAGAGCAACCATCATGTCAGTCTGTTCGTATATATCAGAACCAGCCACTAGACAGACCAAAGAAGACTACAGAGCACAGAACTGCTCGCTGACATTTCCTTGGCTCTCATCTTTATGGTAGCAGATTGCCAGGTCTTTCCTCCATGTCTCTTCTAGGTGGGTTCGAACCACTAACCCTTAGGTGAGTAGCCAAGAGCAACCTTTCTGCCACTAAGGGGCTTAATAAACACACCATTTGTCAAGTGGCTGCTGCATGTCAATGCTTTGGTATGTTACCTCGTTTGAGTCCTCTGACCATTTCCCCAAGTCAATATTCCTCTTATTTTATAGCTGAGCAGTGTTTGCTTAGAGAGATTGAATAACTTGCCCAGAGTCACATAGTCAAGAGGATGAACTCAAATCCCAGCCTGGAATATGATTTGAACTCAGGTACTTAACCTAAATAAATAAGTAATAACTCACTGCCATTCAGTCAACGCGGACTCATAGCAGCCCTATGACAGGATTGAACTGCCCTTGTCACTTCCTAGACTACAACTCTTTACGGAGTAGAAATGCCGCTTTTTCTTCTGCTGAAGATACTTACGATACTATAAACAAAACAAACAAAAAGGATACGTACTGAGGTTTAAAGTGCCACATTTGTTTGAAATGAGTTTAAGCTTTTGTATTTAACCTAACTATACCTTTTTAGATGTTACTATGCCCCACATTGCGATGAGCAAGGTGAGAAGGCTGTGACACCATGCGACAGCGAGGAACGTGTGCAGCAGGGACAGGCTTTCACTGCTGCATATTTGGCCAGCATGTGAGGTCTCAGTGCACAATAAGGCCAGAGCAGGCGTGCATAGGTGATGCACACCGTTAATGTCTTCAGCTGCTTCCTTTCTGTGGGAAGTTGGAGTCCATCTCGAGGTACTGAGGAAGCAAGGCTGGGTGATCGAGATGCAAAACTGGCCCACTGAAAGCCCCGTGGAGGGCTGTTTTCTTCCAATATGCCAGGGGTCATCTACGTCAGAAGGGACTCCCTGCCCACTGATGAAGGACAGAGGATCATAAACCACTACTGCCTTTGGTCCATTCTGACACCTATGAGGCCCATAGGACAGAGTAGAATGGCCCCTTTGGGTTTCTGTAAAGGTTTATGGGAGTCGATAGCCTCATGTTTGTTACCGGGCAGCTGGTGGGTTTGAACCACCGACCTTGCTGTCTGCAGCCCAGCAAGTTATCCACGATGTCAACAAGCTTCCTAGAGTTAGTCAGATGGAACCACAAAAGGGGCCAGTTACTCTGAGCAACCCAAGAGAAACTCCCTGTCAGTCTGCGGGCATTCCCATCACCAGCTGTGGATGGAAACTTTTTGCCTCTTGCCTGTTCCCCTCAATGTAGTCCTTTATTTCTGTTAGTTTTTGTTAGTTTTAATATAGTCTTATTTATGTAATAATGGGAGGAGGAGGAAGCACCCCAAACCTGCCTTTCTTCAGTCCCCTTCATCCCTTTGAGAAGCCTTTAGAAATAGAACAGACCAAAACCCCCAAACCAGGGGGGGGGGGGGGATGTCCTGAGAAGCCTGTGTGGCAGTTCAAAAGTGAACCGGCGATTCTTTTTCAAAGTGCTCTTTCTGTTAAAAAGGGGGTGATGATTCCCAGGACAGTCGACTCAGAAAGGGCGAAGCCACCTGCCCCAGCCTTGGTTACTTCCCCTCTTTCACTGTTGGTCTCTAGCAGTGTGTTCAGGAACACGGTGGATAAGGTACTCCAAATAAAGAGTCATTTCATTCGTTACTCTCCTGTGTGCCTTTATTCAGGAACGTACGTGGCCTCGATCTAAGTGTTCTTGAACAAAACACTGAGTCTCAGTTGATTCTTGAAGTGCGTCTGCTTCCTGCATCTGTATAGCAGATACGTTTCCTCCACATCCCTCATCATTGGCCACCCTCAGCTTCGGAACCTGTTCATTCATTGCCAGCGAGTGGACTTAGAGTCATAGCGACTCTAGGGCAGCAGAGACTGCTCTTTGGGATTTCTGAGATTTCAACTTAAAAAAAATCATTTTATTGGGGCCTCATACAGCTCTTATCACAATACATACATGCATCCATTGTGTCAAGCACATTTGTGCATATGTTGCCATCATCATTTACAAAACACTTTCTATTTGGGCTCTTGGCATCAGCTCCTCATTTTTCTCCCCTCCTTTCCCCACCCTCTCTCCTTCCCAACCCCCTGATAATTTATAAATCATTATTTTTTCATGTCTTACACTAACCAATGTCTCCCTTCAACTACTTTTCTGTTGTCCGTCCCCTAGGGAGGGGGTTATATGGAGATCATTATGCTCGGTTCCCCTTTTCTCCCCCCATCTTACTCTTGCCCTCCTGGTCTGGCTACTCTCAATATTGGTCCTGAGGGGTTTATCTAACCTGGATTCCCTGTGTTTCCAGCTCTTATCTGTACGCGAGTACGTGCTCTGGCCTCGCCGGATGTGTAAGGTAGAGTTGGGATCATGATACTGGAGGAGTGGGGAGGAAACATTCAAGAACTACAGGAAGGTTGTATGTTTCATCCATGCCATACTGCACCCTGACTTGCTCGTCTCTTCCTTGTGACCCTTCTGTAAGGGGATGTCCAATTATCTACTGATGGGCATTGGGTCTCCACTCTGCTCCCCCAACTCCATTCACATTGATATGATTTTTTTGTTCTGGGTTTGAGACTTCAACTTTTTTTTTTATAGGAGTAGACAGCCTGATCTTTCTCCCACAGAATGGCTGGTGGATCTGAATCATTGACTTCGCAATTAGCAGTTCACTGTGTAGTTTACGATGCCAGTAGGGCTCTAGTCTGCAGCAGGTCTTCCCATCAAATTCCACATGAGACAGAATTGTTTGGTAGGATCTGCATTATCGACATATGTATTGGAGACTCCATTGAGCGATGACATTCGGGTGTCATCCTTCATTTGGTAGTCCTTCGTCCCCCTCTTTCCTCCAACCTGCTTGGAACATCTGAAAAGAACAGCTGCCACGAGTCCGTTCCAACTCCGGGCCCCATCTGTGCCCGAGTGGACCTGGGTGTGCACTGGCTGATGCAGTTGTCCTTTGGGAAGTGGACTGCCAGGCCCTTCTTCTGAGGCGGCTTGGTGAGTTCCAGCATCCACCCTTTCCGTGAGGTGAGCAGTTGAGCACGTCAATGGCTCGCAACCTCCAGGGCTTCCTGCAATGGTGATGCGATTATGACATCCGAGCGAGGTAGTTGGGGGAGCTATGATATGCTTTTGCAATCAGCACGTGGAGGCTGGCCATTGAATAAGGAAGACCGAAGAAGAATGGATGCGTTTGAACGATGGTGCTGGGGAAGGCTGTGGGAAGTGCCATGGACTGCCGAAGAACCACCAAATCTGTCTGGGGAGGGGCAAAGGCACCACGCTCCTTAAAGGCAAGGGCAGCGAGACCTCGTCTCACATCCTTTGGACATCTTGTCAGGAGAGACCAGAGCCTGCAGAAGGCCATCTTGTTGGGTAAAGTGGAGGGGTGCACAAAAAGAAGACTCTTGACAAGATGCATGGACACAGTGGCTGCCCCAGTGGGCTTAAACAGAAGAACTGTGAAGATGCCACACGATCGGGCGGTGCTTTCTTCTCTTGTTCCTAGGGTCACTATGGGCTGGAACAGACTTGATGTGACGGCACCTAATAACAGTGACGACATCTAATTCTGCTAACGTGCCTGCAGCCCACGACTACATAGATGGAGAGCTCTCAAAGAGTGACTGGACAGGAAAAACCCAGCACCCTTTTGCAGTTCTAAATGAAAATCGGGTGGAGCAGTCTATTAAAGATGGCAAGAGAGGACACCGCCTGTCAGAGAAGATGTACAAAATTTGCAATGTGCCCCCCGCCCCCTACAAGTTATGGTGGAACCCTGTGAGAATTTCTTACTTAGTTCACCCCTCTTTTGAAGGGGGGTGCACGCTGCCAACTCTTTGCAGGCTTTGTTTTTTTAACTGAACGTTAACAGTGCCTTCAGCGCGGATTTGTGATAAGCAGCGCACCTCACGGCGCGAGCCCTCTCTGACTCTGGCGTGGAAACCACTGTTGTCACGTGTGGCACAGGTTGCTAACTGCGCGGCCGGACCTGGCGTTCGACCCAAATGCCTCCTGTTTATTCCTTGCTGCCTGGTGACTTCTTGCCCATCTGATGCGGGGCTCTGGGTACAGAAGGGGGTGGAATGGTATTTGGGGGTTCAACACCCCAAAGCAGAGCTTGACGATGTGGATCCTCCTTGGGAGAAGCTCAGATGCTCGGCGGTCCACCCTCTGTACGCGAGAACGATCAGAGACGCGGATGGGTTGTAGAGGCTGGTCTCTTGGGAAGAGGCAGCGTGCCACACTGCCATCCGTTTAGACTGATGATTGCACAGGATTTTCATGAAGCAGATGGCTACTCACCACAATATTAATATTATTTTGCTTTGTAAGTTTAGGGAAGGAAAAAAATAATTCCCCCGGTTACAAAGGAAAACCTCGTTTGGATTCTGTGAAGAATGATCTGCAACAGAAATAACATGCTGTCAGGACCCGTTTTATATGCTTTCATTATCAATGACAAATTGTGATATTAATTCTATAGCAAATTTGTGCTGGGGATTTTAGCATCGCTCTCAGCCATTCCCTCTCTCTGCATAGCTAGCTCTAGAATAAAATGCTATGAATTTTACCTCGGAGGGATCGACAGCTGGATTTAAATGTTACCTCAGTCATTTGCTTGCAGATACTATTGTTTACGAATTTGAAGTATCTGCTCTTCTCTGACAGGATTGGGAATGGAGTGGAGGTTTGAGGTAATTGGTTAGATAATCCAGGTAGCCCAGATACTTCTGCCTGGAGTCTTTCAATAATACAGCCGAACCCACGGGAATGTATTTCTGTTTGAATTAGCCAGATCATTACTTTTGAGCTCCGCCATGTTTGCTGATGGCATCCTGGTTGGCCGCGTCGGGAGCGGGCATGGTTACGGTCAGGTTCATGGTGATGGAGTGGCTGGTCTGTGCTCTGTGTGATTCTGGATGCAGACACCCGTCACTGTTCTGTCTTGATCAGTGTTCTGGACCTTCTGTAATGCTATTTTCAGGCAGCTCACAAAGGAAGGTAACTCAGGAATGAGTAATATTAGGACATAAGGGAGTTTAGCATGACTTTGCCTCAAGCACAATAATTTTAAAATTGGGAACAGCACGTTGACAGGCAGTGCTTGGCAGCGGTGCCCACCCATTCTCCATTCACCTCTCAAACAGTCCTGAAGCTGAGCCGATGGAATGCATTCTGTGTGGGTTTTTGACTAGGGCAGATGTTTGAAAATGCCCCCCCTTTCATAAAATAAAATTTCTTTTCTTTAAAAATTATTTTTTTAAACAAAGAAGGAAACAATAACTTTTGGGTTTTTTTTTTGTTAATTTTGAACTTAGGAAACTAGTAAGAGCCCCTAGAAAATGCAAATGGTTGACACTTTCTGGGTTGCTAAATTAAAAATTCGAATCCACTCAGATATAGTTCTGAAAAAGCTGTTGTTTTGTTTTCTTTTGTTGCTTTGTTTTGCTCTGTCTTCTTGTTGTTGTTGTTTGGTGCCTATTATTATCTCTGTAGGTCTATCTAGATAAGATAGGTGGGATAAACAATCTGGTGTAGAAAACAACGGGACCGACGGTTCTCAGGGGACATGGGAGAGGGGGAGTCAGGGGTAAGGAGGTGGGCATTAACAAATCCAGGGACAAAGGAACAACAAGTGATCTAAAATCGATGGGGAGGAGGGTATAGATGGCATGGTAGGGCTTAATCAAGGGCAATGTAACTGAGAGAACTTACTGAAACCCAAATGAAGACTGAACATGATAGTGGGACTAGAGGGAAGTAAAAGGAAATAGAGGAAAGAACTAGGAGGCAAAGGGCATTTTTTAGAGGTCTAAATACAGGCATGTACACATATAAATATAGTTATACATAACAATAGGAAAATAGATCTATGTACATATATTTAAATGTTAGATATTAAGGTAGCAGATGCACATTAGGCCTCTACTCAAGTACTCCCTCAACTCAAGAACACTTTGTTCTGTTATTCTGGCATTCCATGATGCTCACCTTCCCAAAATGATGGCTGAATACAAAGCGGGTGCATAAGCAAATGTGGTGAAGAAAGCTGATGGTACTTGGCTATCAAAAGATATAGCGTATGGAGTCTTAAAGGCTTGAAGATGTGGTCATCTAACTCAGAAGCAACAAAGCCCACATGGAAGCACACCATCCTGTGTAATCACGAGGCATTGAGGGGATCTTGTAACTGGCGTCAAAGAACAAAAAATCATATCCTTGTGAATGAGGGGGAATGCAGAGTGGGGACCCAAAGCTCATCTGTAGGTAATTGGACATCCACTTACAGAAGGGTTGTGGGGAGGAGACAAGCCATTCAGGGTGCAGTGTAGCACCAACAAAACATACAAATTTCCTCTAGTTCTTTAATGCTTCTTTCTCCCCCCGCCCCTCCTCCCATTACCCAAGTCTACCTTACAAATCTGGCTAGACCAGAGGATATACACTGGTAAAGATAAGCACTGTAAACACAGGGAATCCAGGACAGATGACCCCTTCAGGACCAGTGGTGAGACGGTGACACGGGGAAGGGAAGGGGAAGGTGGGGTAGAAAGGGGGAACTGATCACAATGATCTACATATAACCTCTGTCTGAGGGATGGGCAACAGAAAAGTGGGTGAAGGGAGACATTGGACAGTGTAAGACTTGAAAAAATATTATAAATTGCCAAGGGTTTGTGAGGGAGGGAGGGGGAAGAGGGAGGGGGAAAATGAGCTGATACCAAGGGCTCAAGTACAAAGAAAATATCTTGAGAATGATGATGGCAACAAATGTGCCAATGTACTTGACATACGGATATAAGTACGGATTGTGATAAGAGTTGCATGAGTCTCCAATAAAATGATTTAAAGAAAGAAAGAAAGAAAGTCTTATGGAATACACACCTCTTCTCATTGCAGCCTTCTCCCCAATACACAAGGGCAGTGGGGGGTGGAGTCCCATGAAGTGCTCCACAATGGATGGATGAATAAACAAAATGGGATACATACACACCCAATGGGTTTCTACATAGCAATACAGAAGGATGAGTTCTTGGAATATCATGGAATGCAGATGAACCTGGAGGACATTCTGTATAACAAGGTAGATCAATCCAAAAGGACAACTATTGTAGGATCTTACTTTATTAAATGATCAGGACAGCCATCGTATAGAGTCCAACATGCATTCATGGTTACCAGAGGTAAGATGTTGTGTGTGTGATTTATTTTTTAGGCAGTTAAAAATAAATCAAAATTCCTTGCCATGTAGCTGATTCTGATTCATGGTGGCTCTGGAGGACAGAGTAGAACTCAGAGGCGTATCTAGGGTAGGGCATGTAGGCATGTATGACACATGCCATGGTTGCCCCTTGGAGTCAAGTTGCCATTGAGCAGTTTCTATGAACTGCCCCACATTCCCCCTACAGAGTGGCCAGTGAGTCTGAACTGCCAAGCTCTCAGTTAGCAGATAAGTGCTTCGCCACTCTGCACCAGACAGTAATCACCTTTTCATTTGCGGTGTTTGAAATGGTAGCATCAAATGTGCACCCAACAACAACAGGGGCCAAAACCCAAACCAAACTCAACGCCATTGACTCCATTCTGCCATATTGTGGCCCCATGGGCCAGGGTCAAACTGTCCCTGGGGATTTCTGGGACT
The DNA here is from genome assembly GCF_050624435.1 of Tenrec ecaudatus. NCBI lineage: Eukaryota > Metazoa > Chordata > Mammalia > Afrosoricida > Tenrecidae > Tenrec > Tenrec ecaudatus. Next base: position 29,853,770 of record NC_134531.1, on the reverse strand, counting down.
GTAACTCTCTCTGAGCATAGAAACTCTCATGTTTTTCCCTTGGTGAGGCTGTTTGAATTTCCTGACCTTGAGGTTAGCAGGCTAATGAGTAATCACAATGCCCCAGATCTCCCTTACCATAATGGCAACAGTATAGGTCAAATCCTGTTCCCTGGTAGCCTGTAGGTATTAAGGTATTAAGGTTACTTGGACAGCTAGATACTGTGAGACACTTTCAGGGTGGGATTTGTTTTAAAGGTATGTTTTCTTTTAAAAAGTCATTATATTGGGAGTTCTTATCACAATCCATACATCCATCCATTGTGTCAAGCACATTTGTACATATGTTGTCATCATTGTTTTTGAAACATTTTCTTTCCACTTGAACCCTTCCTATCAGCTCATTCCCTCCTTCCCTCCCTCCCTCATGAACCCTTGATAATTTATAATATTTTTTCATGTCGTACACCAATCGCTGTTTCCCTTCACCCATGTTTCTGTTGTCTGTCCCCCTGGGAGGGGTTTATTTGAAGATCATTGTGATTGGTTCCCCCTCTCTCCCTCTACCTCTAGCTGTCTGAGGGGTTTATCTGTCCTGGATTCCAAGTGTTTCCAGCTCTGACCTCTACTAGTGTACATCCTCTGGTCTAACTGGATTTGTAAGGTAGAATTGGGGTCATGATAGTGGGGGGAAGGAAGCATTAAAGAACTAGATGAAAGGTGTATTTTTCATTGAAGCTATACTGCACCTTGACCGGCTTGTTTCTTCCTTGTGAATCTTTGTAAGGGGATGTTTAATTGCCTAAAGATGGGTTTTGGGTCTCCACTCCATGCTCCCCCAACCTCCCAATTCACTTGATATGATTTTTTTGGTCTGGGTCTCTAAACTATTTTGAAGGCAAACTCACTCATCTATCTTTCATTCTATGAAGCAGGTCACAACTTTCACATTCCATCTTTCCAGGGAAAGATCTTCTAAAATTGATGTGGAGTTGCTGGTGGTGCAAATGGCTAAGGTACAAATAGAAAGGCTACAGGTTTGATTCCACGCAGAGGTTGCCCAGAAGAAAAGCCTGGTGATCTCCTTTAGAAGAAAAAAACCAACCACCGAAAACACAATGGAGCACCATCGTCTTCCATACACACGGGGTTACCACAAACTCAGAAGGGCTTGACGGAAATGGAAAACTTGACCTCCTGGAAACTTTAATCCACAATGCTAGCTGCCGTTGATGATGAATAGTTGATCCATCTTTTTGATGATATGACAAGCTTGCTGAGTTAATAATACTACAATTTCAAAAAGCCACTGGAACCAGATGACTTTTAGTTTTATATAAGAGGAACTCAAGAATGATTCTCAATGTTGTATAAATTAGCCAGGAAAATGATGTATACATGCAATGCTTGCTATATAGGTAACCATGATTTTGGTTAGTAATATGAAGACAGAGAGAAATGGGCTACTAGGAGGATGAAGGAAAACTCTACTATAGAAAGCATGGAAATGAAATACAACATTAATATAATTATGTTATTATTAATATAATATGTTATTTATGTTATTAATATAAATTAAATATAACAAAGCCCACCCTGTTTGTACAGAGCATTGAAGGTGCTACTGTTGTCAGGTGCCATTGACAGACTCCAATTCACTGCGACCCTGTGTCAACAGAGCAGTTCTCAATCCAGCCTGATCATGTACTGCCCTTACAATTGTTTTTATGCAGGAAAACATTGTTGCAGCCATCGTGTCAATCAATCTTATTGAGGTCTCTCTCTTTGTCTGTCTCCTTTACCAAACATGAGGTCCTTCTTTAGGAACGTGTCCCTTCTGATGAAATGTCCAAAGGATGGGAGAGGACACCAAACAAGCTTCACTTCTGAGGAGCAATCTGACTGTGCCTCTTCTAAGACAGAGTTGTTCATTTTTTTGGCAGTTTATAGTCAATATTCTTTGCTAATGTCATGATGCACAGACACAAATTCATCACTGGCCTTCTTTATCCACCATCCAACTTTTCCAAGTTTGTGAGGCCACGGAAGCTTGATGGCCTGGGACAGGCACTTTAACACTTTGATAGAGTCTTGGGCAGCCATTTGCCCAGTGAAATATGCCATGTGATGTCTTGACTGCGACTTTCAAGGGCGTTGATTGTGGATCCAAGCCAAATGAAAGCCTTGACAATTTCAACCTGTTCTCCGTTTATTGTGATGCTACCTATTGGTTAAGTTGTGAGGAGATTTGCTTTCTTTACATTGAGTTGCAATCCCCATGAAGGCTGTAGTCTTTGGTCTTTATCATCAAGCACATTAAGTATTTTTTGCTTTCAGCAAGCAAGGTTGTATTAAGTGCATTTCACGTTTTGTTAATAAACCTTCCAATCCTGATTCTGTGTTCTTCTTCATCATAGAGTCTGGTTCCTCCTATAATTTGCTCAGCATACAAATAATATTGTGAAATAAGTATTACAAAACCTTGACACATACATTTCCTCATTTGAAACCATGCAGTTTCCCCTTGTTTTGTTTGGACAGCTGCCTCTTGGTCTGTATACAGGCTCTACATAAGCACAATGGATCATTCTAGAATTCCCATTCTTCTCAATGTTGCCCATAGCTGGTTTACATCCACAGGAGCAAATGCCTTCGCAAAGTCACTAAAACCGAAGCAAACATCTTTGTGATGTTCTCTGCTTTCAGCCAAGATTCACCTGACATCAGCAATGATACCCCTCATTCCCCATCATCTTCTGAATCTGGCTTGGATTTCTGAAAGCTCTCTGTCAATGTCCAAGTGCAAATTTTACTTGCATGTGATATTAATGATATATGAGTTATTTAATTGGAGGAATCTTTGGGTCTCTTTTTTTTTTTTTTGGAATGGGCCCAAGTATGGATATGTTCCAGCTGGATGCCCAGGTAATTGTCTTCTGGTTTCTTGGCATAGACTACTGAGGGCTTCCAGTGCTGCATCAGTTTGCCGAAACATTCCAGTTGGTCTTCCTTCTGTCAATATCTGGAGCCTTGTTTGCTAATCCTTCATTGCTTGGACTTCGTCCTTCTTTAGCAATTTCTTTTCCAATAGAAAATGTAGGAGACTTTTTAGTTTTAGGGTGGTCATCCAACTTAGTTTGCCAGGGGTGGGTCCAGCATGCTTAGTGGTCTGGTACAATTATAAACGGTCCCATCTTTAACTGTCAAAAATATTCTGGATTCTGTGATGTCTTACTTTTCTAGAATGTCAGGACTATAAATATCACGAGTGGATGGTTTTCAAGAACATAATTTTATTTTCTCACAGTTTAGCAGACTGGAAGTTCATGTTCAAAGGTATGACTTTATCTCTTTGAAGTTCTGGGGAATGATACTTGTCTCCTTTAGGGTCTTTTCCTTGGTTCCTTGGCTGTCTTCATGGGGTGTGGCATCTACTCTTCCATCTGTGATTGCTTGTTTCTGTACCCAATCAACCCTTTTCCATTTCTCAAAAGTGATTGGTTTAAGACATACTCTATACTTAAGGGGAATCATTAACATAACACACACAAAACTGTATTCTCAAATGGGATTACATCCAAAAACAGAGAGATTATTACACCAACATGTATCTTTTGGGGGCACAAATTCAATCCATAAACTTCAGTAAATGGTTGCTCTCTTTAATTTTGAGTGAAACAGAATAGACTACATGAAGTCCATTTTGGAATGTATCATGTAAAGCTAACTGCTCTCACACCTCTTATTTCCTTAAAAGTAAACTATTAACAACACACCGTCTTTGATTTTCATTAGCAATTGCTCTAGCCCTCATTGTTTTCAGCGAATATAGTTGTGTCACCCACATATTTCAGAATGTTGATGTCTTCTTTCAATCTTGATGTCCTGTTATTCCTCACATAGTTCACCTTCTTGGATTATTTGCTTAGCACACAGATGAAATGAGTAGGTGAGATGATACCACTGTGACGTTCACTTTTCTTGATTTTGCACCATGCCGCCTTCCCTTGTTCTCTGAACAACTGCCCCTTGGTGCCCGTACAGGTTCTATATGAGCATAATGATGTGTTCCGGAGTTCCCATTCTTCTCAAGATTTCCCATAGTACGCTGTAATGCACACAGCTCTTGTATAGTCAATAAAGCCTTCAGGACCTCCATTTGCCAGTGCAGCACAACCAGATGAGAAGCATCTATTTGTAATCCAAGCTTTAAACGTACAGTGTATGGATCTAACAAAATAGGAAGTTATAAAAAATGAAGCAGAACACTACAAGGTCAATATTCGAGGCGTTAGTGAGTTGAAGTGGATGGATATTGGCCATTTCACATGAGTAGTACATGGTCTACTATGCCAGGAATGCCCAAGTGAATAGCAGCCGTGTCACATTCATTGCCAAAGACAGCATTTCAAGATCTATACTGATACAAAACTCAGTTATGGGACCATATCCATATGTCTACAAGTAAAATCCATTAATACTACTATTATTCCAATTTACACACCAACAGCTAAAGCCAAGTACAAGGAAGAGTTTGACTAACTGCTGTGGTCTAAACTTGAGCAAATACGCGATCAAGATGCAGTGGTAATTACGGGTGGTTGGAATACAAAAGTTGGAGATAAGAGGAAAAGCAGCAGTAGGAGAATATATCCAGACTTTAATTTTGCTTGGCTCCATGGTCAATGCCCTTGGAAGAGGCATTCAAGAAATCAAATTTCAAATTATATTTGGTAAATCTTCTGCAAACGACCTCTTCCAAGTACCAAAAAGCTGAAATATTGCTTTAAGGGTTGAGATATACTTGATCCAAGCCATGGCATTGTCTTCTTCTTCTTTAATCATTCTATCGGGAGCTCTTACAGACACCACAGCATTGCATAGTTCAAGCACACCAAGCAGCGCTGTACTATTACTACCACCATCAATTTCAAAACGTATTCTTCGTGTGCTCCTTGATAGCAGCTCCCCTTTATCCCTTCTCTCCCCCATCAAGTCCCCTAGGAACCCTTGTTTGTTTGTATATTTATTTACTTATTTTTGCCATGTCTTACACCATCCACGATCTCCTTTCACTCACAATTCTGTCGTTCACTCCCCTTTAGTGGGGTTATACACTCAGCCACGTCATCAGCTCCCCAAACCCCCCCTTCCGTATCCTCAGGGGTATAATTCTAATGTTTGGGGTTGGAAGGGGATGCCAGGGCGGGCAGTTTGACCACTTTGCTGCCATTGACCAAGGATGTCCTCAGAAACGGACTCAGCTCGGTCTCCACAGCCAAGGGAAGACAAGAGCTCTGCTCCGGATCTCCAGCCTGCTCATGGGTCTCCGGCTTGCTCTGAATTTCCAGCTAGCAGTCACATCCTCACGACTTTTCAGTTCTTTCCTTCCACACCATCTGCCCTCTTGTACCTGCGAGCAGGAGAACACTGAACTGCCCCCATACTTTCTTATTTTGATAGACAACTGCTCTTGCTTGTTACCAAGCACCAGGTGGAGAGATTGCCCACAGGTGCCCTGGGCCACGCAGGCACCCCAGAAAAGCCATGATATTTTTTTTTGAGCCCTGGTATTTTCAGTGACCTCTAATGTACATGGAAGTTGGACAAGAAACCAGGAAGACCATAGAGGACGAGATGCCTTTGAATTAGGGTATTGGCAAAGGTCATTGGATGAACAGGCAGAAGGACGACCAAATGTGTCTCGGAAGAAGCACAAAGAGAGGACTCTTCAGAAAGGATGACGAGGCTTGTCTCACACGCAACTTCAGATATGTTATCAGAGTCACCAGTTCCTGGACATATACATCATCAGGAAAAGTGTGAGGACCAGAGCGAGCGGTTCCACAGCCCATGCAAGCTCGGTGGCTGTAAAAATGCCATGTGTGTGAGGCGTGGAGTGAAATGAAAAGGAAGAACAGTTTGGGGAAATGCAATCCCAAGATCCTCAATAGCATGTAGTAGGCGTGAGGAGGTTTGTAGGTCTCTGGCAGAGCAGACATTCTAGCAAGCAAAAGCAAGCCCCCCGAAGGCTGACAAAATCAAGGGCAAGGTCACGCCCTGCCTTCTGGAATATCATAGCTTGTGCCCAAATCTCATGTTCCCTCTGTAATGTCACCTTTGTGATTTGAACATGTTTCTTTGTCCCTTTCAACCGTAATTTCTGCAGCTTAAGTGGGAGACATTTGCAGTATTTATCTAATAGGCTTGATGTGAGGGTTACATGAATCAATATCTGTAAAGCGCTTTGAAAACTTGCTGGCACATTCATAGCGCTCAGTACATGTTAGCGCTATAAAAATGCCCCGAGCTGTTGCTTTTTGCCATAACAGTCTCCCTGTAGCATCGTCCCCTTTGCTGAGCACATTGCTGAGCAAGGGAGGGCATAGCTAATAGGACACACCGTAACTTAGCCGCATATATAACTCCAGCAGTATTTTCCTGCAACGCAGTATGGATTTTCAACGGAGTAGCTTGAGTTCTGAATTCCACGCTTGGCCAAAGCAGACTAGTAGGCTAAATCGTTACCATATAAGATGGAACAGTTGGGACTGAGGGCTAAATGTTCATTACAGAACGTTAACTAGCCCTAAACATTCGCCCTTTGATGGTAAGTGTTAGGGAAACAGGAGATCCCTCATCTCTTCTTGCTTTCCCCGCCACTCTGTAAGCGGAGCCTTTAGGGCCAAATTAAGGCAAGTGAGGACCTGAAACACCGACAGTCCATAGTGTCCCCTCTTCGGCTTACTCCTATTTCCAAATGGAAGATGTGCAAATGTAGCTATCCACTGATGTAACTTCTTTTTCAATATGTATAATATTTGCAATTGCATGCACATTTTCTGTAAACCATTTGGCTAACATGTGAAGATTTGAATTATAAAACTTTTAGTGAATGCGGTGTACACCAATTTTTACTACATTTTATACAAATGGCACATATTCCACGACAAAGAAACAAGTAAGTTAGTGAACAGCTATGCGTCAGCTGTCCATGTCAAATGCTGTTGATCGCCCTCAGTGACAAATCAACTTTCACAAATTTTGCTGTCAGTGGCTCACACTTCAATCCCAAAGTTTGTTTTGTATTAGATGCTATTATTATAAATGAACAAATGAAAAGTTATCATAAAAAATTCAATGTTCAGAAAGCAAATATTACAAGTCACTCTATTTTTAATAGATCTTTCATCTCTAACATGTTATAATTAAAAACATTTTTTCCTATTCTCTGTTCTTACAAATTCTTCAATTATTTCATCACAATTAAGCTGTTGAAAATATCTATTTCCATAATAAGGATAATGAATTAAGTTTTTCTGGAGGGTTTTTGAGTCTAGGGATGAAAACGATCTATTATGCAGTTTGTGATGATTAAAATTAGGAATATGCATATAACAGTTTCAAAAATGGGAAGAAAAATTACATTTTATCTTCTATTATAACTTCATACAGGCATCTGTGAGAAAAAATATCTTTCCTAAATTTGTAAATTTATATCTCTTGTAGAATGAAATTGTCATACTTCTCCGTAAAGGCTTGTACTTAAGATATTGGAAAAGGCCATCCTTAATTTCTTGAATGTTTTCATTCATTGTTCATCAGAACGTTGCTTACAAAGGGAAATTTATTTGGAAGAACTGATCCTCCCCCTGCTTTTCATGCTCGATTTGAGCATCTCAATGGCAGTGCAGTACTTGCTTATGTGAAGGGTCTCTGGTACTCAAAGCTTTTGGAGTGTTTCTATCATTTATTCATTTCTTTCTAAATATTTTTGCAATGCTGAACTTCTCAGCAATCAGTATTTGAAGTGTTTATTTCGTTGTGTTGTTAAAGATTTCAAAATCTCTTAAATTTTGTGTTTTAAATATTAAATCATTGAGGCAGCAGTTCAGAAATCAATGTATTGCACTGGGCAAATCTGCTGCAAATGACCTATTTGAAGTGCTAATGAGCAAAGACGTCACTTTTGGGATTACAGTGGGCCTGACCCAAGTCGTATTTTCAATTGCTTCATATGCACGTGAACGCTAGACAGTGGGTAAAGAAGACCAGAGAAGAATTGATACATTGGAATTATGGTGTTGGTGAAGAATGTCGGAGGTACCATAGACTGCCAACCAACCAACCAACCAACAAACACACAAACAAACACACAAACAGCCAGAATATACCTTATAGGCAAGTATGGCAAGACGTTGTCTCACATGCTTTGGGCATGGTATTAGGAGGGACCAATCTTTGGAAAAGGACATAATGCATGGAAAAGAATGGGAGCGTCTAACAAGAGAAATATCCCTAATGAGATGGATTGACAACGGGCTCCCACATAACAATGTTGTGTGGACGGCCCGGAATCGGGGTGTTTCATTTTGTTGTACAGCAAGCTCATGAGTCTCATTTAACACCACCAGCCACCGTGTTGATTTGGGGTGGATGTTGTCCTGTGTGCTACCTTTAGGGTGTTGTCTGCTGTTGCTTATTCTCCATTCAAAGAACTCCCTTCTGTACTTGTTCTAAGGTTAATCTGACTTTTGCAAATTGCTTAAATTTTTGTTTATATGAAACTATTCTAAGCTTGCTGTTCTACTTGAGGGATTGTTTTCCTGCATATCTAATTCTTTTGTCAATCAGGATCTTACCTATGTCATCCATTCTCTTCTTGCCAGCATGGTTTCGGCTGAGGAATTGGAGCTTTGTTTTATACGTACGATATGTATTGATACTTACTGCCTTGTAGGCAACTTTTAGTTCTTCCCAAACTGCTTTCATAATTCTTTTTTTGTCTTGGGGTTTGAAAAGTTTGATTATGATATTTGTTGATTACATTCTTTGGGGGGGTAACATATTTGTGGCTTATTGAATTTTTTCAATTCACATCTTGTCTTTCCCAACAGTTGTTATGTGTTTTGACTGATAGCAACTCTGTGCAACTGAATTCAATACTTCCTGGTCCTGTGCCATCCTCACACTTGCTGTTATATTGTAGCAATATATGCTGTGTCAGTTCATCTATGTGTTAGTCTGGGTAGACCAGAGAAACAAATCTATAGAAACTCATATGTGTATAAGAGAGAGTTTTATATAAAGGGTAATTGTACAGTAAGAAAGCAGTCCAACCCAGTCTAGATCAAGTCCATAAGTCTGATATTAGTCCATATGTCCAATACCAATCTATAAAGTCCTCTTCAGACTCATGAAACACATGCAATGGCACCGATTTCTGGATGGTCACAGGCCAGTGGGTAGAAAGTCTTTGGATCCAGTGGCAAGGGTCTCCATGTGGCTTCTCCAGCACCCAGGGCTGCATCAGGGTAGGTCCATGTGGCTTCTCCTCAGGAATGTCTTGCAGGGAGTCAGGAGAGAGAGTTAGTTGTCTCGTCTGCCTCCAAGAGGAAAATCCAGATTTCCCAGAAATCTCAGGAGAAAGTCATGCCACACAGAGACCTCATTGGCTATGATATAATTGACAGGCTAGACTCTACCCTTTTCACTCTTAATCCTTAAATTGACACATGATTATATAACTACCTCAACCTAGTTGAGGATCTTTTTTTCCCCCACTTCCCTATTCTTTTCTAAAACAAGTCTTTCCTGGTAACACGTCTAAAGTAGGTGAGACTAAGTCTTGTTGTCCTCCCTTCTAAGCAGTATTCTGGCTATATATTTCTTTCTAAGACAGTTTAAGATATTAGGCAAGTTTCCCCCCCCCAATGAATCTACCACTTTCTCAGTGACTTTTAAAAAAATCTCTCCCTATTTTGGAATTCCCGTCACACCTACAATAATCATTATAGTGCCCACACGACCCAGCGACTCTTGATGCACTTGTTCCGATTGTTCCTATCAACGAATCGCCTTTGAGGGACTTGTCTTCAAGTTTTGAATTCTGTTTTCCACTTATTCAGTTCTACTCCTTTACCCTTGCAACTTGCAATCTAGTTCTGGAATGCTAATATTGTCTTCTCAATTTGTATTTGCTGTTTTTGCTTGGCTTCTATCTTTCCTTGATCTTATCAACTTCTTCTTGTATTGTTTTCCTGAATTCTTTCAATCCTTTTGAATTCCTTATCAAGTGGCTCAAATATAATTTCTTCTTCAGGAAGATTTTCTGGCTCTGTATTTTGGTCGCATGTTTGAGTCACCCTATCTTGTTTCTTTGTATGAACTAAGGTTATCTGCTATCTCTGAGACTTTTGTGATGGTGTGTTTATATTTATTTTCTGATTATGTGTTGGTGACTTCCCCTCAGATTATTTTAAAAATAATTTTATTGGGGGCTCATATAACTCTTATTACAATCCATGCATGCATGCATCCATTGTGTCAAGCACATTTGTACATTTGTTGCCATCATCATTCTCAAAACATTTGCTTTCTACTTGACCCTTTGGTATCAGCTCCTCCTTTTTCCCCTCCCTCCCTGCTCCCCCTCTCCCTTTTTGAGGATAATGGATTTATAATATATGATCTTCAAAGAGCTTATTATTTGGCTGAGAAAATTAAGTGGGGAGTGTAATTGACCAAGATAGTTACTAAAGGTGACTGAATAAACGAGCTATGATACAGTCACATAATGGAATATTATCCAGTGACAAAAAAGAAATGAGCTATAAAGAGACAAAAAGACATGGAGCACAAAACTAGACAGGAAGGCTCAGGACCATAATCTTGGGGGACATCAAGGTCAATGTGTTAGTCTGGGTACTTTTGAGAAACAAATCCACAGAAACTCAAGTATAAAAGAGAGTTTAATACAAATGGCAAGTGCACATTAAGAAAACATCCCAACCCAGTGCTGCCCAAGCCCACAAGTCCATCATTAATCCATATGTCTGACACCAATCCACAAAGCCCTCCTCCTTCTCACAAAACACAAACAATGATGCTGACTGCAGGAGGAAAGCCGAATCAGTGAGTGTGTAAGCATCTCAGCACTGACAGGGGTCTTCACAGGACTGCTCCAGCACCCAGCGCTACATCGGGGTAGGTCCATGGAGCTTCTCCTTGGGGATGTCTTGCAGGAAGCGAGCCTTGCCAGCTGAAGCAGGGAACTGGCTAAGGCAGCTGCACCCTGGTGTGAACATCACAAAGCAAGTGATCCGAGAACTAGAAAGGCAAGGCTCACCCAGCCATTTATCCCTCTGCCCTTCAGTTAACCCCACATATGCTTATTGGCCAGGTTGGCACAACAAACTGACTAACTCAGTCAATTGGCAGAACATACTCCACCGAAACTATAGTCTAAATCCCACTTTGATGAGTGGCAAGTTGACTCTTAAAAACGTAGGCTGTCTGAGGAAAAACTATTGGTCTTCCCAAATCCAGAGCACAGAAGGATGAAGAAAATTAAAGGGTTATAGGAACACCTAGTCCAATGAACAAATGGGCCATACAGATCTCATATTGGACCAGAAGAACAACGTGATTCCTGGCTATGAATACAACCTCTCCAAAAGAAATCACATTAGAAGATTCCTGGTAGAGTTGGGGGAAATGTGGAACCAATCTCAAAATCATAAGAAAGATGAAGCTTACTGGCTGGCTACAGATGGTGGAACTCTTCAGACTATGATCTTATTCACACTTTCAGCCAGAAGCTGTACGCATCATCCACTTCCCACCACCTCTAAGACTTGGATTTGAACCAAACAATGGATTCTGAGGTGAACAATACGCTAGGTAGGCATGCCCTGCTCAGAACAATAAGCATTTGGAGATCAAAGTGGCAACACAAACACAAGGAGGATGTGCGAGGAGTGATGTTGCATTGTGAGAATTGCAATGAATGACTTGAAGCAAAATGTGTATATGAATTGTTGAGTGGAAAAGTGATTTAATTTTGAACCTTCATCCAATGCACAATAAAAGAATTTTATTAAAAGACATGGAGAACTTTCAATGCATATTGTTAAGTGAGGTAAGCCAGCTTCATAAGATTACATATTGTTTCATTCTAAGGCTACAAAGCTTCAGAAAAGATAACACCATAGCGACAGCAAAGAGGTGATTAGGGGACAGGATTAATAGGGAAAACACAGGGGGAAAATTTAGGTCAATGGAACTATTCTAAGTGATATTGAAGTGATGGATTTATGACATTGTGCTTTTGACAAAATTTAAATACTTATATAACACAAAGATTGCACCAAAATATGGAATTTAGTTAATAATAATTGTCCAACATTGGTTAATCAATTTTAATACCTATGTCACACAAATGCAAACTGTTAATAATGATGGAAACTGTGAGGAGTGAATGTGGTTACATGGGAATTTTATGTATTTCTTGATCAATTTTCTATTTACCTTAAAAATGAATAAAAATAGTTTTTAAAAAATCACATTTTCTATTTCAAGTGTGCTTTTGAATACTAATCTTTTGGGTGGCATTGACATGATGGTTAGTAAGAAAGCAAGGAAGGGATGAAGGAAGGATGGAAGAAAGAAAAAATTGAATATCCAAACCTTCCCAACCTATTCTTTGTGTTTTGACAGCGTGCCTTCCTCTGCCTTACTTTTTGATTTATTTTGATTCACCATCATCGTAACATGGTGACACTTCATTTAGTGAATTCGTGTGTGTTGATTTAAGCTGCTAATAAATATTTATCGCATTAATTACTCCCCAGCTCATTCTCACCTAAAAAAAAAGTGAGGCACTTGTTTGATGTGCTTTTGTGATTTGCCTTTACCACTTGGTAACTGGAATTGATGTTTAAGTTTTAATTTTATCATCTTTTATACTTAAAACATTCTTTTTAGAACTGAGGTTATCCTCTTTGATACTCACGTTCACGACATGATCTCTGAAGACTAAATGGGTATATAAGTGAATGTGGTGAAGAGAGTGGATGGTGCCCAGCTATCGAAAGATATAGTGTCTGGGGTTTTAAAGGCCTGAAGTTAAACAAGCAGCCATCTAGCAGGAAAGCAAATAAGTCTACATGGAAGAAGCACACCAGCCAGTGTGATCATGAGGTGTTGATGGGATCAGGTATTACGTATAAAAAGATCTCAAACAAATAACTACAGCAATGTGAACGAAGGGGGTTGGAGTGGAGACCCAAAGCCCATCTGTAGATGACTGGAATTCCCCCTCCCCCTCCTCCCCACAGAAGGGCTATAAGGAAGGCATGATTAAGACACAGTGTAATATTGCATCGACAAATCACACATCACTCCTCTGGACTAGTTCCTGAATGCTTCCTCCCCCCACTACCATGACCCAGCTCTACCTTACAATCTGGCTCGACTGGAGAACACACATTGGTGCAGATAAGAGCTCTCGACACATGTACCTCTGGACAGATAAAACCGTCAGGAATAGTAGTGAGAGTAGCAAAATCATGAGAGCAGGGGGATGGTCAGGCCGAGGGAACAGGGAGAAAAGGGGAACCCATCACTAGATTGGATATATCATCCCGCCCCCCACTGCTGAAGGGGATGAGTAATCGAAATGAGGGTGAAGGGAGACAACGGAAGTATAAGATACAAAATAATAATAACAATATATCATGGATCAAGGATTCATGAAGGTGGGAAGGTGGGGAAGGGAGGGAGAAAAAGAGTAGCTGACACCAAGGACTCATGTAGAAAATGTTTTGGAAATGATGGTAACATATATACAAATATGCTTGATACAAATGATGTATTGAATTTTATAAGAGCTGTAAGAGCCCATAATAAAATGTTTAAAAGGAACAAAACAAAAGAAAAAAACCCCTAAAGTTATCTATCTAATGTACCTGGCATAGTGTAGGAAGCAATCAGTTTAAATTAATCCCCACATTAATGTATTTTTGTTCTGCCAAGACGTTCTAAATCATCCCTTTTAATCCTGGTCCATATTCCTGCCATTTCAATTTCGTGCATATTCGTTCTCATATGTTAGAGAGAGAGAATGAGAATGTTGAAGCTCAAGGAATGTCCTCTCTCTCTCTTTTTCTCTCTCTCCCTCTCTCTTTCAGAACAGGCATACAGACCTGAGTAATATATTTTGTAGAGATAAAGCAAGAGTAAAAACTATGTTTCCCGAATTCTCTTCCCATTTGTGCCGCTGTGAAGTGTCATGGAGAAGGTTGAGACTCATAGTGATCCTGCATATAATAACAGAATGCCATGCTGCCTGATCCTGCACCATTCTTCTCATTAAGCAGGTAAAATTATGTCCTTTCCTCATAGCTCCGCATTGGAGGTTTTGTATTTTCTTGATGGCATAAATTCTGTGCTCTCTCCTCTAGGCCCTGCTCCTTGTACCGAGTCACGGTTACAATAGCCTATTTTTCACACCCCATGCAATGCGTTCCTCTAAGATTTCTTTCACTTAACTTGTCCGCCTTATTATTTTCATAGCCTGTATTTTAAACCCTCGAAAACCTCAGGTTTGTACACAGTATTGTTTATTTGTATAGTCTTCAGAAATATTCTTCCAGCACAATGGAGCTTTCAGAGATTTCTTTGAATTGAGGTTTATGAAAGTAGGATATGCTTGAGTTGGAATTTCACAATTCTTTCGAGTCTCAAACTTGGGCTTTGTGATTACTTCTCGATGACTTTCCTCTTGGAAAATTAATCACATTACATAAGACCTCTCAGAAGACTCCCTTGGAGGTATCTACGCAAATGAGAAACAAGAGCGTACATTTTAAAGTGGGGATTTGCAGCAGCCAGACAATCATCATGATGGACAATATGCCATCGACTCCCTTGGGGGTTGGGGCCCTAAGACACACCTGCATCTTGAATGTCCTTGGTGCTCTTGGCTGGCGGAGGGAGGAAAAACACGTTCCTTCCCCTTTGTTTTGAGGATCAGCCGGCATTCCACGTGCTCCTGCCTCACGATATGCGGATAACTGATGGATACGCAGACTCTCTGACAGTTTCTCTTCTTAACACAAGGAACACCAGAACTGCTTTCCATTTCGTTTAGTCTTTGTACTTAGTGGGGCCATTTCTTTCACTGAACCATGAGAAGAAGTCCACATCGAAACACAATAAAACCTGTGAGAGCCGGAGCTAAAGGGGCCTTCCTTGTTTGTCCAGTTTTCTCGAGTTTCCTGACTTGGACAGGGTGCCGTTTTGCCCAGTTCATTTTAGTGGAAAATAGTTCAGTTTCCTTTCTCTTGCAGGTTTCTCTGTAATATAGATTCTGACGTTTGCTGGTTTGATTGTATAATTAATCAGAGGTCATAATGATGAAGATAGGCCATCGATATTTTCTCCCCACATGAGGACTTGCTTTCCATTCAAGATGAATGCTGGCTACCAAAAAAATGAGAGGATCTTCATTTTCCTTTACCTAGAGGCCTGGTTTATCTTCATTTGTGCCATTTGGCAAAGAAATCCAATGCCCAGGAAGATGAAATACAGGTACACATTCCTCAGGAATGGCTCAGAAAATGTATCCCATTCAGACCTCATATGTTATTTAGCAGGTACAGCCGGTATCCAAAATACACCCTATGGGAAGTGTACAGCATTGGATGCTCTTCAGGTGCGCATTACCTTCTGCAACCACCTTCTTTTACTCTCCATTCTGGGTGGACACTTAACCATGGCCTTTGACTTGTACCTCGATCTGAAAGAGAGGCCAAAAGATGAATTATAAAAGCTTTTGTAACTTGGACCTTTGGCTATCTCAACTCTTTGTCTTTGCCAGACAGACGTGGCATACTTTTGAACTCTGACTTCTTTCTTTGACAGTGTCCTATTTAGGTGAAGTGACTATTATAAGGTCCAGAATAAATTTAAGTCGGAGGAAAGGAAAGCCTGACTGTGATTTGGTTTCCAAACTGAGCTACCTGCGTAGAGTAAATAGTGATGCATTCAACCAACGACCTTAAAACAAGGAGGCACCGTATAGAAACATCTGTGCATTTCTTAGGTAGAATGCCTCCCATCCCCAAGATGCAGGACTTTGTTTCGAGGAGAACTTATAAATCATTCCGGAGTCTATTGCACGTATCTTTAATGCAATGTCTGTGTGGGTGACTAGTTGGCTGGCAGTGATAGATGGACTTGCACCACTAGGTCTGGTAGTTCAAGTGTAGTTCGGTTTGGCAGTGACTAAAAGTCTTTATGATCCAGTGATTGTTCAGCGACCTGGATGAAATGAATTGGTCTCTTTCCACGTGAATCGCTGTCTGTGTCACCAGACTGGACTATAACTGGTACTAATTGTCTCCCTGGTTGATAGTTTCAGAAACAGGGGTAAAGAGGTCATAGGAAGGATGAGGAAATGCTCTGTCTTTTCACACCATCGCTCATTTATTGAACTCATTGCACCAGGTCATCCTGCCACCTAGACGAGAGGAGGAAGCCGTTCATTGTTGCACCCCAAGTGAAAGTGAGCCCATCCGAAATGACACGTCTTCAATTCTCTTGATTTTCGCTGTGACCAAACCTTTATCCGTGCCACGTTTAGCACAACACCTTCACCCCTGGGGGTGCACAAGCACAAAGCAGCAGGAAAAAGAGTCTCCATTAAAATGACAGCTGCCTCTCCTCCTTCAGAGCCAGGTCCAGATAAAAGATTTCTGATGTTGGCTTCATAAGTTTCTTTATAATTACATCGTGCTGTGCTAGAGAGTTGACTTAAAATTTACTTTCATCCACGCTTGTCCTTAAGGACCCATTAGAATGTTTTAAAACACCTGTCCTATATAAAATAAAATCTGAAAGACTTCCGTGGATGGGAAGAATAAATAATTTAAAGATATCAATCCTTACTACATTAATATACAATAGAATTCAACCCCCATCTGAGATCCAAACATTTGCTATGAAAGTTCATATGGAAAAATATAAGAGAATGAATCATATGTATCGAACGGAGTATGTTAGAGATATGGAAAGAGTCCACCATTCTTCTGTCAGTTTGTCAAGCTGTGGCAGTTTTCGTGTTGCGAGAAAGCTATGCCACTGGTATTTCAAACACCAGCAGGGTCCACCAGGGTGAACAGGTTTCAGTAGAGCTTCCAGACTACGACTAGACGAGAGAGAAGGAATAAGCCTACTATTTCTGAAACACTGGCCACTGGAAAACTTACGAATAGCATCAGATCATTGTCACACACAGTTCCAGAAGACGTGCCCCTCAGGTGAGAAGGCACACGAAGTACGACTGGAGAAAAGTTGCATCCGAACAAGAGTTGACTGTAATGATCGAGTAGAGCTTCTGAGACCTTCGTTCACTGTTGAGGCACTAATCAAAGTGAGAAGACACAGCTGCACACATCCACCACGATTCAGAATGTAGAATGGAGGGCGTATACATCTAGGAAAATTAGAAGTTGTCAAATAGGAAACGGAACCCATAACGATTGATACCTTAGGAATTGGTGAGCTGAAATGAAACGATATTAACCATTTTGAGTTAGACAACCACATAGTTTACTACTATGGAAACAACATCACATTTTTCATTAAAAAGAAATTGTCAAGATCTACCCAGAAGTACAGTGCTGTTTGTGATAGGATAATATCTGTATACATACAGGGAAGCTTAGTTAATATATCTATTATTTAGATTTACTCCTTAGCCACTAAAGCTAGCGATGGGGAAAAATGGATGCTTTTTACCAACGTCTTCCTCCTGAAATTGATCAAACATGCAATCAAGATGCATGGATGATTAATGGTAATTGGAAT
This sequence comes from Tenrec ecaudatus, assembly GCF_050624435.1. Taxonomy (NCBI): domain Eukaryota; kingdom Metazoa; phylum Chordata; class Mammalia; order Afrosoricida; family Tenrecidae; genus Tenrec; species Tenrec ecaudatus. Next base: position 29,836,139 of record NC_134531.1, on the reverse strand, counting down.
GCAAAGCCTGGAAATGATTAGTAGTTGAAAACACGGTCTTGGTGATAGAAATGGAAATGGAGATTGTATGGCAGAAGTTTACATGACAGGTGACTTCTTCAGTGCAGGTATCTCTCCAACAATATAAACAGTGACTATACACAGGAACCTTGCCAGCTGGAATACCAAGGATTCAAGTTGACTAGTTTCTGGACAGAGAGGGTGGAGAAACGCAATATCATCAGCTAATACAAGGCTAAGTCAACTGATTTGTAAGTTCAGGTTGAAGTGTAAAAGTCATATGAGCTGGAGTATATGCCACCTGAATTTAGAGAACATTTAAATAACAGATTTGATGAACTGACCACTAATTACCCATAACCTGATGGGTTATGGGATGACATCAAGAAAGTTATACATGAAGAAAGTGAAAGATCACTAAAAATGAGGGAAAGAAAGAAAAGACCAACTTTACTGACATAAATGAGCGAATAATTCCAGAGTCATTGTACCAAGAAGAACTGGCCCACATTTTCAAGAGGAAATATGTAATTAAGAACCACTGGTTCCTTGGGAGTATGGCAGGGGAGGGTGTCAGGAAAATGAGGAGCTAATAATGACAAGAATAAGAATGAAGAAAATGTTCTAAAATGATTGTGGTGAAATTGTATAACTTCTTGGTGTGATTGAACGATGAAATTGTATGATATGTGAATTATATGCCAATGAAATAGTTGGGGGAGGGGAGAACCAATGGTGTCGACAACAGAAGCTTAAGCTGTACTGAAGGCATTAGCAGAAACAAGGCTCAAGGAACGTAAGGATGATGGAGATGTTTTAACCAGCCGAGGAAGCACTTGGATTCTTCACTCACTTATGCCAGTCAGTTTGGGAGGCAGCTACTAGACTGGCAAAGATCCACACTTGTGCCCATTCCAAGGAAAAGCGATCCAATAGAGTGGTAACATTTTCTAGCAGTGCCATTAATATTACATTAAGCAAAATTTGATCGAAGATAAATAAAAAATAGTTGCAGCAGCACATTCACAGGGAACTGGCAGAATTAAAGCCAGATTCAGAAGAGGATGTGGCATGAAGGTTATCATTGCGGATGTCAGATGGATCTAGGTCGAAAGCAGAGATTATCAGAAAGATGCATATATTTTTATTAACTATGCAAAGGCATCGGATGTGTTCTTTATAGCAACCTATGGCTAACTTTGCAAAGAATAGGAAGTTTAGAACACTTAATGGTGCTTATGCACCTGTACATAAACCTGTGCAAGAGGAAATCATTCAACCAGAACAAGGGGGTGCTATAAAATCAAACCAAACTCACTGCCACCAAGTCAATTCCAACTCATAGTGACCCCATCAGATAGGTTCGTACTATCCCTGTGGATTTCCAAGATTGTAACTCTTAATGGGAGTAGAAAGGCAGGTCTTTGTCCCACAGAGCAGATGGCAGTTTCGAACTGCTGACCTTGCGGTTAGCAGCCCACTGCATAACCACTGTGCCACCACCATTCTCTCCTGGCTTGAAATCAGGAAAGATTGAGTCAGATTTGTATCCTTTTACTATACTTATTCCATCTGTATGCTGAGTAAATAGTTTGACAAGCTAGATTAGATGAAGAAGGTAGAATGAACATGGGAGGAAGCTTTATTAACCACTCGTGATGTGCAGATGAGTCAAATTTGCTTGCTGACACAAAGAGGACTTCAAGCACTCCCTCATGAAAATCAAAGACCGCAGCATTCATCACAGATTGCAACTGAATGTCAGATGAGAAAATCCCTCACAGCTGCACTAACGAGAACATCATGATAACAGGAAAGATGGCAGTTGTCAAGATTTCAGTTTACTTGACTCCATAATCAATGCTCATGAAAGAGGCAGCGAAGAAATCAAACAATGCCTTGCCCTGGGCTCATCTGCTGCTCAAGATCTTTTCAAAGTGTTGAAGAGCAAAGATGTCACCTTGAGGATGAAGGTGGGCCTGGCCGAAGCAGTGGTCCTTTTCAATTGTTGCTTATGCCTATGGAAAGCTGGACTGAGCAATGACAGACTGTAGAAGAATTGACGTGTTTGACTTACAACGTTGGCAAAGATCATTGGCTGTACCATGGCTGCTGGAAGAATAAATGCATCTAAGAAAGCTCCTTCGAAGTGAGGATGGTGAGACCTTGTCTCCAGCACTTTGGACGTGTTCTCAGGGGAGATCAGTCCATGGAAAGGACACCAGGTGAGGTAAAATAGATGGTCAGCGTAAAAGAGAAAGACCCTTGAGAAGATGGGCTGACACTGACTGAGAAAATGGACTCGAACAGGACACTAATTGAGAGAATGAGGCAGCACCTGGAAGTACCTCATTTTGTTGAACATTGAATTGCTATGAGTCAGAATCAACTCAATGGCACCTAACAACGCAAACTGCATTGTTGAAAGAGATGAAAGAGTTACTTCAATAAAACAATCTTTGTATTAGGCTGGCAGGTAAATAAACACGAATATCAATGGGACCCAACTGCCTACTGCCCCCAACACTTCTCCATAGTATTTGTTCAATTGAGTTGCTCAAATTAGGGAGACATTTACACAATTGGGTATTCTAAGCAAAATATAAAATCAGATCCTCCTTACACACCATATACAAGAGATAAATTACAGATGGATCAAAATATAAAAGTAAAAACATATTTGAAGAACGTATTTATTCTTTTGAAGTGGGGTGGCATTCTTAAATAAGACTCAGAAACTAGAACATATACGGAAAGCCCTCAAGGCAGATGAAAAAATTTTAATTCTCTAAAGCAAAAGGAAAAATAAACATACGATTAAAACAAGCAACTAATTGGAATATGTTTGTACCATATATGGCAGACATACTAACAAATATTCCTAATACTGAAAGAGAATTTTCCAATAAAGTGAGAATAATATGCTTGCCGCTTCCTTTAAAAGTGCACAAAGATTATGAATAGGCAATTCACAGATGAAGAGCTAGGGATGGCTGATAAACATACAAAAATCATTCAATTTTAGACTATGTAAAGGAATACAATTTAAAATATGATATCCTATTTTGGTGACTCAATTGGGAGAATATGAAAAAAGATATTATTTTTCACTGTGCTGTGTTGTGCCATGCCTTTTGCAAGACATTCTTATACATTGCTTTATGAAAGTGTATCTGAAAAACATTAGAGATTAGTTTGGCCAAAGATACTAACATTTAAAATCCACATTACCTCTAACCTAGAAATACCATTTGGAAGACTCTTGCCTATTGTTAACATATGCTTTTGCACCCATCAGAAGCAAAAATGTTCAGGAATAAGAAAATGGTAAAATATATTACACCATTTCTTTCTAATGAAGTCTATGCTTGAGATTATCTAACACTGGTTGCAGAAGTTCATTGACAAAGTACTGCCAGAAGTTCAGGACTGCTTCAGAAGAGGATGTAGAACAAGGGGTATCATTGCTGATGTCAGATGGCAAAGCAGAGAATACCAGAAAGATGTTTCCTTGGCTTCAAAGGTGTGGACCATAATAAACTGTGGCTAACCTTGAGAAGAATGGGAATTCCAGAATACTTCATTGTGCTCATGCAGAACTTGTACATGGATCAAGAGGCAGATGTGCAAACAAGGGAATACTGTATGGTTTAAAATCAGGAAATATGCCCATCAGGGTTGTATCCTATCACCATACTTGTTCAATCTATATGCTAAGCAAACCATTAGAGTTGCTGGATTATGTGAAGAAGAGTGTGGTACCATGTTTGGAGGAAGGCTCATCAACAAGCAGCAATGTGCATATGACACAGCCTTGTTTGCTGAAAGTGAGGAGGAATCAAAGCACTTACTGATGAAGATCAAGGATTGCATCCTTCAGTATGGATTGCAATTCAATGTAAGGAAGACCCAAATCCTCAAAATTGGACCAATAGGCAACATTATGACAAATGGAGAGAAGGCTGAAGTTCTGAAGGATTTTGTCTTATACGGATCCACAATCAATGCTCATGGAAGGAGCAGTCAAGAGATCAAAAGACATATTGCGTTAAGTAAATCTATCCTACAAGATATTTTTAGAGTATTAAAAATTAAGGATGTTACTTTGAGGACTAGGGTGTGCCTGACCTAAGCCAGGGTATATCTAATTATGTCATACACATGTGAACATTGGACAACGAATGAGGAAGGCTGAAGAAGAATTGATGCATTTGAATTGTGGTGCTGGAGAAGAATAGCAAAAGTACCTGGACTACTAAACGGACACACAAACATTTCTTGGGGGAAGTCCAGCCAGAGTGTTCCATAGAGACAAGGATGGCGAGGACTTGTCTTAGATACGTTGGACATGTTATCAGAAGAGGCCAGGCTCTGGAGAAGGGCATCATGCTTGGTCACGTGGAGGGGCAGTGAAAAATGGAAGGCCCTGAACAAGATGGGTTGGCACAGGGACTGCAACCATGGGCTCAGGCACAGGAAGAATTGTGAGGATGGCCCAGGACCACGCCATGTTCTGTTCTGTTGTGCGTAGGGTTGTTATGCGTTGGAACCAACTTGATGGCATCTAACAACAACACCTATCACCATAAAGAAACAAATAAACAAACAAAAAAATAAATAACAATACCTATTACTAACTTCTTTTTGCCCATCAGCAGCATAAATGTTCACAAATAAGGAAATGGTAAACTATATAATATTTAAGAAATGGTTCTATTGACACATAATCCGCATGACATAAAATTCAATAGTTCAGTAATATCAAAAAGAATTATACAATGATTACCACAATCAAATTTATAACATTTTCTTCTTTACAACGGATATTATGTATTCATTATAAAGATGAAGTAGAGCTATATGTAATAACATAGAAATTGTGTTATATTGCTGAGTGAAAAAAATCTGTAGTGAGATGATAATTCTTTAAGTTGTCGTGAGAGTGTTTGTGTATATTTATTAGTGTAAGGAAATGTTGGGAATTCTATATTCCCAATGATCGAAAATAGGAGCCCTGGTGACAGAGTGGATATGAGTTGAGCTACGAACTCCAAGGTCAGCAGTTTGAAACCACCAGTCACACGACAGGATGAAGACGAGGCTTTCTATTCCTGTAAACAGTTACAGTCTTGGAAACCCACAGGGGCAGTTCTAGCCTGGCCTACAGAGTTGCTATGAGTCAGAATCAACTCTATGGCAATGAGTTACCTTGTGTGAAAGGATTGGAGAAAGTCATGCAAACTTTCACTTCTTCACTTTGTGCCTCCGTGCCAAGCACCCCATGTATCCCTTTGCCCTCATTGTTCCAGGAAAGGCCAAGGCCAGAGTGCTCATTGTGGCCCTGCCCACAGCTTCAAGGAGCAATTCGCACCTGGCCAACAAGGTCGGGTGGGTATTGGAACTTGCAGCTTGGGTTTGAGCCATGTCTCACCCTGTGAGTGACCCTGCCGTGTCTGGTGGAAGAATGTTGGCTTTCTCGTCACTGATGCTTCCTTACAGTCCTTTGTCCTTCGTTCCTTCTCTTGTGTGTACAAGGCTAAACAAGACAGCACTGCTACCAGGCTTTCAGTTCAGACACGCATGAATTTATTCCAAACAGCATCTATCTAAACATGTCTTTGCCATTGCTAAATGGCTGCGGACAACTCACGCCCTAATACACTTGTCTCAGTCTTGCTCATGTTCAAAGAGAGGATCCAGTCAGAACAATGGTGTCTGAGAGGCTCGGTGGGTCAGTTCGATTTGCAGCAGAGAGGTCAGTCCGGAAGACAACGGGGTTTGGGGATTCTTAGGGAGTAGGTTTGATCTTTTTTTGGAGGAACGCAGGATGACCACAGGGGCTTGTGATGAGGAAATTTGCAACTGTCAGAAAGGTGAGGCTGAGGAAAGTTCTCTGTCCCCACAGTGTAGCTCCTTAGCCTTGCAGGACACCTAAGGCTGTGGCTTGAGAGTTTTCTTGGGAAACCTTATTGCCTCTACCAAACAGCCCCCTTCTTGTCTCTTCAGACTTCTTTGTTTCCCAAACTAAGAGAACTTTGAAAAGGAACCCGACTCAGGGATGTCCCTCATCCCTCAAACACTCCGGCTAGGATTTCCGAACTGTCGTTTTAACATGGTGTGAATGGGCGAGTGCAGACTTCTTACGGGAAGCATGGTCTTTTCCAGGTGCCGATAAGTCAGTTCTGTATCACTGCTACAATCATTGAGCCCATTGTTGCAGCCACGATACTAGTTCGTCCTGCCAAGGGCCTGCCTCTTTTTCACTGACCTGGTGTTTTACCATGAAGGATGTCTTTTTTTAGGGACTAGTCACTCCTGTTAACAGGTCCAATGTATGAGAGAAAAATTCTTGCCATCTTCATTTCTAAGGAGATTTCTGGCTGTACTTCTTCCAAGACAGATGTTGGTCCTTTGGGCATCCAGGAGGTATTTTATAAACTTTGTCAACACCATAATTAAACTTCATCCATTCTTGTCATTCTTATTCAGCATCCAGCTTTCAATGGTATATGAGTCAATTGAAAATAACATAGTTTGGCTTACATGCATCTTGGTCCTCAAAGTGACATCTTCGTTCTTTAATACTTTAAAGAGGTCTTTTGGGGAGCAGATTTGTGCCCAATGGCTATTCATAAGGTTTTCAGTGACTTGTTTTTCAGAAATGGTCTACTGATTCCTTCTTTCAAGTCTCTATCAGGAAGCTCCATCAAAACCTGTCCACCATCCCTTTACAGAAGGGTCACGGGGAGGAGACGAGCCAGTTGGGGTGCAGTGTAGCAATGATGAAACATACAACTTTCCTCTAGTTCCGAAATACTTCCCACCCACCCCACTATCGTGATCCCAATTCTACCTTACAAATCCGACTAGACCAGAGGATGTACACTGGTACAGATAGAAACGGAAACCCAGGGAATCCAGGACAGATGATCCCTTCAGGACCAGTGGTGAGAGTGGCAATACTGGGAGGGTGGAGGGAAGGTGGGGTGGAAAGGGGGAACCGATTACAAGGATCTATATAACCTCCTCCCTGGGGGATAGACAACAGAAAAGTTGGTGAAAAGGGAGACATCAGACAGTATATGACAAAAGAACATTAATTTATAAATCATCAAGGGTTCATAAGAGAGGGGAGAGCGAGGAGGGAGGGGAAAATGAGGAGCTGATACCAAGGGCTCAAGTAGAAAGCAAATGTTTTGAGAACGATGAGGGCAACAAATGTACAAATGTGCCTGACACAACGGATGTATGTATGGATTGTGATAAGAGTTGTATGAGCCTCCAATAAAATGATTAAAAAACAAACAAACCTGCCCACCTTGAGTTATGCTACTGGCGTTTGAAATACAAGTGGCACCGCCCCCAGTATCAAACCATCACCACTGTAGAACACATTGACACGCAGGGGTGGGGGGAAGGGTTAGAGAAATGGCTACACAGCCTTTAGAAGTGTATAGACCTTGAGGGAGCATGTGCCAAATACCATAGCTTCACCTTTCAATACTTTTGTTTAACAAACATTTCTGTGGTACAGCAAGCCTTTTTTACTTACCCTCGTAGACAGGGCCCACCAGACAATAACTGTCAGTAAATATAAACATCGTGAAGGTATTGCTAACAAAATCGGTTAATAGTTTAATCGTTAACTACCAATATTAAAATTTGGTTTTGATTCTAGAGTCATTTTTTAATAGTTTAGGAAGTTTTTGAACTGGGGATGCAGTGTTAGGCACTCCGCTGCTATCCGGAAGGCGCTCTGCCAGGAAAGATGTGGCGGTCTGCGCGGTAACCAGGCTGCCTTAGAAACCCCGGGAGCACCTTCCCTCTGCCTTCTTCCAGGGTTGCTGTGAGTCAGAATGGATTGGGTGACTAGATAGATAGATAATGGTAATATCATTTGTTTTTTTCCTTGCATTTCCATCAAAAACAGAATGGGAGGTTCCTCCACTAGAGTGCGGCAAAAAATGCAAGCCTTGTTCTCCTTAAGCATGGTTATGACATAGCATGGGACTTGGTCTTCAGATTCATTTGGGAAGTAGTGTTTTCTCTTTCCCACTCATTCCTTTTTCTGTCTCTCACCTAACGCATCTCAGCTCCCGCCTGAGAGTGAGTTTGTTCTTTGCTTCTGTGCAGGATATTTATGTTTTCATAGTTAAGTATCTTTTTGTGTGTGTCGATTAACAGTGTATTTACAGCTATAATATCAAAGTGATATCTCCCTAATGGGACATACTTTATTGCCAGATCATGTTTGAACGTTTCTTCTGTTTTTGCCATAATTTTCTGTTGTCATTTCTTCCAGGAGACTCTGTTGTCTTTGTAAAGACAAATCCTAAGGAGATGCTAATTGCAGGGGTCCTTGGTGAGGGCTAATAACAGGGTCAGATTGTCATGCTGGGTGACTTGCATTGTGCTCTGATGCTGGAAGGTATGTCACCAGTATTTGAGAGAGGAACAGGGTCAGGCATGGTGGGCGGCTTTCAGGGAAGCTTCCAGATGAACACAGTCTAGACTAAAAGACCTGGTAATTTACATCTGGAAATGCTCCAGTGAAAACCATATGGATCCCAGGAGGATGCTGTCCAGTATAGTTCTGGGAGATGAGCCCCGTGCTGGGAGGTACTTAGAGTACACAGTGATGCCAACCATAAACTTAAGAAGGCCATCGATTGTGAAGATGCTGCAGGCCCCAGCAGAGGTTCAGTCTATTGCCTTTGGGGCCTTTCTCGGTCGGAGCTGACTCAATGGTGTTGAATAGCTTCAATATCAAGAAATGAGTGATAACATCTAGGGAGAGGGAATTACAGTGTTAATTTCCCCAAAATGCTGTCCTCAACTTGCCAATCTGTTATTCAAGATGTTTAACTATTTTAATATTTTAGCATCTCTTGACTTTCATAACCACTCTTGGCCTTCTGGACAACCTGCGACCAAATCCTCATACCTGAAAGAAGGACAGGGTGATGGAGAGCAGCAGCTACCTGGCAGCAGGACCGAACATTTGGACAGAGCTCACCTATTGCTCCAGGAGCAATTGCCAAGATAAAAGATGTTGCATCAGGAAGAGCCTTGATCTTCCATCTAAATGAAAGAGGAGACAAAACCAGACTCAATATTAACAAAAGGGAAGTACCCCCCCAGCGCCCGCCAACAACAACAATGACAAGGCAGAGGGTTATCTGACAAAGTGATATTTACATAGTAATTTTATATCTGGGCATAAAATCAGCCATCTTAAAACGGACTCTTTGAGAAGAAGTTGGGGAGATTTATTGGTGGTAATCCAAATTCTAGGCATGAAGGTCCTTGATGCCAGCTTTGGAAATAGAACAGTTAATTGTGTTTTTTTTTTGTTGTGGGCTAGAAATCCAGAGAGGAGGGGAAGGCAATTACGCATGCGCATACACAAAACAGTGTTTGGAATAACAGTCAAGTGACAGTGAGGTCACTGAGTGGATTTGCCATCACAATGATTTTATGCGATCCAGTAATGAAGGGATGTTGGCATAATTTTAAGTGAAAAGCAATGTGATGTAATAAAGTTTGTGGAAGTGTTGAGGTCTTGGCTAAGGGTATGCATGTGCAGGGCAGCTCGGTGACAAATGAAGGCGTTGCTAGCTCAGTCACGATCATGGTGCGATCACGGTGCGGAGAGTGGAGGCCCTGGGCCTGCTTTGCCTGGTTCTGGGGTTAGCAGAGCGCTCTCTGAGCTTAAGCGCTTCAGGTGTTTGGAGGTAGAACACAGCCAAGAACAAACACACCAGGAGGAGGCTGTGTACCTGCTGTGGGTAGACAATGAGCAAGGTGCACTCCAGGAGGCCCTCGGCATTCTCAGTAATTAGGCTTCCTTTGTCTTGTTTGCATATTTATTTGGCAGGAAATGAGCAGTCAGTTTAATTTAGAACCTGTGTTTTCATAAGGCTGCTATTGGGTGAAAACAACAGCAACAACCCGTACAAGCCTTATAAGGCGAGAGCATGTCATTTGATTGACAGCTATCAATAATGGATAAGGAGACCTTCTAGCAAAGAACTGAGTCTGTCAGTGGATTAAAAGTGAAATTCTAATTATGAGGAGTTGGCAGCTTGAATTCCAGTATTGAAAATTCATGGAACTTAGGTGGAGAAAAATGATCATTGGAGTGTGATCCTTAAAATATGTATTATTATTATTTTATAAACAAGTAGAATTTAAAAGAAAAAAATCCTTGTCCCGAGCCATTTTATGTGTCTATATAAGTGTATGTGCATACAGCTCACATTTTCCCAGTAGCTAATAGGACAGCATTCTAAAATGACCTGAGAACTCCTACCCGCCCCACACCTCTAAAAAAAACAAACAAACACAAACCCAGCTCTCCCCGCAGAACACATGCCGTTGTGTTAATTCGGACTCATAGTGAATCTACAGGATGGAGTAGAACTACCCGGTGGGTTTCCGAGGCTGTAAGTAAGTCTTTACAGAAGTAGAAAGCCTCATCTACCCCCTGCAAAGTCAGGAAACAAAACTGGTTTAGGCGTTGTACAAAATTCAGATAGGTTTCCTTGAGTTCAGATGCTCATGTGTCTCAATACCAGTTTAAGATTAAAATGCATTTCTGCTCCACGTGGAGGTAAGGTTAAAGCCCCGATTTTCTTTTCTTGCTGTAGCTTAAAATACAAGACCAGCAGCAGATTTCCAGAAGGTTCTTCCTCCTGACTGGCTGTTCTCAAACATTTGGAGCCCGACGAAGGGGAGTTAGATATTCTGAAGTTTTCTCTTTGAAACAAACTTTCAACGCGCAACATTAAGGTGATGATCATGTGGTAACCCAGCCCTGTTCCTTCTTCCAAGTGTACATGATTTTCTATTCACGCTAATGTGTTCTATACCGTATACACTCCAGGATAAGCCGACCCGAATAATAGTCGAGGCACCTGATTTTACTACTAACTGCATTTTAAAAAGTACTGAAAACAGATTAGGGACCCAAAGCCCATCTGTAGGCAACTTGGCATCCCCTTACAGAAGGGTCGCGGGAAGGAGATGAGCCAGTCAGGGTGCAGTGTAGTAACAATGAAACATATAACTTTCCTCTAGTTCTTAAATGCTTCCTCCCCACTGTTATCATGATCCCAATTCCACCTTACAAATCTGACTAGACCAGAGCATGTACACTGGTACAGATAGGAACCAGAACCCAGGGAACCCAGGACAGATGAACCCTTCAGGACCAGTGGTGAGAATGGTGATTCCAGAGGGTGAACGGAAGGTTGGGTAGAAAGGAGGTTATATCTACATATAACCTCTTCCCTGGGGGACAGACAGTAGGGAAGTGGGTGAAGAGAGACATCAGACAGTGTGAGATATGACAAAATAATAGTAATTTGTAAATTAGCAAGGGTTCATGAGGGAGGGTGGGAGAGGGTAAGGGAAAAATGAGGAGCTGATACCAAGGGCTCAAGTAGAAAGCAAATGTTTTGAGAATGATGAGGGCAACAAATGTACAAATGTGCTTGACACACAATGGATGTATGTATGCATTGTGATACGAATTGTATGAAGCCTCAATAAAATTATTTTTAAAATGTGCTGAAAAACTCAGCTTATGCACGAGTATATACTGTGTATGTATTTTATATTTGTATTCTATAAATGCACTTCATATTTCATATATTTTTTAAAAAAGCAGTTGTCAAAGTGAACACCTTGTCTACCTCCCCTAACTCATGTGGTCTCTGGTAGTTACTGCCACCTAGAAGCTGCCCAGTCAAACAGAACTGCCAACTTTGAAGGCATTTGTGTTCTCCCCAGTCCACTTTCAAAAAGCAAACCAAACTCACTGCCCTAAGTAGGACTGCTTCTGGGGGTTCTGAGCCAAGCGTGGAAAGCCTCTTCTTTCTTTCTCAGAGTAGGCTGGTGGTTTCTACCTTGTAATTAGGAGCCCAACACATAAGCGCTACACAACCAGCGGTCCTTTGAATCCACTTATGTGTATACAGTCAATCAAACCCACTGCCATCGAGTCAGTGCTGACTCAGTTCCCTTATAGCAGCGGTTCTCAACCTGTGGGTCGTGACCCCTTTGGGGGTCGAAGGACCCTTTCACAGGAGTTGCCAGATTCATAACAGTAGCAAAATTACAGTGATGAAGTATCAACAAAAATGATTTTATGATTTGGGGGTCCCCACCACCTGAGGAACTGTATGAAAGGGTCGCTGCAAGAGGAAGGTTGAGAACCGCTGCCCTCTAGGCAGAGTAGAACTGCTCCTGTGGTCTCTGAGATGGGAACGTTTTCTGGGAGTAGAAAGTCTTATAATTTTCACAAGGAAAATTTTCATATGGAACCACCAGGTCTAACTGCTGACCTGGTGGTTCACAGCCCAATGCTTAATGCATCGCACCAGCAGATCTTCCATGTAGCATTAAAAAAAAAGTTCAGTAAAGAAAGATTTAATTTCTCCATATCATCCTTCTTTCTGTGGTCTTATTTCAGGAATGAAACAAGTAGAGAAAAATAAACTAGAGAAAGAAGCATACACACTCACTTTTGTATAAAGTGCTAAAAATCAAAGGTATTTTGCCACTTTTCGGGCTAAGGAGCATCCGAAGCAAAGAGCCAGTGCTTTCATTTGCCTCTTCTGCATGTGACCCCTGGGCACTGCTTGAATAAGAAAGACCACCGGAAAATGGAGGCGTTTGAATTCTGATGTTGGCGAGGAATCGTGAAGGGACCAGGGGCTCCTCAGAGAACAAACAGAACTGTCTTGGAAGCAGTGCCTCCAGAATATTTCGAAGAAGCAAGAATGGCAAGACTTCAGCTCACGTACTTTGGACAAGTTATCGGGAGAAACTAGTCCCTGGAGAAGGACACCAGGCTTGGTAAAGTCGAGGGCAGTGAAAAAAGAGAAATGTCCTTAACAAGAGGGATGGACACAGTGGCTGCAACCCTGTGCTCGAACATACGAACACGTGTGAACACGACACAGAACTGGGTAGTTTTCCACCTAATGGTCTTCTGCCAATCAGATGCGACTGAAATCTGTGCATTTTCTAATATCTACTAATAATTAGAAGACGAATATGCTTCCTGGGACAAGTTTACATATCATATACATTTAAAACTTTGCTTTATTTTTTTAAATTAATTTTGTGCTTCAGTTTAAATGGTACCTCTTTAGACAGTCTTCACTAGTCTATTATAGTCATTGTCCAAGATTGCTTTTCGCGATCATTGCATCGCATCTATTACCTTCACCTGCACAGTTCCTTAAAGACGGCAGGTATTTAATGCAGGCGTGTTTGAATGAAAGAAAGAAAGGAAGAAAGAATGAAAGAAAAAAAGAATACTCTGTGTAGAAGCATTGTAAACAAGAGCATGCATCGGTTTTGTACTTGAATGTATGGTCATATTCTGACTGTTTCCCTTCGTACCTATGAATCTGGGCAAATTAAAAAAAAATTCCATTACTTAGCTTCCTTATCTGTAAAATGGGCATGATAACCCTAGTTTGTGACTCATAGGATTGTTCTGGTAACTATATAAATCAGTACACGTGAGGTACTTATGATAGGTCATTTGTGGGTAACAACTCAAAATGTTACTTGTCATTATTTTTTCCAGTTACTTTTGCATATATAAATTCAAAATTGGAAAAGAGTCATGGTCTATTTATATAATGATCTGGAAGATAAATTGTATTAGGCTGGGTTCTCTAGGAAAGCAAAGGCAGTGATGCTTGGATGTTTATGGACACAGAAAGAATTTATATCAAGAAGTGGCTCACACAGTTGTAGAAGTGGGTAAGTCAAGCCTAGTTTAAGTCCATGGATCAGATGGCTTCTCCTAACTCTTGTAGCTACAAGGATTGACAAACAGGAAGTAAGCAGATGAAGCAGGAAGGCCACAAGCTGGTGAATGTAGACTTGAATGAGTTCAAAGTTGGCAATCTGCGGATGGGTCCTCAGATCAGTAGATGATATAACAGGAAGTTGAAGAACACCCATGATACTGGACCCAAATCCAGCAGTCGGAGTCAGCTAGCTGCCATGCACAAGGTATTTTTTTTGTCTTTCTTCCTAACTCTAAGCCTGACCCTGACCCTGACCCTAACCCTAACCCTATGCACAAGGTATTTTAAGAGGTGGCCACACACTAATGAATTTCCCTCAATGTATTTAGGCTGTGACCAGATTAAGGAGATCTATTCTCCCCCCAGATGCTTGGATCCCATCTTGGAGTTGATCACGCTGTGTTAGATCACAGCACCAAAGAACCTGGACCATCCAGTTTGACATAAAATCTAACGTTCACAAACATCTACAATATGGTGTCGGGGCCATCAAGTCAGTTGGGACTAATAATGACATCATGTAAACAGAATGAAATACTGCCTGGTCCTTCACCATGCTCACATTTGGTCTTGTGTTTGAGTCCGTTGTTGTAATCTCTCTGTCAATCCATCCTGTCAAGGCGTTTCCTCTTTTTCGATGCCCCACCATCCTACCAGAAGCATGATGTCTTTCTCCAGGGACTGGTCCCTCCTAATAACACATCCAAAGCATTTGAGATGACGTTTGAAATCCTTGCCTCCTGTACGTCTAAGATCGGTTTTGTTCTTTTGGCAGTACTTTCACTAACACCGTAGTTCAAAGGCATCACATTTTCTTCAACTTTCCGTATTCAATGTCCACCTTTCACATGCAGATGAGACAGTTGGAAATGCCATGGTTTGGCTCAGCATCACCTCAGCCCTCAAAGTAACATCTTTGCTTTCCAACAGTTTGAAGAAATCTTGGCATCAGATTTACTCAAGGCAACGCATTGTCTGATCTCCTGGTTTCCACGAGCATTGATTATCGATCCAAGCAAGATGAAATCCTTGATAACTTCATTCTTTTCTCTGTTTATCAGTATGTTACCTATTGATCCAGTAATGGGGATTTCAGGGGTTGTTTTTTTTTTTTTGGCATTGAGTTGTAATTCACAGTGAAGGCTGCAACCCTTGAGCTTCATCAGCAAATGCTCTTAGTCCTCACTTCAGCAAACGAGGTATGTCACCTGCATATTGAAGGTTGTTAATGAGCCTCCCTCCATTCAGCTTCTCTGGTTATTTGCTCAGATACAGATTGAGCAAGGATGCAATTGTAACGCATATCTTTCTCAATTTCAAACCATTCAGTATTACCTTGTTCTGTTCACACTAATACCTTTGACCCACGTACGGGCTCCACGTGAACACATGCAGTGTTCTGGAATTCCCGTTCTCCTCAATGTGATCCAGCATGTGTTACGAGCCACACAGGCAAATGCCTTCGCATAGTCAATAAAACACAAGTAAAATCTTTCTGATCTTCTCTCCTTCCAGCCAAGAACCACCCGACTTCAGCAATTATATCCGTTATTCCACATCCTCTTTTGGATCTGGCTTGGAGTTCGGGCAGCTCCCTTTCAATGTACGCTGCAAATTTTACTCACAGGTGGTATTAATGATATTGGTAGGTAATTTGAGAATCCTGTTGGGTCACCTTTCTGTGGGCTGGGTACAAATATGCATCTCTTGCAGTCAGCTAAGCAATAGCTGTCTTCCCAATGTCCTGGGATTGATGAGTCAGGGCTTCTAGTGCCTCAGCAGCCTGATGAAGCTTTTCAATTGGTTTGCTGTCAATTCCTGGAGATGTGTTTTTGGCTAACCCTGCCAGTGTAGCTTGGACTTGTACCTTCGATACCTCTGTTATTTGCTAATATGCTACCTCTTGAAATGGTTGACTTCTGAGAGTGGCATTCTTGAGCTAAAATGGACTGGTACTGGCCATTTTGAAACAGAAAATCACATGGTTTACAAAGCTGGAATGACACACTCAAGAGGAACGCTGTTGCATTCATCATCAAAAAGAACATTTCAACATCATCAAAAACAACATCTTGAAGTACAATGCTGTGATAGGATGGTGTCTATTTGCATACAAGGAAGTCTAATAAATCAACTTATTATTCAAATTTATGCACCAACTGTTAAAGCTAGTGATGAAGAAATTGAAGAATTACATCAACATCTTCTGTTGGAAATTGGCCAAACATGCAATCAGGATGCATTGATAATTACTGAAGATTGGAATGCAAAAGTTGGAAACAAAGAGGAACTCACTCACTCACTCACTCACTCACTCACTCACTGCTGGCCAGCCAAGTCTGACTGGTGGTGACCCTCTAGGGCAGAGTAGACCTAACCCTGTGGGCTTCCAAAAGTGTAAATCTTTACAGGAGTAGAAGGCCTCATCGTTTTCTCTTGGAGTGGCTGGTGGTTTGAGCTGCTGACCCTGCTTTGAATGTGGGCCTTTAAATTTCTGAGCTTCTCTGAATGAAAACATCTCATTCAACAATAGGTAGTATCAAATTTATTTGAACATACTTCAGGACATTACAGGAAAGAATAGTATTTAACAAATATGGGCTGGGCGATAGGAGCAAAGCTAAAAATCATAAAATAGAACTTTGCAAGGCCAATGACTTTTTCATTGAAAATAATCTTTTTTCAACCACACAAAAAATTGACAAGCTACCTGGACTTCTTCAGGTGGAATACACAGAAATATAACTGAAAACAACTCTGGGACAATGGAGAAGCTCAATATCAGCCCCCAGAACCAGGTCAGGGGCTGACTGTGGCCCAGACCATCACTTATTTGTATGTAAGTTCATGTTGAGGATAAAAAAAATTAAAACAAGTACAAATATTAGACCTTGAGGATACCCCACCTGGATTTTGAGATTATCTCAAGACCAGGTTTGATGCCTTGAACACTAATGACACAGACCTGATGAGCATTCGGATGACATCAAGACCTTTATACAAAGGCCACTAGACAGGAAAGGAAGAAAAGATCAAAGTTTCCAAAGAAACGTGCTCTTAATGAACGAGTAGCTAAAACAAAAAGAAGAAATGATGAAGGAAAGAGCTGAGTAGAACATTTCAAAGGGTAGCTTGAGAAGGTCAAGTACAATTTAATGAAATGTGCAAAGACCTAGTTAGGCAATCAAAGGGCGAAGAATGCATTCAGCATATATATTTTTGTTTGTTTGTCTTATTTTTTTATTCAGCATATCTTAAACTGAAAGAACTAAATAAAAATTTAAGCCTTAAATTGCAATATTGAAAGATAATACAATATACATGCCTGTATATAATTCAATGAATTGAATACGGTCTAGAATCTCGCATTTACTTATAATTCACAACTGTTGTCCTGCGTGATATTGTATTTGGCTTGGATGCTAACATTTTGGGGTAAATATGGAACTGTATGGAAGGGAAAAATCATTCAGAAAATTAAGTAAAGGTGCCCAGATCACAATGTGTATTAATGTCAGATTTCAATTTGTGGTGACTGGTTTATTATGAACAAAACATGTTGAAACAAGTTTCTGTGATCAGTGGATGCTTGCAGACTGGTTCTCTCGGTGATACATTTGTCTCAGTTTTGTTAGGGTGCTTAAAAAAAAGGTTTAATCAAAACAGTGGCTTTCTAGGAGATCTTCTGGCCAGTTCAATTCAAGGCAGAGAGGTCAGCTGGGAGGTCAGTGCAAAAGCAACTGTGTTTGGGGATTCCAAAGAGATAATCTTGATAGATTTTCTTGAAGAACACCGGACAATCACAGGGGCTTAGAAGGGAGTTTGAAGAAAATTGAAAACTGTATTGGTCGGAAAAAGTCCAGGAAAGTTGCACTTGGAAAATTTTTCTATTAGGAAAACACCTTTACCCTTTTCAGAGGGTAGCAAGGTTTTCCTCTGAAAGTTTTGCTTCGAAACCTTACTCTATTTACTCTACAGCCTTACCTTGACCATCAGACTTCCTTTTGTGCCCCAAACTCAAGGAACATTGAAAAGAAACAATTTGAATATCCACCGGATGCTAAAACTAGCATCCATTTTTGATGTGGTGCAAACCAAAGAAAGACTTCATCCTGGAAGGGTTAAAACTGAACTCACTGCCATTGAGTTGACTCTGACACATAACAAGCCCATAGGAGAGACTAGAACTTCCCCTGTGGGTTTTTAGATGCTTTGTGAAAATAAGCCTCATCTTTCTCCCACAGAGTGGCTGGTGGATTTGAACTCTTGACCTAGAGATTAGCAACCCAATGCATAACCCACGAGGCCACCAGAACTCCAGTCTGAACAGTTAGAGAGATGGAAACAAAGCCTTCAGAAGTTTATAGAGCTAGATGAAGGATTTATTGAGAAACAATAGCTTCATAGTTTGTTATTTTTGTTTAATGAAGGTTTCTATGATTTTGTAGGGACTCTTTTTATTTATCCTGCTATTTGTGTTCTTTTTGTGCTTCTATTTGTTGTGAAAAATAAATAATCTAGAAGAAGTTTTAGAAATTTTAAAAAACATTTTATCAGGGGCTCATACAACTTTTATCACAATCCATACATATACATACATCAATTGTATTGTGCATGTAAATTGCTTGAGGATTTAAAAAATACAGTTTCTTACTTAAAAAGGATAGAGTGGGTCTTGGGATTCTTAATTTCTTGTCAAATGTCAAGTTATGCCAGTGCTTCTGGTTCATGGACCACAGTTGTAGTAGCAAGTCCATGAATTATTTTGTTAAATAAATGCATGTTTTCATATATGTGGGCTTGTATGCTTGTACAACAACAGTGGCTGTTTTAGAAATAAAGGAAAACTGATTAACGAGTCATGAATGAGATTATTTATAGAGACTAATTCAATTAGGGAAATGCTTTCTCAGAGAAAGTGAGAATAGTAGAATTTATAAAAGACAGAGGAATCAAAAAGTGTGAAATTGACTCTATCGTTTTCACTCAAGCTTCACAAGTTTTTGAGTACCTTCACTTAAATGTTTTCCTGACCCCCAAACCTCAGTATGTCCACCTATTATTTCTTTCATGGTTCCAATCCAAAGCAGCAAAATCAGAAACCTGGAATTCAGTGTGATTCACGTCCTGCATTTAAACAAATATAAATCAATTTACCTCTGAAGTATATTTTAATTTCTCTTACACTTCTAAATCTCCACTATGTCTGCATCATAGCAGAGATCTTCTGACTTCTCATCCATGGACTAGTGAAAATTCCTTATTATTTATCCTGAGTCTTGATCTGTGCTGCTCGACTGTAGGATCCCTGGGGCCATAGTGGTTATGCATTCAGTTCTTATGGTAGGATAGCAGTTTGAAACCTTCAGCCACCCCTGGGGGAAAGATGAGGCTTTCTACTCCCATAGAGCTACGGTCTCAGGAACCCACAAGTGCATGTCTACGGTGTCCTACAGGGTCGCTCTGAGTTGGAATCAACTTAGTGGCAGTGAGTTTCAGTGAGTGACTATAATTTACAGTATCATAGCTCAATGGAAGGAAAACCCAAATCCTCACACTGAGCCAATAGGGAAAGTCATGATAAATGGAGAAAAGATTGGGGTTGTCAAGGATTCACTCTTGCTTGGACCCACAATCCATGTTCCTGGAAGTTAAAAGATCAAAGGATGCATGGCATTAGGTAAGCCTGCTGCACAAGACCTCTTTAAACTGTTGAAAAACAAGGATGTTACTCTGAGGATTAAGAGGGAGGATTGTGGTACTTTCCGTTGCCTCAGATGCAAGTGAAAGTTGAGCATTGGATAAGAAAGACTGAAGAAGTATACATGCATATGGACTATGGTTTTGGTGAAGAATATTGAATATACCACGGACTGCCGGAAGATCAAACAAACCCGTTTTGAAGAAGTGTAGCCAGATTGCTCCTTGGAAATGAGGATGATACGACTTTAGCTCTTGTACGTTGGACATGATGTTAGGAGGGACCAGTCCCCAGAGAAGGACATCATACTTGGTAAGGGAGAGGGGCAGCAACAAACAGAAACACCTGCAGCAAAATGGATTGATACAATGGCTGCCCAATGGGCTCAAACACCAGAACCGTGGTGAGGGTGGCACAGAACGTGTCCAGAGGGTCTTTACGAGTTGGAACGGACTCGATGGCACCTGACATCACCACAGCACTGTCCTGTTCGTGCCGATTCCAGAGTGGTCTTTGTCTAGAACTGTGAAGGAGCTGGAATGTCACCTTCTTTGAAAGGGAACAAGGTAGTGTGTTACACTTACCCAAAAAGTTGGCAGTAGGTATGACATTTGGGGGCCAGAGACAAAGGACAGGTGTCACTCCCAGCAATAACAGGAGTCAGAGTGCCATCATCACTTGTACCAATTCTCCTCAAAGCTCTAGGCCTTACAAGGCAACATGATGGATGTTAGGTGATACCTGTAGACATAGCAGGTTGCTTTATAGGAGGTTACTGAGAAGACCTCAAATTTTTACAGAGGGTATTTTTTCTGGAGGAAGTCATAACTATGGTGGATCGTAAAGAAATCTGTTTTCTGCTTCAGAAGGAGATCACGTGGAAATGTGAGCTACACACATTTAGTCTTTCCCACCAATAGCCATGCCTTAATCTCACTGTCTTGTCGCTTGACAATTTTCTCACAAGCACCCCTCTCGTTAATCTGAGTTATGAAGGATGACACAAACTGTATTTAACATATTCATATAACATTTAATTAAGGCTACTCTTAATATGACTCGAAGAAGCAGGATGAGGCCAGCCTTCAGTATTAACCTTTATCATACTCCCTAGAGGCCTGGAGCTGATCAGCTGAACAAATCCTACAGACTCTCAGGGTCTAGATTAGAAGCAGGGTGGCTTTTGCTTATGCTTCTCGATGGACCTTCCATTTGGTTTAAGGCACTAATTCAGGTACAGCAGAGTGTGCTAGTGATTGCAGAAACCCCACCAGGGTCCCCATCGAAGATGGACGGGAGAATTCTATCAGAGTTGAGGCTGACCTGGTTACCTTCCAGGGCCCACCTACTCTCATCGATTGCTTCAGTTAACATGGGATAAAACTTCCCAACCTTTTCTACTTGGCTGGTTCCCCTTATAGGGTATCTGAGAAGTTCCTCTGGGTCGTGAAGGGAATCTTCTTTTAAGAAAGTTCTTCTGAGTCAGCTGCGGGCTACGGGCTGTACTAGTGGTGGCTTCTCAACATTGCGCAGAGAAGTACAATCCTTGGGAATGCATTGTACCTTTGAGAATAAAGTATTGGTTCTAATTGTTGGGGGCTCTCCTAAGTGACACCTACATTGGTTGGGAAGACAGGTTGACAGTGCCTTCAGTGTGGTCTCCTGGCTGACTGAGAGAACTAGGCTGCCAAGTTCAATTTTTTTTTTAATTGAGTCTAGTACTTCTTTTGTGGAGAAGGAATGACTGGGAATCGCCCTCCCCCAAGTCGTCCTTGTGTGTCTCTATCACCAGCCACGAGAAATTTGTCATCCCAAAGAATGACTGCGATGGGTCTGGCAGACATCCAGAGGCATGAACGGGCATTTTTTAGGGACGGGCAGGAGCTGCAGCCCCCTCCTCTATTTCTGACTGTCTCGGTAAGGGGAATGGGGTGCAACTTGTTGGGTGTTTGCTACCTTTGCAACGTGAAGCCCTCTTTCTCTTTAAACCCCTTAGGGCGAAGACATTCCCGTTTCAGATGCTCGTGATGTCGCTCTGCCCTTACAGCACTGCTGCTGCCCTTCCTTTGAGATGCCTTCATCTTGTTCCGCCCATCCTGCACTCGCATTCAGAGATGGATATCGAGGAGGTCCCCTGTAAGAGGGCCAGAGCAGCTCTATAAAATGTTCACTGACTCATTGTGAGTCAGTCGTGATCCACTCAGTCATTGTGAGGGGATTAGGAGGAGTGTACGTAGCCAATTAGTCATATCCTTATGATCGAAGACCCTATCACGCCAGCACGAAGATCTAGGTAGCTAAACTTGAATACAGTGGGAATGCTTAAGGATGTCTGCTGGCAGGGCTGCAAGCAACAGAGGGTATCAACAATGTTGGTCTGGGCTTACTCTTGGGGGAAATAATCAAGTTTCAGGCTGAGAAATAGTCAAGATGGAGCTCAAATTTTCAAAATCCAGCTTCATAACTTCCCCTGCCAATTTTGCTGAATATTATGCAGAATTAATTATTTTTTTGCTTTGTGTTACTATTATATTACTTTCTCTTCTCCAGTCCATGAGCCATATTAAATAGGTTCTCTCTCTCTCTCTTTCTCTCTCTTTCCATGCCTGCATTTCTCACAAAACAATGACTTCCTTCAGGCAAGGAATTTTGATTTTTTTGTTGCCTTGTATTAAATTCTTAAGCCCTAGGATAGTACTTGGAAGGAACCCTGGTAGCCCAGTGGTTAAGTGCTTGGATGCTAGTGGCAAGGTAGGCAGTTCAAACTCATCTGCAGCCAGAGAGACCAGACCAGGGAATCTGCTCCTGTGAAGACTGCAGCCCAGGCAGCCCTCCGGGATGGTTCTCCTCTGCCCGGCATGGTTACTGAGTGCTGGGATAGGCTCCAGGACACACAGCCATGGAAACATACGTGACACTGTGGGGGAGTCTTTAAAAGAGTTTCTTGACCAGAAGTTAGCGGTGAAAATACACGAGGACTGCAATATTGGAATGAACTGTGTAAAATGGAAGGAATCCAGTTAAAAGGAAATGGTTATTGATTAGTTATGTGTGGAGGAAACAATAGGTTGTGGAGTAAATAGCATATGTTTCTTTAAAAATATTCTGTAATTCTGCACCACTTCAGAAAAATTCAATAAAAAAATCTCAAAGATTAATGCATGCTTGTTGTCGGTGTGTTTTCCCTCCCCCATTGCAATAAACTATTTAGTGATGTTTTGACATTTAATATATATATCTGTAGAATTATTTGATTAGGTTATATAAAAATTTTTTGGTCTTAATGATGCTTATCAAATTAGATTCATTAAAACAACAACAACATCAGACTAAATTTCAAAGTAGCTGCCTGAGATGAATGGCAACTTCATCAGATACTTTTTTTTTCCTCAAAAAATTAGAAAAGATTTTTTTTCAAGCTTCAAGCTGTGTTCATCTAGTTTGTGCAACCGTGGGAAAAGGACTTTGGTACTTTGTGTTCTAAGTGCTGATATGCTTATGTTACCAAAGCCCCGTTAACTGATTTTAAAGGTGACAAGGGAAGCGACGAGCTGTTGTACTAACGCAGGGGAGAATCAATGAAAAGCATCGGCAAATCGTGAGTCTGACTCTAAGGCCATGGTGATCCAAAGGATGCTTAACTTGCGGAATTACTGCTTTAAGGCAGGGCTACCAGGCCCGTCTTCTCTGTTTCCTTCTCATTTCTTCTGAAGGCCCACCTCAGGAAGTGACCTTTACAACATGCCTTGACAGACATTCCAGAGCCACTGGCGTTTATGGACATAGGGAGTGTATTCAGAAGATTCCTGCTTGGTGAGCACACCCGTTGTTCTATTGTATAGGGCCTAAGTGAACTTTGCTCCAAACAAATTAGTCTAGGTCAAGTCATTAAAAATCGGAGATTCCAAGAAAGGCACACAAAACACCGAATAAAGGGGGAGTGTCCTCATTTCCACTTAGGTTCTTATTTTTAGTCAAGGATTCCTCATTTTCATCTTTAATTCCTCTTAAGAATGTTAGTAATGAAGAGTTTTATTCTTTTGGGTGACTATAAAATTGCTTCTAATTTTTTTTTCTTAAAGCTTAAAAACATCAGTCAAATTTAGGTCCAACATGATCAGCATGTCTGCTTGATTTTTTTACTATCCAGAGTTTGAGGTAACACTACAGATTATTTAGCCCACCTCATTAAATCTTAATTTTATTAAGCAAAATGGTATTCTCTCAGTATCTGATTCAATAGTGACCCCCCCCTCCTGTTTTTCTGAGAAATATCTGCTGGGAAGAACATTGCTATGCCTAAGGTTGATAGGAAATATGTTGTGCGTGTATCTAGCCTTTGAGTGACTTGGAAGAAAGAAACAAGTTGTATCTCTACCTGGCTTATCCATCATCTAGCTTGATATTTGGCAGAGAGGGAACAGATCCATTGCTTTTTGAATCAAGTCAAAGTCAATCTCAATTTCATCTGAAAACCTAGCAAGGTTGCTTAATTTTAATAGGAACATGGAAGATAAATTGATGTAATGTTCTTATTCACGAACAGTAATTCCTCTTAAGGGCACTTATGAGGCCATAGACAGGAGCTACAATTCTCCAGAGGAGTTTGCAAAGCCTTTTCTTTCCTCTTTATAATATTATAATAGTCTTCTAAATTTCTGCTACTTCAATTCTTAGTGGACACCTTAATCATGTTTGTCTTCTGGAATCACTGCTTCCATATGTCTGATCATTGCTCAAAATCCTTCAACACCTCTGCACTGGGAAAGGATGAGGTGGACCACTTGGTATCCCTGGTTGTGCCCAGTATGGTGTTTTCTAAAGCTACTTATTGGATGCTGATTAACTGGCAGGAGCCCTGGTGGTGTGTGGTGGTTCCTTATTGGGCTGTGAGCCACTAGGCCGGCAGTTTTAGTCTCCAGAATCCCACAGTGGCAGTTGTCCCACCCACGGGGTTTTCATGAGCTAGAATTGACCCAATGGCAGTGCATTTGATTTTGGTCCTATCAGCCCAGGAGGCGGGGTCTATGGGCAGCTGAGCTCTGTTTTCTTCAGAATCTTCTGAACTTTCCACATAAGTGATTTACAAGCATATGGAACGAATACAGAATGCATAGAATGGGTGCTTATCACATTCCCAAGTGACCTGAGACTGGAACTGAAAGCAAATATACGAGGGGGCACCCAAATAATACCCAGAATTTTTTTTTAAAGTTTTGCATCTAATTTTTTTTTAACAAAACAACCTTATCATCTTCAAAGTACACTCCATTACACTTAATACATTTGTCAAACCTGTGATTCCATTCTTGGAAACATCTTTCAAACTCATCTGTTTGGATGGCTGACAGCACTTCCCTTGTTTTTTTCCTCACCTCTTCTACATCTCAAATGGCTGCCCTTTCATGTCCCTTTTTATTCCCAGGAACAAAAAGAGGTCTCACGGAGTGAGGTTAGGTGAGGAAGGTGGATGGGGTAGGAGAGGCATATGGTTTGTTTCCCCAAAACTGGCACATTGAGATGGCTGTGTGAGCCGGTGCGTTGTTGTGGTGACAAAACCAGTCCCCCATCTGTCACAAATCAGGGCTTTTTTGTCACACACAGTTGTGCAATCTTTTCAGAACTCTAAATAAAAAAGCGTGATTAACAGTCTGACCTGGTGGAACAAATTCCGAATGCACTATCCCCCTCACATTAAAAAAACCAAAACTGACTGAGTCTTTATTTTTTATTTCACTTGATGGGCTGTTTGGGGGCAAGGTGACAGCGGCGTCTTCCGATGGCTTGGCTGATGTTTGCTTTCAGGATTGCAAGAATAGCGCCATGTCTCAGCACCAGTAAAGACCTTGGAAAAAAAGTTTGGGTCGGTTTGGAGATGATCTGTTGAAGAAAGGCATGCGTCCAATGAACACTCTTCCTGGTCAGTCAGAACCCAAGGCACAACTTTCTCGTTCCCAAATTTCCCATTACAATTTGCTGAACCGAGCTCCCAGATAGTCCAGATAACTTCCCCCTCTCTTCAACGGTCTATTGTCAGTCTTCCAGCACAAACGCATGACTTTTGTCGACATTTTCATCCGTTCCAGTAGTTGACAGACATCTAGAACAAGGTGCGTCATCAATCGGCATGCCACCTTCTTGAAATGAGAAATTTACTGTACACTTGAGTTTTCCCCATAGCGTTGTCCTTGGAAGCTGATTTCAACATCACGGCCGTTTCTGCAGCATTTTTCCCTGAGCAGGAAACAAAATTTCAAAGCCGTATGCGGTTTTCTTAAAAACGGCCATCACAAAACACGAGGTTTGAGTGAAACTGCTTTTATGAAAAATTCACTGTGACCACAGAGCACCTTCCCAGGTGACACCACTGGGCACACTAACTCAGAGCAAGTTGCTCCACGCTCGCCTAGTAAAAATGCATACTACAAAAGCTCCGCCCAGTGGAGCTCTTTTCCATTTTTTGGATGGAACCCCCTCATATTAGAAGGCCAAAACAGAATCTGAAGACATGTTGAAAAGTTGCACTTAACAGGATGAAACTGAACAACTCTAAAGTTAAAGTGCTACCCAAGTCCCAGGTGAGACATCCGCGATGGGGCAGTCACATGGGTCAATGGACACTTCGACTTTTTTATTTGAGGATCTAAAGAAGGAAGAGAGCTCACCTGTGGCATCATTCAAACCTCATTGAAGTATGGTGTCCAATTCTGAGTTCCACATTTTCATACAGGCAATGACAAGTTGGAACACATTTAAGGAATGCCAAGAGGTTTCAGATCTGTGCTATGAGACGTATATTATGCGCTGCTAGGAGAAAACACACAGGAAACCTGCTGATTCTTTTTAAATATTAGAAATACCATCATGAGGAATTCAATTCATCTGATGCTATATGATCTCAAGGATTTGAACTAGTGATGATATCTGGAAGTTTTAGGGAGAACATCTTGGAATTATCACAAGGCAAATGCTTTTAATTGCCATGAGCTGCCCAGGAAAAACATTGAGGTTTGCAATTTATTTCTAAGTAGGGGAAAATTTAGGACAAGGGTCTAGATGCGTTAGTGATGGGGTAGAACACAGGGATGGGCTCCACCGGACTGGGTTTTTTCCTGTAGTGAAGGTCAGGACAGATTTCAGTGGTGGCGGAGAGCTGACTTCAGCAGCACTGGAGTCATACCAAGTGTCAAGTCCAAAGGGCACTTGTGAGACCACAGGCAGGAGCTGCAATTCTCCAGAGCAGTTTTCAAGGTGGAGTGTGAAGCAGGATGAGACTCAAAGCTTCAGGATGGAAAATGAAAGCATAGCAGGCTGTCATGGCTGTAGGACTCAGGTGTAGGCCAGCTGGTTCAAAGACAGAAGCTTTAGCTGGTTATGCATTTGTTGACCTTGGAGGGATTCAAAATAAACTGGGGGCTACTTCCTCCAGATGCCATATACTCATGTAAACACGCATCACATATGCATCCACATACACAATATACGTGAAAATAAGCAGGCTAATTTAGATATTGATAAAAAGCTAAAAAGAGAATCCAGTAGATCAATGGGATGGAAAATGACGGACGATGGCATGACTCAAGGCAGACGCTACCTTTACCCAGATGACCAGGGTGACACCTACGTGGAGAAGCTGTGTGACCTGATATCTGCAAACTGTAGAGATAGCAGACACAGGAAGAGTCAAAGAATTAGCATTGCAAGCCAAAATATCTATTTTAATGGTTTTTATATTTAATTTTATTACCCCTTTGTACATGTGAGTTTCAGGGTAGTAACGGAAAGGTTGGCCATTCAAATTCACCCAGAGGTGCTTCAGAAGAAAGACGAGAGATGGGAGATGAGAGAGACAGGCAAACAGAAGAAGAATTTACACCAAGAACTCAGACAGGGGTTGTGAAAGGATCGCGCAAAGTTCATGTGCAAGGACCAGCACAGACCTGTTTTCAGCAATGTTACTTTTAAGAAACAGCCACGTCATGGTCTTTGTCTTTGGTCCCTCTGTGTTTTCCATGAAAATGGCAGCTCCACATCAGCTGTGACATGCTATCATGTAATTTTAAAGGTCTTACAGATTTTTAATTGGTGACCTTCAAAAATGCTTGTCCACTAGAGTCCACATCTCTAAGAAGCGCAGGGTTAAGGTGGTACAGTTGAGAATTCCTTGAAGGATGCTGCTTCTGCTACACCCCGTGACTTCCCTGTTGCTGTCAGGGCTCCACTGGAACAAATAAAAAGCAAATCATCCGCTCGTCAATTTAAACCCAGAAGAACCCTTCAGTGTAACCCGGTGAAACTAAGTAATAACCGGAAGTGGATGTTAGCTACTTCAGTGCAATGGGTTTTTATTCGGGTGTATTTTTAGGACTGGATTCAATGCATTGATAGAAAATGACTAAATCACCAGAAAGAGAAACAAGATCCAGCAGTTGCAGAGGATGGAAGAAGGGAGAAAAGAACAAAGGACTTTTCTCCAATCAAATGCAAATGCAAATGACCCGCAAGATTCTGAAAACAGCCGTTCTCCTGACAATGAACATTTTCATGCAGTGAAATCCATTTTTGAGACTCATTAGCAAATGCTGTGATCTTGCTTATTTTCTATAGCAGCGTCTGGTTATTTCAAATTGATTAGCAGACCTCTGACGTGGGAGAGCGAATCGCTGAACTACCCCAGGTATTTCTGTAATTGGTTATCATGCTTAATTACAAATGTTTCAGCACAACCAATTTATTCTGGGCTGGATTGCCCATGCCTTTGCGCTGCAGCTCCTGCCGGGCACTGCTTGTAGAGAGAAAGGAAAGGAGGAGAGAAGACAAATTAACCTTCTCTGATGCATGTTTGGTCCTTTAAAAAAGCAGCAGATGAATGGATTCATTCACGGCATTCTGTCAACCGTATAGTGGAAAGTGGACGACATAGAAATATGTATCCATCCATTTGAAGTGGAGGTCATTCACTGCAACCAGTTACCAATCTTTTCTTGTTCTTTTATTGCCATTAACGAGTGCTGGGAGGTGGTAGTGCTGCTTCCTCATCTCTCTCACCGTGCCGGGATGTTGGCTGGCCTTCATGTATTCAATCCACTCACTCCTGAGCTCATCAGAAATAAATGGACCAGAAGAGAACCAAATATGGCTCCATCTAGCATTATTCATCGTCTGGCACCCTCGAAGACCTGAGCGTTCGGCTAGTTGTGCTGGTGTCCCAGGCTGCAAATGAGGCGTATGCCACCTTCTCCAGTGCTTCATGTCCCAAGCTGGGACATCGCAGAATCCAACGATCAGAGGGTGGACACTGACAAGGGCACAGGCATTATGCCTCAGCCCCTGGGTGTGGAACCGTGTGAACTCTGCAGCCCTGGGGTGGGATGATTGAGTTTAATCAATCCAGATGTATGAAAACATGGGCCGTATTTTATTTTCAGGCTATTCCTGCTGGGGGAATTCACATCACCCAAAGAGCTGTTATCCGTCAAGCCGTGTCTTCTTACTGGTGTCACAGCAGATACCCAGGCAATGCAATCCCATATAACTCTAGGTGCCAATGTCCCTTGTGGCCACTATTGTTGCTGGAGGAAACCAGACTCAGTGCCACTGAGTGGATTCTGACTTATGGCGGGGTTTTCAACACGGTAGCTCTTCATAGGAGCAGAAAGCCGGATCTAAAGGCGGTTCTTACTGATAGTGACCTTATGTATAAAAGAGAGGAATGTTGTTCAATTCTGTGCCTATCATTTTCAATGTATATATTTGTAACATTAGTATTCACTATCCATCTGGTACGCGTTAGTCTGCTAACTGCAAGATCAGTGATTCAAAACCACTAGCTGCTCCAAGGGAGAAAGGGGAGGCTCTCTGCTCCCGTAGTGATTTACAGCTTCAGAACCAGGTAGGGATGCTGGAGTCGATTTGATGACAGGGAGCTTGGTGTGGGTTTTGGACCATCTGTTAGTCCATAGGAGCCCAGGTTGAGTAGTGGCTATGAATTGAGTTGCTAACACAAGCCACTCCACAGGAAAAAGATGGGGCTTTCGACTCCCACAAAGAGTAGAAAGTCTTGGAAATGCACGGGAGCAGTTCTACCCTTTCCCATATGTAGGGTCGCTATGAATCAACACTTTGGGTTCGTTTATAGGACTGTGGGGGCTTGAGTTTGGGGGGATGGGGCGTGGGAAGCTGTGCCTTTCATATGCCGGCAGGGTCACCCAGGGTGGACAGGTTTTCAGCAGAGCTTCCAGACTAACACAGACTAGGAGGAAAGGTTTCCTTGTCTGCTTCCAAATTAGCTCATAAGCCCATGAGCGTATGGATCATAACAGAACGGCATACGACTCACTCGATTTGGACGTGTCACCCGGAGGGCATCACTCACCGGAGGGGCAGTGAGACAGATGGACATAGTGGCTGCTCAGCGCACTCCAGTGTGCAGGCGGCTGTGTGAGTGCCACAGGACTGGAAACTGATGTTGACTGTACGGCAGCTGGCGACAACCAGCAGGATGGTGTCTTAACAACGGAAAGCAAACATCAAATAAAGCAAATTTTCAAAAACTCTCTTTTCTACAGAATGAGAGCGACTCGATTTGATTTGGTTTGATGCCCCTTTGGGTGAAATTCACTAGCTATCTAAAGGGAAGTGCCCTCAAAAAAATCTCATTGGTGCTGAAAGGGTTCTTCAAGATAATTTAAGTGAATTTACTCATTTTTCAGACACCAGAGATCAAGAGAAGCTAAGTGATTTTTTTTGAGGTCAGTTATTGGAATAGCTGAGAGCGGAAGTTAGCTTTATTTCACTGGATCCCCTGAGAAAGGGCGGGCGGGTGGGGCTCTTGTGTTTTCTCTGTATTCCCGACAACCAAAGTCCTCTTTATGACAGGAATTT
The DNA here is from genome assembly GCF_050624435.1 of Tenrec ecaudatus. NCBI lineage: Eukaryota > Metazoa > Chordata > Mammalia > Afrosoricida > Tenrecidae > Tenrec > Tenrec ecaudatus. The sequence goes on along the minus strand of NC_134531.1, from coordinate 29,805,722 downwards.
TCTGTCCTTACAGAGTAATTTCATCTTGCTTTTGTTGTGACGATGGATGGGGATGCCTGATAACAATTTCAGACTATAATAAATTATAAGTAGTGGCATTTGTTTTTCAGATATATTTCAGAATTTAATATAAGAATTCATGTTTGGACACACGAGGACGTGGAGTAAGGACATTCCCTCCGTGGCCAAAGATGTCTATTTTATGGCTGTATTTATTTACCATCATCACTTCAGTCAACTTCGGAAAATCATTATCAAGGGTGAGAATTAATTTTGAGGAGTAGCCATTGGCAACATTCACACACGTGTGTGAGAAAAACATTCCAAGTGGGGATTTTGTCATCACTGGAGGAAAAGCTCTTCCGCTATATGAAGGCTGCCAAAAGGGTTCAGAACTCAAAAGATCCAAATGACAGCACAGCAGATTGAAGCCGCTGTGCCCCTCATATTCTCCTTTCTTTATGCATTCAGGGCTCTGCATCAAGAAAACTTATATGCAAGGGGTGCAGGACAGATCCAATTATGCAGAGCTCCAGCTAATGTCGGATGCTGTAAGTACTGTTCCGAATTTCTGCAGATCGCTACGGAGTCACCTCTCAATTTCTCAAAGTAATGAGGAAAACCATGGAATACATTACCCAAAACCCCATAGAAAGAAGTAATTAGCATTCATTATCAATTTTGCTTCAATGGCTAATTGCACTTCACACTCATAGATTTGATATCCAAAAAAATGGACCATTGGGTAGCATGCACTATCATTTGTTATATGAATATGGAAAAAAGGGCTAAAGCGAAGTTATTGCTGTTCCACAGAGTCTGCAAAAGTGGGCACAAGGCTGATTCGAGTCCTGAGATCCGTTCAAATCCAGGCCAAGCACCAGTGTGCCCTATGGGAGGTGCATTGCGTAGGGGATCTTGATGGGAAAATTGCCTAGGGAATTTGAGAGGTGGGTGGAAGGGGAGGGGTGACTATGGATGAAGGGAATCGTTGTAGTGTTGTACCCAGAGGTGTGTCATCCAAGGAGCAAGGCTGCGCCTGAATGGGGAAGAGCAAACTGTCTGTATTAAAATCATGAACAAGCACAGTTCTGCTTGGTGATGCCGCACGCCTTTCTGCTCTGCGGTCATGCAGGCAGAAGAGTACACTAAACTTTGTTTGAAAAGACCAGTGGGCTGCAGATATATATGAACTAGAATTTTCTTCTCAACTCCCCTATACTATCATATGAAAGACATTTAAAGAAAGTAATACATCTGACACTTTAACTCATGAAAAGTTTCAGGAGAATGCTTATGACCTCAGTTACAGATAGAAAGCACAGGACAAATAGGAATTTTGGAAAGGATATACTATTAAGACAATTGCAAGAAGGGTAAGCATAATATGAAATACAAGAGAATATTAACCGGAAAGAGAAATAAAGTCCTTATAACATGCCACATCCTGAATGAGCATTGAAAACATTATACTGAGTGAAGTAAGTCAATCACAAAAAGGCAAATATTTTATGATCTCATGCAAATGAAATGCCCTTAATAGGTGAGTTAGTAAGTTTATTGTGCCAACCTGGCCCATAAACACACGTGGGGATAATTGAAGGGCGGAGAGATAAATGGCTCGGTGAGCCTCGCCTTTAGAGATGGTCTCAGGTCTCTGGCTTTGTGATGGTCGGACCAGGGTGCAGCTGCCTTAGCTAGTTCCCTGCTTCAGTTGGCAAGGCTGACTTTCTGCAAGACATCCCTGAGGAGAAGCCACATGGACCTACCCCGATGCAGCCCTGGGTGCTGGAGCAGCCCTCTGGAGACTCCTGCCAGATCTCAGAGGCTTACATATTCACTGAGTCGGCTTTCCTCTTGCAGTTGGCATCAGAGTGTGTTTTGTAAGATGGAGGAGGACTTTGTGGATTGGTGTTGGACATACAGGTTAATGGGTTAATGTTGGACTTGTGGGCTTGGGCAGCACTGGGTTGGGATGTTTTCTTGATGTGCACTTACCCTTTCTATAAAACTCTCTCTTATACATGAGTTTCTGTGGATTTATTTCTTTAAAGTACCCAAACTAATACAATAGGAAAATACATATTTGTACACACAGAGACTAAAATGTATTTACTGGGCGTAGGACGAGGGGGTGCGGTGGAGTGAATTTTAGGAAGCATGGGCTGTCTGTATTTTGTTGTTATTGTAAGGTGCCATCAAGTCGGTGTTGCCCCATAGTGATCCTGCATACAATAGAAGGAAGCACTGCCTGGTCCGGCCATCCTCACAGTTGCTAGGTTGGAGCCCACGGCATCCGTAGTATCAATCCATATCGTGGAGGGCGATCCTCTTTTTCACTGTCCTTTTACTTTCCCAAGCGCAGTTTCCCTTCCCAGGGATGAATCTCTCCTGATAACATGTCCAAAGCATGTGAGATGAAGCCCGGCCATCTTCACTTCTGTGTAGCACTTTGGCTGTATTTCTTCCAAGACATACTTTCTTCTTCTTTTGGTAGTTCATCAGTATTTTGAGGCAGCAGCATCATTCAAACGCATTGATTCTTCTTCCTTCTCCTGTCTTCTAACTTTCACACGCATACAATGGCTTATATCAGGTTCATCTTAGTTCTTAATGTGACATCCTTACGCCTCAACACCGTTTAGAGGTTTTGTGCAGCAGATTTACCCAAGACAATTTGTTGTTTGATGTCCTAGCTGCGGCTTCTGTGAGCATTGACTGTGGATCCAAGCAAGACGAAGTCCTTGATAACTTCAGTCTGTGTATAGTGTTGGAAAATCTTGCAACTGATATTAATAATGTTGTACCACATAATTAATGTGATGGACACCATTAAGTTCTACACATGAAAACTGTCACATTGGCAAATGTTGTGTGATATATACGTTTACAACAATATAAAAGTAAAATAATTAGATAAATGAAGGTGAGTGCATCCCCCTCAGGACTAGTGTGATAGGTGGGATTATTGTGACAACCTGGTCAATAAACACATGTGGGGTTAATAAGGCTGCAGTTTAATTGAAGGGCAAAGAGATAAATTGCTCAGCAAGCCTCACCTTTCTGTCTCTTGCTGTCTGATGATCTGACCAGTGTGCATCTACCTTAGCTAGTTCTCTGCCTCAACCTGTTAGCTACACTACATCTGGGACACCCAACCCATAGGCTGTGTCACTATAGTTTGAGGTTCCTTCCAGACCTGTTTCCCCACACTGCTGGTGTATAGACTTCACTTGAGCTAGGAACTGTCGGACCCTGTCATCTGGCTGACTGTTGATGACATGCCCTGCTGTTTTTACTGCCTATTGGCGGACTGCCTGTATTACTCTACAGTAGACTCTGCTGTCTGCTTCCTTGACTTGCACCTAACAACCCTTGTGAGTTGACTGACTGCCAGTGTATTAATTATCTCATGGAAGCAAGTTGAACTAAGCCATTTGTACTGCTCTGTGGTCTAATTAGCTGTTTATTTCTTATGTTCTATCTATCAATCTATCTATCTATCTATCTATCTATCTAAAATCATAAGTGTCCTGGTTTTACTTCTCTAGAGAACCCTGCCTAACACAACTAGGAAGTGTAGATTGTCTTTTTGATCCCTGGGCCTGATGGGCAAATGGAATTCAGAGAGAGAGGCTCCTGCCAGGAGCTCTATATCAGTGAAGGAACGTGTCCAATTTAAAATAATCCTACAGAGCAAGAGCTGCAGAATCAGCCAGCAATTGGGGGGAAAATATGCTGATTTGTGGGCTCCATTTTCAGTCCAAACTAATGTAGACAACCAGGTGGAGAAAAGTAAGGGTTGCTAGAGAAAAGAAAGAGACATATGCTGAGAACACATGTGTCACCTTAATTGCTGTTGTTGTTGCTCCAACAACCTCAACTCAGCTGTGTTAGGAAGGATTTTTATTGCAAGTAACAGAAGCCAACATTGTTGTTGTTCGTTGCCATCAAGTTGGTTCTGATCTAAAACAATCTTACGCACAGCACATTGAAACACTGCATGGTGCTGCACCATCCTTACAATTGTTCCCAGGCCTGAGCTCATTGTAGCAGCCTCTGTGTCCATCCATCTCATCAAGAGCCTTCCTCTTTTTTGCTGCTCCTTCATTTTACCAAGGATGATGTCCTCCTCCAAGAATTAGTCTCTCCTGGTAACATTTCCAAAGTAAATAAGACAAAGTCTTGCCATCCTTTTTTTCTAAGGAGCACTTTGGCCTTACTTCTTCCAACACATATTGGTTGGTCCTTTTAGCAGTCTGCAGGACTCTCAGCATTCTTCTCCAGCACCACAACCCACATCCATTGATCCTTCTTCTGTCTTCATTAAACGTCCAACTTTTACATGCATACGAAGCAATGGAAATACCATGGCTTGGGTCAGGCACACCTTAGTCCTCAGAATAATATCCTTGATTTTCAATACTCTGAAAAGGTCTTGTGTAGAATATTTACCTAATGCAACTCGCCTTTTGATCACTTCAGTGCTGGTTCCAGGAGCATGGATTGTGGATACAAGACCAAATCCTTCACAACTTCAACTTTTTCTCCATCTGTCTCCTATTGGTCCAGTTGTGACGAGTTGGGTCTTCCTTACTTTGAGTTGTAATCCACACTGAAGGCTACAATTCTTGATCTTCATCAGTGTGTGCTTTAAATCCTCCTCACTTTCTGCAAGCAAGGTAGTGTCATGTGCACATTGCAGGTTGTCAACCAGCCTTCCTCCAACCCTGAAGGCGCGTTGTTCTTCATCTAGGCCAGTTTCTCTATTTGCTCAGCATTCAGATTGAACTGGACGATGAAAGAATGCAACCACGACGCACACCTTTCCTGATTTTGAGCCCTTGTCCCTTTGTGACCCGAATACAAATTCTGAGTGAGCACAACGAAATGTTCCGGAAGTCTCATTCTTCTGATAGTCATCCACAGTTTATTCTCGTCCACACCAGCAAATGCCTTTATGTAGTCAATAAAGCACAAGTAATCACTTTTCTGACATTCTCTGCTTTGAGCCAAGATCCATCTGACATCAGCAGGGATGACCCTGGTTCCACGCCCTCTTCTGAATCCAGCCTGAACTTCCGCCAGTTCCCTGTCAATGTAGTACTGCAGTTATTATTGGACGATCTTAAGTAAAAATTTACTTATATACCATATCAATGATACTGTTATATCGTTTGAGCATTATGTTGGGTTACCTTTCTTTGGAATGGACACTAATATCGATCTCTTCCCATCAGCGGGTCAAGTAGCTGCCTTCCAAATTTCCTGGACTAGATCAGTGAGTGCTCCCAGTGCTTCATCAGTTTACTAAAACATTCCAATCAGTAGTCCATCAATTCCTGGAGCCCTGTTTTTGGCTAATGCATTTAAGCCAACAATAGCTAGCTTAAAGGCATCTAGTGCCACAGGGCTCCTGGGAAGGTGACAGAAGCAGGTTCAGGAAGGCTCCCACTGCTGCTTAGTCTGTGTTTACATAGGAAACACTGAAGGAGCCACTGAAATGGTTTTCATGCCTAGAAAATTTCCTTCATAAACCTTTGCTTGTGTCTCCAGGTATTGGCTGACCTTTACGGCATTAAAGGTTGGAAGAGAGAACACTTGTCACTTTAACCTTTTTATGGAGGGCAGAGTGCTTCTCATAAAAAATTCTTAGGTGAGAAATTCTCCAAATTTAGGAGTAGGGTTACGATAGTGGTTGGTCAGATAGCATGTTGGAGGTTATTTTATGTATAGATAGACTTAGAAGAACTTAGCATATTTACAGCATTATTTTAGAGTAAAAAACCAGGTGTCATTTTGGCTTTTCCTGCTGCATCAACTTCACTCTCAATTTATCATCCAAGAATGTGGAGGGAAGGAATTGCTGAGTGTAGCGTTCCCATATGTTCTCTCCTTTTTTCTAGAGTTGGTCCCAATCCTGTTCACAACGTTCCAGTCATCTGGTATAAAGGGATATGGTTCCTTCCCAACCCTCTCTCTGTTTCAGCAGTGCTGATGCACATGGAGATGTCGCAGATCCACTGAACAGCTAGAGAAACAAGCCAGCCAAAGGCTAGATGACCTTCTAGTTGATCATTAGATATCAAATGGCTTTATTCAGGAAATGTGTTCACTTTTGAGGTATTGGCAAAGAAGAGTTCGGGAGGTTAAGGACATGGGTTCAGTTTGGGTCTTTGTAAGAAAAAATGAATAGCCTTGAAATTTTGGGTGTGTGTGTAGATTTCAGGGAGCATTCTAGTCTTTAATATCCAAGTATAGTGATTGCATTTTCCAAGCCAGGCATTGTTAGGGATCTTGAATCTTTCCAATGTGCCTAGATATATTCAGGTGACTGGGTTAGTGAATGGGCGAGATTACACTTCTTTTTGAAAAATGCTGCTTTTGGATTCCCATCATTACTATTGGCTACTAGGTTTGGCTTTCTCAACCTTTTACCACATATTGTTATTAGGTCCCTTTGAACCGGTTCAGGCTCATAGTAACCCTATGAAACACAGCCAGGTCCTGCCCCACCCTCACAATCGTTCTTATGTTTGAGCCCATGGTTGTAGCAATGCGTCAGTCCATCAGTTCTAGGGTCTTCCTCTCTTTCGCTGCCCTTTTACTTTAGCAAGCATGATGACTTTTTCTACAGACTTGTCTCTTCTGATAACATGTCCAAAGTATGTGAGATGAAATCTCTCCCTTCATCCCTCTGTGGAACATCATGACTGCTTCTTCCAAGACAGACCTTTTGGTTCTGTTGGCAGTCCACGGGACTTTAAGATTCTTTGACAGGACCACAATCGAAATACCTTCATTTTTCTTGGGTCTTCTTATTCAATGTCCAACTTTTGCAAGCTTATGAGGTAATTGAAAATACCACAGCTTGAACCAGGTACACCCTAGTCCTCAAAGTAACGTCCTTGATTTCCAACACGGTGAAGCGGTCTCATGCAGCAGATTTACCCAATGCGGTGCGTGGTTTGGTGTCTTGACTGGTGTTTCTTTGAGCACTGATTGTGGATCCAAACAAGATAAAATCCTTGACAACTTCTATCTCTTCCCCACTTTTCATGATGTTACGCATTGGTCCAGGTGTGAGGATTTTTGGTTTCCTTACATTGAGTTATAAACCATACTGAAAGCTGCAATCCTTGATCTTCATCAACTAGTGCTTTAAGTGCCCCTCACTTTTAGCAAGCAAGGTGTGTCAACTGCGTATCACAGCTTGTTAATAAGTCTTCCTCTGATCCTGAAGTCTTCCTCTGATCCTCTGATCATTCTTCTTCATAGAATCCAGTTTCTTAGATTATTTGCTCAACATCTAGATTGAATAGTAAGTTGAGGGGAAACTATCCTGATTGACACTTGTCCTGATTTGAAACCATGCAGTATTTCAACTGACTCTTGATCCATGCAGACCAAGAGTCTACATGTTTTTATGTGAACACAATGAAGTGTTCTGGACACAGATTGGGTAAAATATTAAGTAATAATACATCAGATAAAGGGCTAATCCCCCAAATCTATAGAAAACTACAACATTTGAACAAGAAAAGTACAAATAATCCAATCAAAAAATGGGCACAAGACATACATCGACAATGTACTACAGATGACCTACAGGTGGCCAACTACCATATGAAGAAATGTTCATGATCATTACCTCTAAGAGAAGTACAAATCCCAACCAAAAATGAGATATCACTTCACATACTTTTGGCAACAATCAGTAAAGCATAAAATAATAACGGCTGGTGTGTCAGTCTGGACACTTTAGAGAAACAAATCCACAGAAAATCATGTATAAGAGAGAGTTTAATATAAAGGTTAAGTGTGCATCAAGAAAACAGCCCAACCCAGTGCTGCCCAAGCCCACAAGTCCAACATTAACCCATATGTTCAACAGCAATCCACAAAGTCCTCCTCCATCTCACAAAACACACACTATGACACCGACTGCAGGAGGAAAGCCAAACCAGTGAACATGTAAACATCTCAGCGCTGGCAGGGGTTTCCACATGGCTGCTCCAGCACCCAGGGCTGCATCAGGGTAGGTCCATGTGGCTTCTCCTCAGGGATGTCTTGTAGCAAGTGAGCTTTGCCAGCTGAAGCAGGCAACTGGCTAAGGCAGCTGCACCTTGGTCTGACTATCGGAAAGCAAGAGACCTGAGAAGTAGAAAGGCAAGGCTCACCGAGCCATTTATCTCTTTAACTATAACTATATCAGCTGGAGAGCATGTGGAGGGATAGGAATGCCTTTATCATGCTGGTGGGACTATAGAGTTGTACAATCATTATGGAAATCAGTATGCCACTTCCACACACAAATGCAAATCCAAGTGCCTTATGATCCAGCAATATCTCTACTGAGTATATACCTTAAAAATTGAGAATATAATATGACATATTGAGACAGTTAGTTTATTGTGCCAGCCTGGCCGATAAACACAAGTGGGATTAACTGAATGGCAGATAGATAAATGGTTCGGTGAGCCTTGCCTTTCTTGCCTCTCGCTCTTTGATCATCAGACCAGTGTGCGGCTGCCTTGCTTGTTCTGTGCCTCAATTTATAGGCTACACTACCTGTAGGACGCCTAGCCAGTGGACTGTGTCACTGCAAGTTGAGATCCCTTTAATACAAGATGGTTGGAATATACATCTCTGGAGCTGGGGACTGACGGTTGGTGACCTGGCTGACAGTTGGTGCCCTGCCTTGCTGTTGGCTGCCTGTGCTGAGATAGCCCAGCTCTCTCTACAGAGGACTAACTGGTGGCCCCAAGACTTAAAGGGCTGCCAGTGTCTCACAACTCTCTCATAGGAGTGAGTTGCACCGAGCCATTTTTACTGCTTTATAATTTAACTTTTCATTTATTGTATTATATATCTATCTATCTGTATATAATTTAACAATTCATTTCTTGTGTTATCTATCTATCTATCTAAAAAATACTAGCAATCAGGTTTTGTCTTTCTAGAGAACCCCATCTAACACACATATGTATACCTATGTTTATTGCAGCAATTTCCACAATTGTTAAAACATGGAAGCAATTTCCACAATAGCAAAAACATGGAAGGAAACCAAAATCTCAACTAGAGAAGAATGGATAAACAAGCTCTTGTACATTCTGAATTTTATACACAATATAAAAATAACTCTCTTAAACACCACCAGACATGGAGAAAACTAGAGAATGTTATGTTTAGCAAACAGTCAATCTTATAAATATAAATATTAGATACCACCATTCTTATAAGGAAAAACAAAGAAGAATTGTGGTTTATACACCAAAATACAAGACTTTGAGGACAACGAGGATGCCAGGGACAGGGATTGGAAGAGGAGGAGAGGAGGGATGGTCCCAGGACACACAAAAATTAATGGCCATGTGACAATAAGAATTGTGGCATATTACAAAATAAAACAAACAACAAAGAAGTGCTATGGAATTCCTATTTTTCTCAAGGGTTTCCATAGTTTATTAGGATCCAAACAGTCAAATGCTTTTGCATAGTCAGTTTACACAAGTAAAAATCTTTCTCATACTCTCTGCTTTCAGCCAACATCCATCTGATGTCAGCAATGATATACCCCTTCCCTTTCTTGTTCTGAATGCAGCCTGACCTTCTAGCAGGTTCCTGCCAATGTACTGCTGCAACCATCGTTGGATGATCTTCAGCAAAATCTTACTTGTACATATTATCAGTGATATTGTTCTATGATTTGAACATTCTATTGGGTCACCCTTCTTTGGAATGGGTACAAAGATGGACCTCTTCCAGTCAGTTTGCTAACTAGCTGTCTTCCAAATGTTGGGGCATACATGAGGGAGAAATTCCTGTGGTTCATTAACTTGTTGAAACATTTCATTGATATTCCCGGAACCTTCTTTGTGGTTAATGTTTTAAGTATAGCTTGGACTCCTTTCTTCAGCACTATCAGATCTTGACTATACGCTACCTCTTGAAATGATTGGATGTACACTGGTAGTTTTTGGCACAGTGACTTGATGTATTTATTCTTCCCATATAATTTTGATGCTTCCTTCATTGTTCAATATTTTGCCCTGAAAATCTTTCAATATTGCAACTATAGGCCTTTTATTTAAAAAAACCCAAAAAACTTCTTTCAGTTTAAGATATGTTGAGTGTTTTTGGTTTCCTAACTATTGGTGTTTGTACATTTCATTATAATAATTTTCTCTATCTTCTTGAGCTGCCTTTTAAAATTTTTGTTCAGCTCTTTGTCTTCTTCCATTTGTCTTAGCTACTCTACAACTAAGAGTAAGTTTCAGAATCTCTTTTCACATCCACTCATCTTTTCTTTCTTTCCTGTCTTTTTATGGACCTTTTGCTTTCTTCATTTATGATGTTCTTGATGTCCTCCCACAGTTCATGAGGTCTTCTATAATTAGTGTTTGGTGCATAAAGCCTGTTCTGAAGATGTTCTTGAAATTCAAGTGGGATATCCTCTGATTCTATTTTGACTTTTGTGGATTTGTACTGATTTTCTTGAGCTTCCATGTGAACTTACTTATGAGCAATTTATAGTCTGTTTTACATTGGTTTCCTACCCTGGTTTGGGCTTCTGATATTGAGCTTCTCCATCATCTCTTCCCACAGATGTGTTCAATTTGATTTCTTTGTATTCCATCTGGAGAAGTTCATGTGTATAGTTGTTTTGTGTGTTGTTTTTTAAAAAGGTATTTGAGATCTTGTGCTGGCCGGCTTCATTTCTATCATCAAGGACATATTTTCTAACTCCTATTCCTTCCTCTTCTTTTCCAACTTTGGGTCAAAATAGCCCCAAATTATCGATACATCTTTGTTGGATGTTTGATCAACTTCAGACTGAAGAAGGTGGTGTACTCTTCAATTTCTCCCTGAAGAGCTTTACTGGTTGGTGCATAAAACTGAAAAATAGTTGTAATGATGGGATTTACTTGTATGTGGATAGATACAATTCTATCAACAGACAACATTGTACTTCCAGATAGATTTGGAAATGTCCTTTTTGATGATGAAGGCAACACCATTCCTTGTATAGATTAAAAATGGCCAAGACCTGTCCATTTCAGTTCCGTAAGCCTAGAATATCAATGATCATGAATTCCATTTCATTTTTGTGGCTTCCAAGTTTTCTAGATCCACATTTTGTACGAGTTCCAGTTATTAATAGATATTTACCACTGCTTCTGCTTATTTTGAGTTGTGCCCATCAACAAATGAAGATCCAGAAGGTGTGACTCTCACAGGCTTTACTCCATCCAGGTCAGTGTGAGCGACTCTGCTTTGAGAAGGCAGCTCCTCCTCAGTCCTATGCTGCGCGCCTTCTGACCTGAGGGGCTCGTCTTCTGATGTTATCTCTGACAATGTTCTGCTGGTACTTAGGCAGATTTTGGTATCTGACAATGTTTCAAAGATATGCAACAGGGTTTTAGTGATTGATTCCTTTGAAGTGAACAGCTGACTCCTGTTTGCAGTCTGTGTTTAGTACAGAAGTTCTGTTGAAATCGACCAACTTTGGGTGGCCTTGCTGTTTTTTGAAATACCAGTAACATAGCCTTCAGCATCACGGCAACACATAACCTATCACAGGATAGCACGGTGGCAGACATGTGGTCGTCATCACATACATGCTTTGCCTAAAGCATCACCAACACCATCCATAAGGAGTCTGAGCTCAAGATGGGCGGCAAGGCAAATCATGATACATTCAATAGGAAATCTAAATCTTCCTTAAAATTGACCGTCCGTTACAAAGCTCCCCTTTCTTCAATCTCTTTTATACATCTCCTTTCCCTTAACTTTTTAGGACCGTCTCCCCTTTGCTTTCAGGGGCAGAAGCCAAAAATCCTTTTCCAAAAGCAATTCAGATCTCTTTGGACCCTAGTGGTGGTGGTGGGAGAAGCTCACCTTTCTTATGTAAAATGGCCCCCAGATGATATTTTAAAGGAAAGAGCCATCTTGCTTGGAGATTAGTTATTTTGTTCCCATGTTTTCAATAGGAATTGATTAAGCGCTCATTTTCCTTTCTATCCATTATATTATCCCAGATTAGAACAACCCTGGGAGCATGAAACTATTCTGGGGAAGCTACTTCACTGTGGGATTTCCAAAAATCCTCAGATGCTACTTTGTAGGATAGATTAATTTCACTACCAGAGAAGACCTTTATTTGGGATATAGTTGGGAACCAACAGAAATTTGAAATCTAAGAACTGAAGAAACTTTTTCATTTAGGATTATTCTGAAACTGATCTGACAATGAAGCGGGCTTTCAGAATGAACGACTAGCTGAGGGGTGAACAGGAGAGGAAAGGCCCTGGTTACAGAGGAGCAGTCAACAGCACACATAAGGGAGAGAAAGGATGAATGAAGGGATGGAGAGATGATGGACTACTTTAGGTGTCCTACTAGAGATGGAAGCATTTACTCTCCTGGACTAATGGGCCACATGGACAACAGCTCCATGAACCTGAGGCCAGGAGAGCTAGAAGGTCCCAGCCATCCCTACCAAGTCCTCCACCAGGGATTACATTAGAACGTCCTAGACAGAGTAGGAGAGAAATGTGGGACAAAACTCAAAATCATAAAAAGAACCAGGCTACTGGTCTTTTCGGGAATGGTGGAATTCCTGAGGCTGTGGCTTTAACCATCTCTCAAGTCTGGAACCAAATTCACCCAAGTGGCTCAATTCTAAACCAACGACAGGCATGTCTATAATGGTAACACAGGGGAGCTACTCACGCCTGAGATTATTCACCATTTTTGATCAAAAGGGCAGCGTTTACCCGAGGATGAAGTTCAGGAGGTTAGAAGGGTTAGGAAAAAAGAGGGATGGAAAAGAGAAATGCAGGTAAGATATGTGGATACGTGACTTTACATTGTGAGGATTACAATCAATGGCATGAAACTAAATGTGTCAGAATTGTTGACTAGGAAACCGATGTTTTCTGTAAACTTCCACAAAAACACATACACACAAATTAACTGTTAAAAACCCCTCTCATGGTGTTAGAATAATTCATAGTTATCTATTCCAACCTGGTTTTAATACAGACAGGGAAGCTGACACCTAAAGTTGAATGAATCTGGCCAAAGTCAATCCACCAATCATAGATCTCAGGCTGGGATCCAGGTCTTCTGACCATCAGCCCAGGAGCCATGGTGGTACAGGAGCTACACGGGCTGAAATCAGCAGCATCAGTGGTTCGAAATCACCTGCTGCTCCTCTTGACAAAGATAGAGCTTTCTACTCCCCGGAAGAGCGACTGTCTCAGAAAATTTCAGGGGAAATTCTACCCTGTCCTATAGGTTCTCTATGAGTTGGCATCAACTCCATGGCAGGGATATATTTTTTCTTTAAAGATCATCAACCCAGTGATTTTCTTTTTAGCACACACTTTAGTTCTTCCATAAGGTATTAGACCAGACAGGGGAGGAGACGAGCCAGTCAGTGTGCAGTGTAGCAATAATGAAACATACGACTTTCCTCCAGTTCCTAAATGCCTCCTCCTCAACCCCCTGCTCCCCCACTATCATGATCCCAATTCTACCTTGCAAGTCTGGCTAAACCAGAGGATATGCATTCGTACAGATAGGAACTGGAAACACAGGGAATCCAGGGCGGATGATTCCCTCCATGGCCAGTGGTGAGAGTGGCGATACCGGAAGGGTGAAGGGAGGATGAGGTAGAAAGGGGGAACCAATTACAAGGCTATACATGTAACCTCCTCCCTGGGGGACGGACAAAAGAAAAGTGGGTGAAGAGAGACATTGGACAGGGCAAGATAAGACAAAATAATAATTTATAAATTAGCAAGGGTTCATGAGGGAGGGGGGCTGGGGAAGGAGGGACAATAATGAGGAGCTGATGCCAGGGGTTTAAGTGGAGAGCAAATGTTTTGAGAATGATGAGGGTAATGAATGTACAAATGTGCTTTACACAATTGATGTATGTATGAATTGTGATAAGAGTTGTATGTGCCCCCAATAAAATGATTAAAAATAAAAAGAGAGTTAAAGTCTCAGAAGCCAACGGGGGCAGTTCTACTCTGCTCTATAGCATCTCTATGACTCAGAAGTGAGCTTGGTTTTCTTTTTTTTTTTGGATGACATGTACATGAGTAAATTCTTGGCATCTTTAATTCTTTTGTTTATTTATTTTTCTTGTTTGTTTGAGATTAAATTGGTTGTCAGAAAAGACTCCGACTCCATTTTAATTTTATTTTCCTCCTTTTTTGGTTTGTGTTGTTTATTCACTTGTTTTCTTTTGTCTTCATAAGCCTCTCTCAAGAAATGAAACCAACAGCAATATCCTGTTAAACTCTCCATACATGTGGTTCTTCTTCTTCCCCCATTCCTTCCCCTCTCAATAAAGCATCCCTCCTCTCTCCCTGTTCCCACCCACGTCCCTGGCCTTCTCCTGGTCATCAAAGTCTATTGGTGTATAAACCCAAGTTTATTTTCCTTTGTTTTTCCTAGTAACAATGATGTAATTAAATACTTATCTTTGTAAAGTTGACAGGAGTTTGTGCTAAGCATAATGTTCTCTATCTTTGTCCGTGTCTTACGATATTCAAGAGAATTGTCATTGTTTTTTATTCATGCTTAATATTCCATAATATGAATGTTCCAGAGTTTGTTTATCAATTCCCTTATAATTGGGGTTGTTTCCATGCTTTCTATATTATGAAAAATGTTGCAATAAACATATATGTTGATCTGAAAAAAAAAGTGTGGAGGAGATATGGACATTAGGACCAAGAGGGTAACTAACAGTCTCTAGGATTTGGAATGGCCTCTTTTGGGAATTTTTTTATTGCCAGTTCCCCCTGGTTGCTTATAGTACTTAGCAGCTTCTTTCCCCCTTCCCTGGCTAGGGTGGCGTAACCATAACCAGGCATAGGGATTCTGTGCTGGGCTGCTAAACACCAGACAAGTCAGCAGTTTGAAACTAACAGCTGCTCGGTGGGAGAAAGACAAGGCTTTGTATTCTCATAACGTCTTGGGAACCCACAGAGGGCAGTTCTCCCATGTCCTACTGGGTCACTGGGAGTTAGAATTCCATCAATGGCAGTAAGTTTGGGTTTTGAGAGTTCTTTTCCTCTAAAATGGGATATATTGTATTTAGAAAAGTGCCTTTCAACTTGTAAGGATGTTTATGTTAATAAACCACCTGACTCATTGTTTCATACAGTTGAATAATAATACATTAGGGGCTCAAAATTTTTTTTAAAAAGAAAGAGAGACCGAGATGGTTAAAGTTTATTGTGCCAACTTGGCCGATAAACACAAGTGGAGTTAATTGAAGGCGGAGAGATAAACAGCTCAGTGAGCCTCACCTTTCTATTTCTCGGGTCTCTCACTTTCTGATGGTTGGATCAGGGTGCAGCTGCCTTGACCAGTTCCCTGCTTCAGCTGGCAAGGCTCACTTCCTGCAAGACATCTCCAAGGAGAAGCCACATGGACCTATCCCGGTGCAACCCTGGCTGCTAGAGCAGCTGTGTGGAGACCCCTGCCAGCGCTGAGATGCTTACACATTCACTGACTCAGCTTTCTTCCTGCAGTCAATGTCATGGTGTGTGCTTTGTGAGATGGAGGAGGACTTTGTGGATTGGTGTCGGACATATAGGGGGCTTGTGGGCTTGGGCAGCAGTGGGTTAGGATGTTTTCTTGATGTGCACTTAACCTTTATATGAAACTCTCTCGTATACATCTGAGTTTCTGTGGATTTGTTTCTCTAATGTACCCGGACTAACACAGAGACCTTGTGATAATAACATGCATTATTCTTGAGCAAGTATTTTCATGTAGATGATAAATATACAAGGGGGCTTCAAAAAGTTTGTGGAGCAAATGGAATCAATGAAAAGAGAATGGAATTTTGCATGAACTCTTGGAACCTTCTTGTACATCAGCCCGGGGTGGAGCAAATGGTTGGGCACTTGGCAGCTAGCCAAATGGTTGGAGGTTGGCACCCACCCAAGGTCACAGCCAGGAATAGCCATTAGAGAGCTCTTCACCTCTGAAAGGCATGGGGTCTGCCTAAGCTGGAAGAGGTGGAATTGACTCAAGGACAAGTGCAACTTTAGATACAGAGGGACTTCAAAAAATCTGTGGAAAAATAACATGAAAAGATAGTGGATAGGGATGGTTTGAAGCCCCCTTGTATACCTTCATTCAGTTAGAAAAGATCAGAGGACCAATACTTGAGGGGCAACGTCACAAGGCACGTCGTGACCAAGTTTTATCTCCCTGCAGAGGCAACAACCCAGGCAGAAGGGCAGCGAAGGGATTCCCCAAGGGAAAGGACAGAGCATTGGGAGCAGGAGAGAAATGCTTTCTGGCCAGCAGGGACAGGTGATGAGGGTCCGGCTGGTGATCCATTATGTCTGGGAAGAGGCCAATGAGAACTGCAGATCTCTGTGATCCACAGGGGTAGGAGCAAGGGAATAAGATGGAAGGACCACTAGAATAAATGAAGTGTCTTCACAGCTCAAAGGGGCTGATGGAGGTGCTCTGCCCCTTGGAAGACAAACCTCCTCGCAGGAGAATAAAGAGTGTAACCGAACAGTGCCTGCTAGAACGGCAGCACACCCTGCGGCCTGATCCTCTAATAACCTCCCCTTTTAGGAGTTTATAATGCGCTATAAAATCCCCCGTCTCTGGACCAAAACCTGCCACTACGACACTCACCTGCATTTTCCTGCCATTGCACACATCCCTGATCCGCTGTTACTTTCTCTTAAATAGAGCTGCATCTATTTTCAGCCGTGCAGGTGCCAAGATGTTTTGTAAAAAATTTCCGTAGAGAATGGATTTGAGTTTTAAAAATGCAGAAACTGGATTTCAATTCTTAAATTGAAATGCTGGACTAGACACCAAGGGCATTTTGATTAAATCATGCCAATGTTCAGGCTATTAATTCCACCTGGATGGCGTCTGTAGATCCCAAAGACTACTTGAAAGGCAGAGATGCCCGGCTTCTCCAGTGGTGAAGGTCGTTCAGTAGCTGACCCTCCTGCCTAACTTCCTAACAATATCTGGGGACGCTTTTTCTTCTCCCTCTTGGCTATCTGAATGACAGTTCCACTTACCATCCGTCAAGCAGAAACACACTATTTTAGTTCAAAGATGGGCCCATTGGCATTTTTAAAATAATAGACTAATTCCACATGGATTCCAGTTGATGTGATTATTCGTAGTGGGTCTTTGTATACCTGCCCCCAACATAGTTTCATTTCAGTGGTTGGTTTTGGTCCAGGAACTACTTAATCTGTACTTCAAAACCAGGCTAACTAGTGTTCAACTGAGATTAAATGACTGTTCCCAGTCAAATTTCGTGTCAGAAATGAAAGCCTGGGCATTTTATCTCTACTTTCCATTTCTACCCTACACTCTATAATCAGAATCAATTACAATGATCAATTTATCATTATCTATGCACTGGTTTCCGAATAACTCCTGTTTCCAAGGTACATAGGGTGCTATGCAAAGTGTAGGGGGAAAACAAAACAAAACACAAGCTATGATCATGGACGCATTCTAAATGAGGGAGGGAGAGGAAAAAATACACCTAGCTATTTACAAAAGCAAACGATCTTAAACAAGTTATCATAGTTCACAATTTTTAGATTGGTCTTGAAGAAATGGTCACTTCAAGATTTGCTATTTCAGTTCATTATTTGCAAAGTGAATTGTTATTTGCTCTTGATTCTATTAGCTCACTTGTTTTCAAGGAAAAGGTCCAGCTGAAATGGGAGTGGAGAGCCTCATCTTTCTCCTAAAAGGTGACTGGGGGTTTTGAATGGTCGACCTTGCCGGTAGCAGCCTAAGTGTAACCTACTATATGAGCAGCGGGCTGGTCACCACACGGTCGGTAGTGTGAAACCGCCAGCAGCTCCTCAGGAGAGAGGCGGGGTTTTCCGGAACTCCAGGGCAGTTTTCACTGTCCGGTAGAGTCGCTATCAGTAGGCGTAGACTCAATGGCAGTGAGTTTGGCTTAGGGTTTGAAGGAAGACAATATCTGCACAATGGACAGAGAAACGCTGCCTTCTTTTTCTTCTCCTTTTTAGCTCCATATTTAAATGTCTTTCTAACGCCACTCTCTGTGATCAGGCGACAGCAGTCCCCAGAGAAAGTCATCAGGCTTGGTAAAGCGGAGAGGCCTTGAGATAGAGGAAGACTAGGGGATGGGTTGACACAGCGGCTCCAACAGAGCAGCAACTGGGAGGCTGGCGAAGAACTAGCCGTGCTTCTTTCTGTGGTACGTGGGGTCGTTACCCAGTGGTCTCTCGCTTAATGGCAGCTAACAACTGCAACAAGAGTGTTGTGACGACGGGCGACAGATCTTGTATGTTTGCACCCAACGTACTTTTATTTCAGCGGTTGGTCACAGTCCAGGAGCTTCCTAATCCATACTTCACAAGCGATGGGGGTGGTGTTGCCCTGGCAACCCACGTTCCACAACCTCGAGCTGCTCCATCACTTTTTCTTGACTGCGATCTTTACTAAAAGAGATAGCCCGATGTTTCTTGCAATCAATAGCTTCCCTTTGATCAAACGTTATTTATGTCGGCAGCTGAAGAATTAGAGTTTTAGAAAGAGACAAAGAATGAGAGAGGACTCTAACTTGTGGTGGATCCTGGTCCGTTTTGGAAGTTGAACTCTTTTACATCGGTTTTCTGAGTTGTAACATGCTGCACTGCTTGTCAGGGATCTCTTCCTGGGTTCTTTGTATGCATTTTTTATGCGTTTGTTGAGCTACAGGAGCCGCTTGCTACAGTGAGTGGCATGAAACTGGTCCGCAGCGATTGTTGTCCAGCTCCCTGAAATACGACTGGAAGTAGGTCAGTGCTGAGACCTTTGGGTATAGTGGAGCCCTTGGTTCACGTCGAAAGCATGCTTTCTTGGGAAAGGTCTGCTCGTTATATAATCTGGTGTCAATTTGAGGATTAAGAGTGTAGGGGTGGAGTCTCGCCTGTTAATGGGGATATAGCCAAAGAGGCCTTTGTGGTGGCATGGCCTTCTCCTGAGGATTCTGGGAACTCCTATATTTCCTCCTTGGAGGCAGAAGACACACACTCTCTCTGCTCACCGAAAGATGTTCTACTGACAAGACACATGGCATTACATAGGTAGAGCCTGTGCCCTGCAACTGGAGAAGCCATGCGGAGACCCCTGCCAGCACTGAGATGCTTCCACCACCACTGGATCCACAAGACTTTTCACTCACTGGTCTGTGATCGTCCTGCATTCGGCATCATTGCATGTGTTTCCTGAGTCTGAAGAGGACTTGATAGAGTTGTATAGGACATATGGGCTAATATCAGATTTATGGACTTGATCTGGACTGGGCTAGGACGTTTTCACAATATTCAATTTCTCTTGGATATAAATTTTTCTTATACATGTATGGGTATGTCTATGAATTTGTTTCTCTAGTCTACCCAGATCAACACAAAAGAGTTGAGTCTTGAACAGGGAGTATAAGTTGCCCAATGGGTGTTTTCTTGCACCTAAATTCCAGGCAGAAGGAACTGTGGGTGGAAATTTCTAGAGATACACTAATATGATTGGCCTGCCTCCCTAGCACTCTACTTTTCTTGCTCTGTCTCCCACAGCACTCTACTTTTTTTTTTGCTGATTTGATAATTCAATGCAATGGCCACACAGAACTCACAGATGATGTTGATCATTATGGGCTTTATTGGGAGAAGTTAATGGGTTACAATTCATGTGAGAAATATACACAATTGTTTAGTCAGGACAGTTTCTTCTCTGCTGTGCCCACAGGCAGGCCTCTCTCTGGCATCAACTTCTTGGCCTGGCCTCGGTCCTGCCCAGGCAAGGTTACAGGGCTCATTTGGACTGCTAATAAATGCCCAAAGGGCATACCACTCCTCTGCAAGCCTCGACCCAAAGGCACTGAGTTCCAGCTTTGTGGGTCAGCAAACCCAGTGCCCCCAGTTAAGTGCCTCCACAAGCCAGCCTCTTGCCCCAAAGCACTCTGCTCCCCTTGCTCTGTGGACTGGGGCAGTCATGTCACACTCTGGATCTTGATTCTGTTGTTGTTGCTCCTCTGCTTCTCCCTTGGTGTCAAAGCTGTCTCCTGGATTAAGGAGGCTCAATGTGCAAGGATGGCGGCGTCTAACAGATGCACTTCTCTGTTTGCTCCTCAGTCTCCCTGGTGGTGAAAGCCCCACTGTCTGCTTCCGAGATAGGCCATCAGAAAGCCGTGCTGGTTCAGTGGTCGCACATTGAACTGCTAAATACAAGGTCAGGAGTTAGAAACCACCAGCTGATCCTGGGATGAAAGATGGGCTTTCTTCTCCCATAGATTCACAGTCCCAGAAACTCACAGGAGCGGTTCCGCCCTGCCATAAGGGTGGTTGTGAGTTCACATCGACTTGACGATGGTGAGTTTGGTTTGGTTTGGAGGATGGCAATCACTCACAGCTGAATTATATCATCCAATCAGTATCTTCCCTCGCCTCTTTACCAGGACCCATCAGGGAATAACACAGGCTACGGCTAGAAGAGCCATATTAAATAATTTACTGCATCGCAATGATATATTCATAATCTGAATTGTTAGTGTGATTAGAGTATGAAGTATAGCAGGATATGCATATTGATGTTAGATATCCACGGAGCTGACTTTGCCTCATCCAGACCTTATATGTTATGGCTTGAGGAGCTGTTCAGTCCTGAATCGATACGCGTGCAGTCAAAGGGGCACTGGGAAGAGGAGGGAGCTAGGAACGGAATTCTGGCTGGTAGCAGAGTTCAGATTACATAATGGCCTTGCAAGGTGTTCTCATGGGATGGGGTGAGAATAGGGAATTCAGAAAGGTGTAGCTGATGGCGTGTGGTTAGAGAAACTACTTAATATGCTGTTTGGGGATCATTGCGATCTTTAGAATTCATTAGTATACCACCTAGAAGGCTGCTCTCCAGGATCCATAAACGAGAGTCTTTCAACCAAATAGAGCCATTTTCTGAGTTCCCTGATCCCAGGCTGATACTTTCGAGGTACAATACTTGCCTATGGACCTTTTCCCTACTGTGCTTTTAAAAAATGCCTGATTGCTTCCCCCATACTATGACAAAGTATTGTGATCATGGGTAATATACAGATTAAAATTCTCCCTCACTTGTCACACATTTGCAAGTGAAAGACTCCCCATCCCCTCCCGCTACAGGGTTCTAGAGGCTTTGTGGAAGCAGATAACCTCATCTTTCTCCTGAGGATCGACTGGTGGGTTTGAACCTGCAGCCTTGTGATTTATAGGATAACATTGTCCTTTCCTGGGCACACATTTGCACATGAAAAAGAGGAGGCTTTCTACTCCTGTAGAAAGTTAGTCTCAGAAATCTGCAGGGTCAGTTCTCCCCTGCCCCGCGGGCCTGCTGTGAATTGGATTCCACTGGATGGGGCTGGGTTGATCTTTTTGGCTCGTGAGGTTTCTGCAATGGGTTCGACCCCTGGTCAGGCAAGGAAGTGGCGAAGTCTTTCAGCTCATCTACAGGCCACAGTGGTGACCCCCCTCTCTCCCAGCCTCATGGGGACTTAAAAGACATGTGGCCAGAGTGCTTAGTCTGATCTGCTTGTAGGAGACTCCTCATTGTACCTTCTAAGACAAAACTGAAGGTGTATATGGATAAATATTCATATTTAGCATATTAGTGTGTGCCAGTCTTCTTCTTCATCCTTTTTTTTAAATTTCCCAGTTTATGCTTTCAAGAATCAACTAAGAAAGTTCTGTTATTTGATCCTGCTGATGTTCCTTGCTGACAGCTGCCACCAGCACCGCTTGGCCACTTTCTTTTTATTTCCTATTCCCTTTTAACTGTCGAGCTCACTTTGATATGGTTTCGTCTCTCTCTGTAATGGCAATGAGAGAGGATGTTTTTTTCCCAAGGCCATGGCATGATAAGCCTTTTAATTCATTTTAGGCTTATTACCTAGCCGATGCGAGACTAAATTAGGAGTCTGCTTGCCTGGGCCAAGCATGCTTTAGACATGCTGGAAGGTAACAAAAGGGGCCACCTGAGATCATGCGGAACCTGGACAGCTCTCTTCTATGACAGGATGGATGGTTAGAATGTTGATGCCTGGACCACCACTTTCTGCCTTGTGACTTTGGATGACCCACATAATCTATGTGCTCATGGCCTCTCTCTTTATAAAATGGTTAAAAAATATATATGATTTTGCTTTCCTGAACTTCCAGGGCTGTCTGCAGCTTTCAGATCAGGTGTAAAGTTGCTTTGAGGTCCGTGAATTCCATGGAAGAATGCTCTTAAAACAGCTTAATACAAAAATGTTAAAGAGCGAGCATATTTTGTTTTAGAAAACAATGCATGCCCCCCACCTCCACCCCTTTTCCTTTCGGAAATCCTATTTCCACCGCAAAAGTACAGTTTTCCAAAATTTTTCTACTGTGACTTCAGGATCTTATTTCCACACATGATTCAACAGTATACTGTGCATTTGACCATGCTCCGTATCTTTCTCAAGAACACACCAAGACTGTGCTGTCAATTTGAACCTCGGGATTGACTCTAGTCCCCAGTGAATATCGCCACCACTGGAACCGGGGTCCTCTTGACAATCTGCGAAACAAAAAGCACAGGTCCTGCTGCCAGACGGCAGAGAAACCCCGTCCAACAGGGCCGGCCTTGCACAGCATGGTTCGCCCTCCGTCATTCCCTCTCGGATCGCATTCAGCTTCTGGCTGACTTACTACTGACGTCAAAACAGGATGCATTGCTTGACCACGTTCAGCAAAGAAAACACACCTTTAGAATGAACGCAGACACCGTGCAGCTCTCTTAAGAAATCACGCAGAATGAAATGCCCTTACGGTCATGCCTTTGTTCCTTCTTGCTCGAAATCCCCAATTCTTACTGCATTCGAGGGTGGCCGTTTGCCATGATTTCTTTCAGAGGAGAAGGAGCATATGGTCAACTCCCTAGATTTGAAAATTCAGACCATATATACCCACTAATTAAATAATTTTGAAATTACAGAAATTGTCATTTTCTCTCTAAAGGCTGTAGCTGTGATTCCCAACTCCAGCTTCATCACCCTCCAGGGTCGATCCAATCATCCCAGAAAGTGCATGAAAATTTGAAGACAAAATTAATTTTAATTCATTTAAAATGAAAAACGAATGCATGCCAAAACCGAGCTGTTGAACAAAGGGTTATCTTGGCATCTGAGAAATGCCATTTTTAACCTGAAATGCTTGTCGTATCTGAGACTAACATTTTGGGGTGAAAGAGTGGAAAAGGGTTGTTTGGGGAGGAAGAAGCTCATTGTGCTATGTAAACTTCCTTTTCTAGATTTTCCTAATCAAGACTCAAAATAGTTTGCCAGACAATGAGAAGGAAGCAAAAACATAAATGAAGTTTTGCCTTGGACTCATGGTAAAGGGCAAGATGCCATTTGAGTTATAGATGCCCTGGTAGTATTATAGTCACAGATTGGGCTGCTAACTACAAGGTCAGCAGTTTGAAACGACTAGCCACTCCTTGGGGAAAAGATGTGGCTTTCTACATTCATAAACAATTACAGCCTCAGAAATTAGAAGGGTCAGTTCTACCCTTTGTTATAGATTTGTTATGAGTTGGCATCAACGTGATGGCAGTGAGTTTGAACTATCGATAAACTCCCATGTGGTGAGAATGTTGTATTCATTTTCCTTCTATTTCATTGTATTTTAGTGGCCTGAGGGTCCTTATTGAAGGTCATCTACTCTTAAAAATACTCATTAGGAACATGCTCTTGCTTCGTTGCCTCCTTAGTATTGTTGTTATTAGCTGTCCCCCCGTGGTGATCTCATGTTCAATGAAAATGAAAAGCTACCTGGTCCTGAGCCCTCCTAAGGGTCAGCTGTTGATATGACATTTGTGTTCCATGCAATTTTCATTGGCTGATTTTCATAAACAGAGGGCCAGGGCTTTCTTCCGTCTCTGTTTAAACATGGGAAGCATCCTGGAAAACTGTGCACAATTACCACACCGAAACCACAAGTAAGCCAATTATTGCATCAATTAATTGTCCTTTATCAAGCAAGACTGTTCTTAAGCGATCGTGGCAATCTGGTCATCAAATATTTTGCATTATTTCATCTCTCCTAATCCCATTGCTAAAGGCCAGTAGATTTTCTTTTTTTGCCAGTATATTTTCTTTTGAGTTCCCAGGCATGTTATTTTCATATTGCTATGTTTCTGTGCATTCTCTGCCTCATCAGGAATGGGATCCTTGTTTCTCTCTAGACTTACAATTTCTTTGGGATTATGTCAAGATAAGGTTTATGTGTATAGTTTTCACAAATCCTCTTAAGTTTACCACCCTATTTATGTGAAATCAGATTATAACCACTTACTTTCATTGGCTCATAAATAAATTCTCTAATAGTTGATGGGGAAAGGCTAGACTGCTGTTTTCCACACTACTGAACCCATCGGTTAACAGAAAATGGTGGCATTTTGGTCAACAGGGTGTGGGTGTGACAGCATGACACTCTTGCCAAGATGATTGCCATTTGGTGAGACCAAAGGAAACTGTGACAGAACAATGCTATCTCCATACTGTACATCAGCCTGTAAGACACGACCCAAGGCTGATAGGTTAAGGACTTGCCCAACAGTGCTTTCCTGTTGTATGTGATCAATGTAGAATAGGGTGCTGTATGTCTCATAAGAACCTTCAAATTTTAAGAAGAGCATGGAGCCCTGGTGGGGTAGTAGTTCTAACTGCTTCTAATTGTAAGGTTGACAGTTTGAAACCACCAACTTCTCCCGGGAGAAAGATGAGACTTTTCACTCCCATAAAAAGTTACAGTCTCAGTGATCATGTAGGGAAGGTGATCATCCTGACTATCTTATATGGATGGACATGAGAAAAAGAAAAAAGAAAGCCTATTAAGAGTTCCAGGTCTGTCTGCTGACCCTTCTGGTTGTTTTCCAGGAGGATCTGCTGAAGTGCCACCACCTGCCCACAGATTCAGAAGTCTATATTCAGGTTTCCTCAGGGACTTCATTGCTTTGCTCCCCTTGCTGCTCTGTTGCTCTCCCTTTCATGCTTTGCTTTGGTGTGTGTGGGGTCAGACCAGGCATAATACCCACACTGTGTCTCTAGTGCTGCCCCCCATAGCACTGTGGGTCAGTGAGGGGACATCTTGTCTGGTGGTGGGACCAGCTCCAGGGTCCTATCTGTGCGTTGGCTGCTACAGCAGGAATGTAGTCCTCCTCTGGGCTTGGTAGGAGGGGGTGTGGTTTTCTCTCGCTATCTCTTTCCCTCTTAGTTTGCTCCTGTGTGGTCTGGGCAGACCCACTACTCTCCCTTGGGCTGTATCGTCAGTGCTCTCCTCTGAAGTACATCCTTCTGGGGAGGGGGTCCATATAGCTTGGACTGGGGCTGGCTCCGCAGACCTTTCTGTTAGTTCCCTGCTTCATGCGGGTCTGTTGCCCTTGAGGCTTGGTGTCCCAGGTTGAGGTCTGGTCCCTTTCTCCCTTTCCTGTGAATAATACCTTCCCCGCGTATTGCTGAAGTCTAAATAGGTGCATGAGCAAATGGGCTAAGGAAAGCTGATGGTGCCTGGCTATTAAAAGATATAGCATCTGGGGTCTGAAAGGCTTGGAGTTCAACAAGAGGTCATCTAGTGGAGAAGCACACACCCACATGGAAGCAGCACACGAGCCTGTGTGATTGTGGTGTGTTGACGGGATTAGGTATCAGGCATCAGAAGACACCAAACAAACAAATATATTGATGCAAATGCTGGCCCTGGGGAGCACAGTTCTATGCTGAAACACATGGAATTGTCATGAGTTGGAATGGACTCAACAGTAACTGGGTTGTTTGCTTGCTGTGGTGTTGTAATCACTCAAAGCAAAGGTGGAGACACACATTGAATAATACTGGGTCTCTTCCATGGTAGAGATATTGTTGCTGGACAGTGGCTGCCAAGTTAATGACTGTTTTTCTCCGACACGTCCCTTCTACTCAAGGCTGTGACTAATTCTTACCACTGGAATATGTATTTGAGGTGACTGAAAATACCATGGCTTGGGGTAAGCACACCTGAAGTCCTCAAAGTGACATTTTTGCTTTTTAACATTTTGAAGAGGTCTTTCGCAGCAGATTGTCGTGCTGATAAAGAATATTGAAAGGATTGATGACTGTCAAAAGAACAAACACATGTATCTAGGTGGAAGTACAACCAGAATGCTCCTTAGAAATGAGGGCGGACCACAGAAAAGTGGGTGAAGGGAGACGCCGGACAGTGCAAGATATGAAAAAATAATAATATATAAATTATCAAGGGTTCATGAGGGAGGGAGTGTGTGGGGAGGGAGGGGAAAAATAAGGAGCTGATGCCAGGGGCTTAAGTGGAGAACAAATGTTTTGAGAATGATGAGGGCAATGAATGTACAGATGTGCTTTACATAATTGGCGTATGTATGGATTGTGATAAGAGTTGTATGAGCCCCTAATAAAATAATTTTTTTAAAGTGAAAAAAAAAAGAAATGAGGATGGCAAGCCTTTAGCTCACATACTCTGGCCATGTTATCAGGAGACATCAATCCTTGGGAAAGGACATCACAAGTTGAAGTGCAGTTCAAGAGAGGGAGACTCTTCAAGAGACAGATGGACGCAGTGACTGCAATAGTGGGCTCGCAAATGACCTCAGCCATGAGGATGGTGCCGAATCAGGCAGTTTCCCTCTGCTGTCCATAGATTTGCCATGAGTTGGACCTGACTCAGTGCCCAACATTAGCAGCAGATTTGCACAGTGCAATACATTGTTTGTTTGTTTTTTAACTTTTGCTTAGACATTTGCTTGTCCGTAGACATTTGATTGTGGATCCTTGACAAATTCAATATTTTCTCCAGTGATATACTTATTATATACCTTTTTAAAAGTTTCAACACTTAGAAATACTCAGTAATAATTCCCTTATTTCTAAATTCATTATCTTTCTAACCGATAGTAATATCTGAAAAAATGTTTCATTATCTTCCAGAAAAGCCAAGAATTTCAAAGCACCTCATATTTGAAAAAGATTATTTTGCAGTGGGTTTTGAAAAAGTATGCTTATCATTCTTGGAATGTATATAGAAAAAGATTCAAATACACGGCATGTAAAGATTTTCTCGTGGCCTTATTGTGCTTTTGATATTGCATCATAAAGGTCTTACGATGAGAAGATTAAGAATGTTCAGATGTCACAAGAACTAGAGCTAAGAATGTGCTTGGTGGTAACACTTGATAGAGAAGAGAGGATTTAACATGCTCCACCATTCTGAACTTTACTATTCTTTAACATGGACATACCCCTCCCCGCCTTTCCTTACTGTTCTCTTGAAATTCCGTGGAGTCTTGGTAAAACTCCAAATTTAAAAATATTCTAACGGAAGTGTAACATGATGGTAGAAATTAGGAATCATAATTCCATTTTATTTACTTGTATTCCAATGTGCATTACTTATGAATGCTTTTGCGGGTCTGAGGTGTATTTTTATTAAAAATGCTACATCAAGAAAATCTTAATGTTGATCACAGGTGGGCTATGATATTTATAACTCAATTGTAATTCGGTCATTACTTTGGGGACAGAAAGACCTCCAGGGAGACCCACACATTTACATGATGTCTCCCAGTGCTCGGCTCTGTATTTGTAACTCTGTTTCCACCAAGAGATGTGTAAAATCACAAATGACTGTTCAACTCCCTGTTGGATGCAACTGAGAACCTTATGAATTCCATTTTCCACTTATTAAAATTTAATGTTCTAATATTAATAGAGGCTGTGAACTAGGCCCTTGGTAAGGCTTTCAAACAAATTGACAGAGTATGAAATTGGACCAAACTTGGTCCAATTGGCACCCAGGAATATTTGGAAACGCAACAATTCTTTCATCTTTTAAACTTTATTTTGCATCCTTTAACCCTCTTAACTATTGCCTCTAATACTTTTTACCAGGTTCCTCTCATATCTTCTCTTTGTGACAAGTGTTTTCATTTGATGGGCTTCTGCTTTCAATTGTCTCAGAGGAAACGTGTTCATAGCTTTTATCTCTATTATCATCTCTCTACAATCACTCCTCGTTTAGAATACTGAAATAGTTCTATTACTTTGTCTCCACGAATCCAGCTCCCTTCTTTTTAATTCATTCTCTTGATTGCCTCCAGAATGATTTTCCAGAAATGCAGATCTGTTCAGGTTTATCCCGTACGTCATAATGTTTCAATGTCTTCCCAGGGCTCTCAGGGTACAGCCCAAAGTATCAGGGTTGATTGGGACTTGGATTATGGTCTGGCTTGCTACAATGCTTTCAAAATTGTGCGGTTGGCCCAGGAGCGGGCAGTGTTGCACTCTATTGTGCAATAGGGCCACTGTGAATTGGAACAGACTTGATGGCACCCAACAACAACTACTACCACTTGGGCTTGTGTGACACGGCCTTGGGACATTTTAAACCCCTTGACTCATATTGATTCCAACTCACGATGGCCCCACCTGTATCAGAGCAGAGCTGTACTCGGCAGGTTTTCAATGGCTGAGTTATTTCAGATAGGCAAGCCCATCTCATGGGTAACTCCAACCACTACCTTCTCAGTGAGCAGCCAAGCATGTGAACCACTTGTTCCACCCTGGCACTCCCATAGCACCTTAGTTTCTCCCTCTAAAGAAACATGTGTATAGCAGACACTTTAGGAGCTTCCCCCCACCCCCCCTTCATGTTCACCTCTTTGGGGCAAGTTTATACCTTTAGGTGGATTATATCTGCTGTTTTCTGTGTAGCCATGTGCTCAGAGAGGATAACTTATACCTTGCTCATTCATAATTACCTGGTCAAATACTGAAGTTCCTTACTCCCTTTGTCTCAAAAGGCTTAGGGGTGGTCATGTGATCCAGCATATCGAATGGGGCTGGGCGTGGGGTGGGGGTGGAGTGTTCTGCAGGCTCCAGGAGCAAACTTTGTGTTGAAAAGGCCAACGGCAAAAGACAATCCTCTGCCTTATATGTTGAGTCATTCTGCCTGCCTGGAACAGGAGACAATAGGGGCACCTCTGAAACCATGGTGACAAGGCTGAGAGGCGGGGCAGGGATTAAAGCAATTTGAATGAAATCTAGGTTTCTGAGACTATTGGTGAAATTAAATTAATGACTTTTTTTGATATATAAGATAATAATAAACCATTATTTCTTCCATTGTGAATAGGTTTTCCTTGTGGTTAAATTGTTAATTAATTTTTTGCTATCTAAGATGTACTGAGAGCATGCTTTTTTAAAAAAATAAGACTGGCATAAAGAATAAAAGAAAGAAATTGTAAATACATAGATGTGAACACATACACAAAAATGCCACCTAATATATGGTTTAGCAGTGATAAATCTTAGCCTCCTCTGTTGGGTTATTCAGTAGAGAAAGACTATTTATGTTAAGGAACAAAATAACCAACATTTTGGTCATTATTTCAAATTAAGAATAAAGTGAGTTGTAGGTAAACCTTACCCAATATTCTATTTTTAATGCTTAGTATAATAATCTTTACAAGCTCTCCCCCTCCACCTCCCCCGAGTGAGCATGTATAGCTTAATTATTTATCTTTTCTTCATTATCGGGTAATGGTTAGTGGTAAATTTGTGATATTATGTTAATTATAGAATTGTCACAATATTTCTGTAACAAATTTATCACGCTATGGGGTAAAGGGAACCTATAGGGATTTTGTGAATTTACCAAACGGATATTGCCAAGTTTTCAGAAATTGAGGTTTTATATACAGTAAAATCTGTGAAAGCTGTAATTGGGATGTGTTAGGCTGAATTTTCTAGAGAAACAAGACTAGTGACACTGCTACATGTGTAAGAAATAATTTTATATCAAGAAAATGGCCCAGTCCAATCCAACTCAAGTTCGTAGGTCAGACGCTGCCTAGAGCCACTCACTCACACAATTGCTGGTGGATGAAGTAGGAAGGCAAAGTGGGAAACTGTTAGGTCACAGGCCACTGGGACAGGGTTGCACGGATTCAAGGTGGGCAGGAACACAGAAGGGTGCTGACAGCTCCCAGAGATGGCGGACAATGTGGGCTGTCCTGGAGCCAGAAGCAGAATTCAAACAAGCTGTAAGTCAAGAAGGGGCCAAGGAGGGCTCAGTTCTCAGTGTCTGTCTTATAAAATGGTCCAACTCTAAAAGAACCAACGCCAGGCTGTGACTCATCTGATAGGCTGGACTCTACACCTGCTTTCACACAGGTGCAAGTTGACATAAAATCTAACCATACTATGAAGGAAGAAGGGAAACTATTAGAGAAGGAAAACTTCATGGTTTTCCATGAAAATGAGCAATGGAAAATTGATTATGACTATGCCCTGTTAAAGGCAGAAAAACATGTGAGACTTGGAAAAACAAAGGAGTCCTGTTGAGTTTCGCTGTTACAGATTTCGTTGTCTAGATTATTGAGAGCAAGTGTATTTTCAGTTGTTGCTTATTCTCTGAAGTAAATATTTATTATATTTTTACTATAAAGCATGGGCTGGGTTACTAAATGTTCTAGAGGAATGCCAAGTGCCTGTTAGGCGTGGCTCTTGGGTGTGGCACGTGTGGTCCAGCTTTGAAAATCATGTGGTGTTGTTAAGCATCTCTGGTACCAGCCTTAGAACTTTTACACGATACATCCCCGAATCAAATCAATAGATACTGGTCTAAAATGGTCCAATACTATTCTGTAGACACACACACACACACACACATTTGCCAGAAGAATATACCACTATTTCCTCTTTTGGATTTTTAAATGGAATGACCCCAGGTCGTAGCATTTCCTCAAGTTCGCACATTTCTTTGTTAATTGCACTGCCTGAAACTGTCTGACAAGTGTCGTTTTGTCTGGCTTTGTGGAATGCTCAGTCACTTGATGATACTGTCATATCCAGGGGCTCCTACGTGATATCACTGGTGGCTTTCTTTGTGATTTTTCTTTCTTGCGAGGCCTGATGAAGCCGCACCATTCCAGAGGGATCTGCAACCCTGCCATCTCTTGTGAGTGTGCTCGGCGACCTTGAGCTAATGCTCGTTAGCTTTGAACTGCGTTCTTTGAGACAGCTTTAGGATTCTGACAAGTTGTTGACCATGGACTGGTTGTCTCTTTTTGAGCCCCCACCCCCACCCTGTTCCCTCTTTATGCTTGTAGATTAGGAACATGAGCATCTAAAGTAAAGCTACTTTTCTTTTGATAAAAATGACATTTAACGTCACTGTAAACACTTAAGTCTACTCTTTTCACTTTCATCTAAAAACATCAGTATGATACACGAATTGTCACACTATTTCCTATATAATATACACAATAAACTGAGGAGCTTCTAACCAGACCTCCCTGAATCATAAGGAATGAACACATAATGCAAATTTAAACTGTTTTTGATGGTTACACATGTGTCAATGTTATCACTATAGCTGTTAAATACTAGGGTTGAAACTGCCATAACTTCTGATGATATCAGTATTATGAAAAAAATCACTTTAATTAAGAAATATATTTATTTTCTATGTTTAAATGGGAAGCAAGGGATCATTTAAAATATAGAATGCTTGGATTTTAAATTTGAGGAAAATAATAGCCTTTTAAAATAAAGATAAAAAATTGAAAATATCTATAAATTTGAAATGAACATTTTGAAAGTTTCTACAAAACAACTGAACACTTTGCATATGTATATGAGGGGGTACCCCCCAAATTGGAATATTTTCCCCTCAAAGCTTGTGTTAGTCTGGGTGGTCTAGATAAACAAATTTGTAGACACACACATGTGTAGAAAGAACAGGTTTATATACAAGAGCAATTAAACATTGAGAAAACATCCCAGCCTAGTCTAGTCTAAGCCCATAAGTCCAATATTAGCCCATATGTCTGATACCAAATCTATAAAGTTCTCTTCAGACTCACGAAATACATGCAGTGATGCCGAATGCAGGATGATCACAGGCCAGTGGGTAGAAAGTCTTTGATCCACTAGCGCTGTAAGCAGGCGTTTCTACATGGCTTCTCCAGCTTCAGAGGTCTGGTTGCATCAGGGTAGGTCCATGTGGCTTCTCCAGCTCAGGGCACTAGTGTAGTTCCATGTGTCTTGGTAGCTGCAATGTCTCCTAGGGAGTGAGCCCAGAGAGAGAAGTCTTCCTTCTCCAAGGAGGAAACATTCGATTTTCCAGAATTCTCAGGAAAAAGCCATGCCCACACAGAGGACCCATTGGCTATGATCCGATCGACAGACTAGACTTCGCCCCTTCACTCGTAATCCTCTCAAATTAACACCAGATTATGTAACTGCCACAAAGCTATGTATTTAAATATGTTTACAAAACAACCTTATCACCTTCAAAGTACTCTCCATTACACTTAATACATTTGTCAAGTCTGGTGAGTAAGGTGCATGGGGTAAGAGAGGCAGCTGTTTTTCTGCCCCAAACTAGTGCACTGAGATGGCTGCATGGGCAGGTGCATTGTCGTGATGGCAAAACCTGTTTTCCCTATCTGCCACAAATCAGACCTTTTATTTTTAAATAATTAAATCATTTTATTCTATAACTCTTATCACAATCTACACATACATCCATTATGTCAAGCACTTTTGTATATTTGTTTCCCTCATCATTCTCAAAACATTTGCTTTCCACATGAGCCCTTGGTATCAGCTCATTTGTTCCCTTCCCTCCCCTCACCTCTCCCCCATGAACCCTTGATAATTTATAAATTATTATTATTTTGTTATATCTTACACTGTTCGACATCTCCCTTCACCCACTTCTCTGCTGTCCGTCCCCCACAGAGGAGGTTATATGTAGATCTTTGTAATCTGTTCCCCCCTTTCTCCCTCACTTTCCCTCCACCCTCCCAATATCGCCACTCTCACCACTAGTCCTGGGGGTTTCATCTGTCCTGAATTCCCTATGTTTCCAGTTCCTATCTGTACCAGTGTACGTCCTCTGATCCAGCCGGATTTGTAAGGTAGAATTGGGATCATGATAGTGGGGGGAGGGGAGGAAGCATTGAAGAACTAGAGGAACGTTGTATGTTTCATCATTGATACACTGCACCCTGACTGACTCATCTCCTCTCCATGACCCTACTGCAAGGGGATGTCCAGTTGCCCACTTATTGGCCCTGGGTCCCCAGTCTGCACTCCCACTCATCCACAATGCTATGATTTTTTTGGTGTTTGATGCCTGATACCTGATCCTTTCCATGCCTCGTGATCTCAGAGGCTAGTGTGTTTCTTCCATGTGGGCTTTGTTGTTCCTCAGTTAGATGGCCAATTGTTTATCTTCAAGCCTATAGGACTCCAGATGCTGTATCTTGTGATAACTGGGCACCATTAACTTCCTTCAGCACATTTGCTTATGCACCCGCTTTGTCTTCAGGGATCGTGTTGGAATAGGCTGGTATGCTTCTTCCAGGTGGGTTTTGTTGTTTCTCAGCTAGATGGCCACTTGTTTATCTCCAGGCCTTTAAGACCCCAGATGCTATATCTTTTGATAGCCAGGCACCATCAGCTTTTTTCACCACGTTTGCTTGTGCACCCGTTGTCTTCAGCGATTGTTCCAGGAAGGTGAGCATCTCAGACTGCTGAATTGTTACAACAAATATTCTTGTGCTTAGGGAGTACTTGAGTAGGGGCCCACTGTCCATCTCTTTCCTTAATATTAAATCTGTAAACATATGTGTATAGATCTATTTCTCCCTCATCATATATAAATATATTTACATCTGTATATGCCTGTATTTGGATCTCTGTAAGTGCCGTTGGCCTCCTAGTTCTTTCCTCTATTTCTTTGTACTTTCCTCTTGTCCCACTATCATGTTCAGCCTTCATTTGGGTTTCAGAAATTCCTCTTGGTTACATTGTCCTTGGTCCAGCCCTGCTGGACCTCCTACACCCTCCTTGCCACTGATTTTGGATCACTTGTTGTTCCCTTGTCCCCGGATTTGTTAATACCCACTTCCTTTGCCCCCTGCCTCTCCCTTTCCAATAGGATGAACTGTCATCCTATTGTTCTCTCTTCCCGCTGGTTTATCCCACCTATCCCTTCCAGGTAGACATGTAGTGACAATAGTATGCACCATCACAAGACCAAGTACAATGAAGCAACAAAAAAACTAAAACAATAGCTATAACAACAATAACAACAAAAAAACCCTATAATAGTCCAGGGTCTATTTGTTGTCCTTTTCGAGTGCTTTCCAGTTGAGTTTGATGGGGTGCCATGCCCTGGCCCCACATCTATCCTTGGGGACTTCATTTCTCTGCTCCCCTTGCTGCTTAGCTGCATGCCCCAGAGGCTGGCTTTGGTATAGGGTGTAGTGGGCTCAGGGAAGGTATAATTCCTGCTGTGTGTCTCTAGTGTTGTCCCCCCATGGTGCTATGGGTCAATGAAGAATGCTGTGTCCCATGGTGGGGCCGACCCTGTGGTCGTCTCTGTGCATTGCTGCTCTGAGCAGAAACATTGTCCTGAGGACTTGGTGAGCCAGGATGTGCTTCACTCTTTTTTTTTCCCCCTTCCCACCTTGTTTGCTCCTGTGTACTCTGATCTGACAAGTCCCTCTCCTTGAGCTATTGCATCAGTTCTGTCCTCTGAAGTGAATTATTCAGCAGGGGACAGTGGTGCTGTCCACTTAGTTGGTAATGGGGCCACCCCCTCAGGCCTCTCTGTTGGTTCCCTGCTTCATGTCAGTGTTGCATTCTTGTCTTGGAGCACCGGGTTGAAGTCTGTTCCCTCTTTCCCTGTGGAGATACAACCAACACCTTCCCTCTGTGTGGGTTAGTGCCCTGTTTCCCCGGCTACCCATGTCTCCCCCCCACCTTTTAGTGGGCTACCACATGTATCCCTGGGCCCTGCCATATGACCTGGACCTCACCCCAGGAACGTATGTATATAGTAGCTTCTTCCCTATACCCCTTTTGGATTTGTTGAGCTTACCTCAGCGGACTCATGTTTTACTTGTCCTTTTGTGCTTGACTTACTTCGCTTACGATAGTTTCCTCCAGTTCTCCCCATGTGGTGATGTGCTTCAGACACTCATCACTGCTTTTTAGTGAAGCATAGCACTCCATTGTATGTATGCACCACCGTTTTTTAATCCATTCTTCTGTTGATGGAAATTTGGGCTGTTTCCAACTTCTTGCAATCGTGAACTTTGCCGCAGTGAACATTGGGGCACAGATGGCTGACTGTGGTTTGTTTCTTGTCTCTCTTGGCTATAAACCCAGTAGTGGGGGTTGCTAGATCATATGGTAGTTCCATTTCCAACTGTTTTAGATATAGCCAAATCAATTTCCATAATGGCTGTCCATACCTACAGGTCCACCAGCCATGGACTTGAGTTCCTATCTCTCCGCATTCCCTCCAACACTTGTTATTTTCTGATTTATTGAATTGGGCTAGCTTTGAGAGTTTTAGGTGGTATCTTAGTTGTTTTAATTTGCATTTCTCTTATGACTAGAGATCAAAAATCAGACCGCTCTTTGTCACACCCTGTTACACAATCTTTTCAGAATCTCTAAATAGAAAGTTTGATTAACAGTCTGACCTGGTGGAACAAACTCCAAATGCACTATCCCCCTCACATGAAAAACCAAAACAAATGAGCGTTGTCTTGATCTTTGATTTCACTTGACAAGCTGTTTGGGGCAAGGTGACAGTGCGTCTTCCACTGGCTTGATTGATGTTTGCTTTGGGGGATGTAAGAACAGCACCGTGTCTCATCACCAATAATGACCTTGGGAAAAGGTCTGGGTCACATTTGATCAGTTCTCTCAAATCATGGCACGTTTCTACTCAACGCACGTCTTGCTGGTCAGTCAGAACCCCAGGCACAGATTTCACAGTGACCCTTCTCATCATCAAATCTTCTGTTAAAATTCCTGGAACCAAATTCCAAGACAGTCCGGCTAACTTCTCCATCTCTTCAATGGAATGTCCTTGGTCTTTGGGCACAAGTGCATGAATTTTGTCACAGTTTTGATCACTTGGGAAGTTGACTTGGACATCCAGAGGGAAGTTTATCATCAGTTGACATTTCAGTTTTTCGGAGATGAGAAAATTACTAAACATTTGAGTTTTCCCTATAGTGCTGTCCTTGTAAGCTGTGTTCAACTTCACAACAGTTTCCTCAGCATTTTTCCAGAGCAGGAAACAAAATTCCACAGCAGCACGCTGTTCCCTTAAATTGGCAATCCCAAAGAACGAGGTCTGAGTGACACTGCTTTCATGAAAAAATTCACTGTGACTAGAGAAAACCTTCCCAGGCATGCCATTGGGCATACTAACTCAGAGCGAGCTGCTGGATGCTTGCCTAGTGGGGAAAAATGTATATTAGCATTTTTTAGGGGTAGTACCCTCTCATAATTCAGTGAGTTGATTACTTCCTTCAAATTGTGCAACAATTCTCATCTTATTTTTCTGAATTGTCTCTCCCCCTTAACACAAACTTACTGCTCTCCGAAGCTGTCCATCTACGTTTTAAGTTGCTCTTATGAATTAGAGCCCCAAAAGATGGTTCTCTAAAACAGAACAATTCTCAAGGAGTTCTCTGTCACGTAAGTTAAACTGATGTTTGGTTTAAAGATTTCAGGGAATATTTGGGTTTTAAGTTTAAACATATCAAAGTAATAATTTCAGGGGTTCATTCAGCTCCAATGGTTCCCCGAACGCTGGAGTCCTTGAGAACTTCTAATTTTAAAGCTTTATGAGGTATTTGATTTATGTTAGTTTGAAGAAACATGTGATGGTATTGTGTTTGTCTGGGTACTTTAGAGAAACAACTCCACAGAAACTCATGTAAAAGAGAGAGTTTTATATAAAGGCTAAGTGCACATCAAGAAAACATCCCAACCCAGTGCTGCCCAAGCCCACAAAGCCAACATTAACCCATTAACCCATATGTCCAACACCAATCCACAAAGTCCTCCTCCATCTCACAAAACAGACACATTGATGCCAACTGCAGGAGGAAAGCCAAGCCAGTGAATGTGTAAACATCTCAGCGCTAGCAGGGGTCTCCACACAGGTGCTCCAGCACCCAGGGCTGCATCCAGGTATGTCCATGTGGCTTCTCCTCAGGGATGTCTTATAGGAAGTGAGCCTTTCCAGCTGAAGCAGGGAACTGGCCAAGGCAGCTGCACCCTGGTCTGACCATCAGAAAGCAAGAGACTCAAGAACTAGAAGGGCAAGGCTCCCAGAGCCATTTATCTCTTTGCCTTTCAATTAACCCCACATGTGTTTATCGGCCAGGTTGGCACAACTACCTCAGGTGTTCTCTGATTTTTGCTGTTTTCTCTGGGGTCACTCACATTTCTGCATGAGCTAGCATGTCGGGTCGCAGTTAAGAAAATAATCCCAATCTCTGTATATTGAGGCCACAGGCATTGGTTTCTAGCTCAGAATTGTCTGTCATGGATTGGTGGAGGAGAGGCAGCTTATGATAGTCACTCAGGTATCCTAGCCCAAAGAGGCTGATCCTGCACATCAACTTCCTAGGGAAAGGCATAAGGCTCTTAAAAGGAATCCTGGGAAGTGGCACATTGTATTTGCATTGACATTTCATTGTATTGGCAAGGCACATGACATGACTACTACTATCAACAAGTTTGATAATCTCGAAGAATGGAAAAGTACTTAGAACTATACCGTTGCTATAACTTGTCTTACAGTTTGTTAAACCGTGGTGACTTGTGCTGGAAGCTATGTGGCTGGTATTTTGAATGCCAACAAAGTGAACAGATTTCAACAGATTTTCCAGATTAAGAACAGATTATAAACAAGGAGTCGCCTGCCCACTTCAGAGGAAGTAGCTGCTGAAACGCTTGCGGACCTCAATGAAACCCGATGGGTCCACACAGTGGCTGCATCAATGGTCTCAATCATCAGAACACCTGCGAGGTGGTGTAGGACTGGGCAGTGTTTCGTTCTGTGGTACACAGGGTCCCTGCGGATCGGAATGGCCTGGTTGGCACTGAACAACAATACCACATACTCCAATCAACGCAGAGAAATGTAGAAACCCGACCAGAGATCCGTAACAAAAGAAGAAAGAGATAAGGCCATCAAGAGACTTCCAACCAAGCCCAGGACAAGTCGGCTTCAAGGGAAATTCTAGCAAGTATTCAGGGAAGAACTGTCACCCATCCTACACAGACCATTCCAGAATATAGAACGGGGCGACAAACTTCCAAATTCGTTCTACGGAATGAGCTTAATGCTAGCAGGACAATCCACAGAGACCCAACAAGGACAGAAAAAGGGGGAAGCAAGAGCTCCCGGAGAGGGAGAGGAAAAAAAAATCTTTAGCAATGACACAACAGACAAGGGACTAAGGGCTAACATCTGCACAGCTCGGCAACCCCTCAATAAGAAAACCACCAAATTCACTGATCCAATAGATCTTCTTGGAAGCTGCTATTTTGATGGGACCTTTTTTGAAGAGACTAAAACAAGCGTGTTACTGGGAGAACTTGTCTCTGCATCCATTCACTGGTCATAGAGACATGCTTAAACATGTTTTCAAGAACACATCTGTGCAACTGGAAACGTAGTAGCAACACTTTTTCACTTGCCCTGGATTGGTTTGCAGGGCAGTCTCCGAGGGATGGCATTCAGGACACATTAGATGAAGGAGGCATTCTACTTACATGTGTGAGGTAGAAGATGCTCAAATGGCAAGGATCACAGCTCCCTCTTCTGCTCCTGGATCCTAGTATTTATTGCTTTTATTATCTGTGATGTAGTGACACAGAAAAATCCTTAACCTGGCTATCATAAATTATAATCTGCCCCCATCTTCCATATGAGCACTTCTGATTTACTTTTGTGAGGGCTTGGAGCTTTTCGCTTCTGAGCTGAGTACACACTAAAAAAGCACAATGATGAAACAAAAATGGCATCTTTTTTTTTTTCCATTTTATTTATTTATTTATTTACATTTTTTTTTTAACAATTTATTGGGGCTGATACAATTCTTTTCACAGTTCATACATATACATACAGCAATTGTATAAAGCACATCTGTACAGTCTTTGCCCTAATCATTTTTTTCTCTTTTCTTCTTTTACATTTTATTAGGGACTCGAACAACTCTTACCACAATCCATACATATACATACATCAATTGTATAAAGCACATCCATACATTCCCTGCCCCAATCATTCTCAAGTCATTTGCTCTCCACTTAAGCCCCTTGCATCAGGTCCTCTTTTTTCCCCCCCTCCCTCCCCATTCCCCCCTCCCTCATATGCCCTTGGTAATTTATACATCGTTATTTTGTCATATCTTGCCCTATCCGGGGTCTCCCTTCCCCCCTTCTCTGCTGTCCCTCTCCCAGGGAAGAGGTCACATGTGGATCCTTGTAATCAGTTCCCCCTTTCCAACCCACTCACCATCCACTCTCCCAGCATCGTCCCTCACACCCTTGGTCCTGAAGGTATCATCCACCCTGGATTCCCTGTACCTCCAACCCTCATATGTACCAGTGTACAGCCTCTGTCCTATCCAGCTCTGCAAGGTAGAATTCGGATCATGGTAGTTGGGGGGAGGAAGCATCCAGGATCTGGGGGAAAGCTGTGTTCTTCATTGATACTACCTCACACCCTAATTAACCCATCTCCTCTCCTAAAACTCTCTATGAGGGGATCTCCATTGGCCGACACTTGGGCGTTGGGTCTCCACTCTGCACTTTCCCCTTCATTTAATATGATATATATATACATATATACACATACATATATACATGTACACATATATACACATACATACACACACTTATATCTTTTTTTTTTTTTTGCATGATGCCTTATACCTGGTCCCTTGGGCACCTCGTGATCGCACTGGCCGGTGTGCTTCTTCCATGTGGGCTTATTTGCTTCTGAGCTAGATGGCCGCTTGTTCACCTTCAAGCCTTTAAGACCCCAGACACTATCTCTTTTGATAGCCAGGCACCATCAGCTTTCTTCACCACCTTTGCTTATGCACCCATTTGTCTTCAGCGATCCTATCATGGAGGTGTGCAGTCAATGATATGATTTTTTGTTCTTTGATAAAAAATGGCATCATTTTGTGAGCGTTCAATTATTACATCATATCGTAATATTTTTCCATTGGTGTCAGCCATTGTCCCGACAGATTGCAGAAGAAGAAAAGAAAAAAAGATGGAAAGAAAAGAAAAGTGGAAATGGGACTGTCAGGGCGGCAATTAAGAAAGTGCTTTTTTGGGAAGGGATCAGAATGACCCTCGGTGGTAGATAGGTTTTATTACCCTAAGTACACATCAAAGAGATTATTTTCAAAATTGATTTCAGGAAATGTAAGCCTAAATAGACTAATTTTCATTTGGTATGAATTCAAAACAAAACAAAACAAAAACGTGGGTGTATACTTTTCTTTAGCAAAAGTTTAGCATTAAGTGACCAATATGCCAAGTGGAAAGCGATGCCCTTAATGGAAAAATAATGAGCAGTGAGGTCAAGAAATGGATGCACTCTATTTCCTTAATAAAGAGGAACAGACTTTTATTCTCAGATTTCTTTTAATTTCAACAACAATGATTTTCCAACAATAGGCAAAGCCTGCTAGACTAGGCTTCTATTTTATGAGATGCCATCAAAAAGTAAAAAAAAAAAAATCAAATAGGACTGTCTCACAATGCTGCATTTCCTTTACAGGGACTTTGAAGCAAGATTTCCTTAGCTTGGTGCTTACTTATTTTCACTGCTTTGCCGTCTGTTGGCTTGTCATTCCTACTCTATAAAGGGTGCTCTTAGCAGGAGTGGGCTTCCTGTAGGTCCACTGTCAGGAGCAAAGTCTCTGGGACCAAGTGGACTTCTCTAGAGGCGATGTCCATGCTTAGGCAGAGAGGAAGGAGAAAATGGCACAGGGCCAGGCTTGTGAACCTAGACAACTAAACGAGACTCAGTCCTGCACGGGAATCTGGAAGCATTATAGCCCGAGAACAAAGAGATGGGTATATGTGAAAGGTTTCTTACTACTCACATCTGGGAAATGGAAAAACCCTTAAGGATGAGAACTAGGCACAGTTTCAGGCTTCTTTTCAGTAGTGTATACCAGGAAGGTGTTTGCACTACTCCCACTGGGATGACTTCCTTCTTTTAGATAAAAGCACCAAGCCAACCAAGCAAGCAACACACCAACAAATCAACCAACCGAAAAACCACTGCCTTCAAGTTGATTTATATTTACAGTGACCTTACGGGACACAGTAGAACTTTTCCCAAGGTTTCTTACTATACATCTTGACCATAGTAGCCTGACTCATCTTGCTCCTGCAGAGCAACTGGTGAGTTTCAATTGCCCACCCCGTAGTTAGCAAACCAGTGCTTCACCCACTAGACCACTGGGGATCATTAATGAGGAGGCACAGGACACTGGGAACTCAAATTAGTGAGCTCTACTGAACACGCATTTCCCACAAAAACCTGGGAAACAAAAGCTATAAAAATAGCTCTGACCTCAGAGGCATGATTCTCTACAATATGCAATACAAACTTGAGTGGCTAGGTCTAACATTAGGTTTATGAAAACAGAAATTGCTACAATTGAGCTGCAAGCTATATGTTCTCAAATCACATCATTATTTTGTCAAGACTTTGGGAGGGAAGCGAGAGGAAGCAAATTCCATCCCCCGGAAAAAGGAAAATCCAAACAATAGCTTCTATTCCACTGCTTCATATTGCTCTATTACCTTTCATCATTTTATACCTTGTTTCCTAATGAAATAGGATTTGAAAGTAAAAAACTCAATGCCAACCACACATCCTCTCATTTGATGAACCCTGAGTTGTTGTCCCCACCCCCTCCGGCTCCTGTATTTACTTAGGATGCTTAGTAAGTTATTTTCAAAGTCTCTCAGA
Organism: Tenrec ecaudatus; assembly: GCF_050624435.1. Taxonomy (NCBI): domain Eukaryota; kingdom Metazoa; phylum Chordata; class Mammalia; order Afrosoricida; family Tenrecidae; genus Tenrec; species Tenrec ecaudatus. The sequence goes on along the minus strand of NC_134531.1, from coordinate 29,763,780 downwards.
GTATTTGTTGTTGGTCTTATTGCACATTATTGTGTCGATTCGGACTGAAAGCGACTCTATATGACAAAGTGGCGCTATCCTCATGGGGCTTCCTAAGCTGTAAATTTTATGGGAACAAATGACCAGGTCTTTTCTCCCCAGGAATGGCTGATAGGTTTGAAACACTGACCTTAGAAGCCAAGCATTTAACCTTGAGCTGTCAGGGCACCAGTGGATCTTTACTTATCTTGTTTGTGAATTGTTAGGTGAGTCTGAACCAGCTCTTGTTGTGACCCACAGCGATCCTATTGTTCTGACCCACGGTGATCCTATGTACATAGGATGAAGCACTCCCAGTCTTGCGTTACCCTCAGAAGCTCTGTTCTATTTGAGCTCATTCTTGTAGCGACTGTGTCAATCCATTTTGTTGACAGTTTCCCTTTTTCCTACTATTCGACCAAGATTGTCCAACAATGGTTGCAGCAGTACACAGACAGGGAGTGGGCAAAGGGTCATGCAGGATTCAGAAGAGGACACAGAACAAGGGATATCCTTGCTGCTGTCCGATGGATTTTGGTTCAAAGCAGAGAATTGCCAGGAAGATATTCACTTGTGTTTTATTGGCTATGCAGAGGCATTCAACTGTGTGGACCATAATAAACTGTGGATGACCTTGAGAAGGATGGGGATTCCAGAACACTTCATTGTGCTCATTCGGAGCTTATACGTGGTTCAAGAGGCAGTTGTGCGAACAGAGTAAGGCCATACTGCATCCGGGCTGCATTCTCTCACCATATTTATTTAATCTGCATGCTGAGTAAATCACCCAACAAGCTGAATTTCATGACGAGTGTGGCATCAGGATTGGAGGAAGGCTTATTAACAACCCGCGGTATGCAGATGGCAGACTTTTGCTTGTTGAAAATGAGGAAGATGCGAAGCACTTACTGAAGAAGATCACGGATGGCAGTCTTCAGTGTGAATGACAGCTCAAACGGAAAGAAGACCAATATCCTCCCAACTGGACTGGTCGGCAACGTTGTGATAAATGGAGAGTAAACCGAAGTTGTCAAGGGTTTCGTCTTACTTAGGGCCACAGTCAATGCTCGTAGAAGCAGCAGTCAGGAGACCAAAAGACGTGTTGCATTAATCTCCTGCACACGGCCACTTTAGTGTGCAGAGCAAGGATGTTACTTTGAGGACCAAGGTGCTTCTGGCCCAAGCTATGGTAGTCTCCATGGCATTCTATACATGTGAAAGTTGGACGTTGAGTAAGAAAGACAGTAGGAGAATAGATAAATTCAAATCGTGGTGCTGCCGCTGAATACTGAAAGTACCACGGGCTGCTAAAAGGAGAAAACAATCTGTAGTAGAAGGAAGGCCAGTGTGCTCCCTAAAGGCAATAATGGTAAGGCTTCTTCTATACTTTGGCCATATTTTCAGGAGAGATTAGTCCCGGGGGAAGGACATCATGTTTGGTACAGTGGTGGGGCAACACAAATGAAGAAGGCCCTTGATGAATGGGTTGACACAGTGGCTGCATCAATGGGCTCAGGCACAGGACAAATAGTGAGAATGGTGTGGGACTATGCAGCCCTTCATTCTGTTGTGCGTAGAGTGGCTAGGGACTGGAACCCACTTGATGGCACCTACCAGCAATTACTTAACCAAACAGGGTCTCTTTTTCTAGGATTTGGCTCCTTCTGATAATATGATTAAAGTATGTGATGCAAAATCTCACCATCATCCTCTCTAAAAAAGCATTCTGGTTGTAATTCGTAATAGACAGCTTTGTTTTATCTTACGGAAGCCCCCTGGTATATCCAAAATTCATCTTCAACATCCTAATTCAAACGCAGCAATTCTCTCCCTGTCTTCTTTATTAAATCTACAGCTTACAGAGGTATAGGAAATCTCTGAAAATTCCCTGCCTCGGGTCAGAAACACCTTAGTCCTCAAGGTGAAATCGTTGAAAGACAAGTGAAATCCTCATTCTCAGAAAAATGTAGAGTACACGATAAAATAAAAATATAGGCTAAAAGGCACCACATCTAAGGGGGGGAAAGAATGTTAATGGAAAGGGGAAGAAGAAAAAGGAGACTGAAACCGTAGGATCTTAGGATGAAGCAGTCAAGATCAGCTGGTTAGTGAACGAGTGTGAGTTTTGGGGGCCACTTTCTGTATCTGTCTCGTCTTCTTCTCTATCAGGATTATTGTTAGAAGTCCATGCAGCAAAGAAAGTTTTGAAACAAATTCCGAACAAATAGTGTCTCAGTAGAAACGAAGATTTTGCACACAATAGGAATTCAGGCACAAAGGGAACAGTCTGATGGAGAACTCTCTCTGTTGTTAGTTGCCATCCAGCCAATTCTTGCTCACGGTGATGACAGGTATGCAGAGCAGAACTACACTCAGTAGTTCTTTTTTGTTTTGTTTTGTATAAGAGAGCTTTATATAAAGAGTAATTGTACATTAAGAAAACATCCCAGCCCATTCCAGATCAAGCCCATAAGTCTAATATTAGCCCATATGCCCAATACCAGTCTATAAGTCCTCTTCAGACTCAGGAAACACATGCAATGACCCAAAATTCAGGGAGCTCACAGGCTAGTGGGTGGGAAGTCTTGTGGGTCCAGTGGGGTTGTAAGCATCTTGGCGCTGGCAGGGGTCTCCACGTGGCTTCTCCAGATCAGGGCACTAGTGCAGTTCCATGTGTCTTGTCAGCTGCAATGTCTCCCAGGAAGTGAGTCTGTGTCCCACCTCCAGTGAGATATTTATCTCCTAAATGAGGTCTCTAAATGAGGTCATCAATATGCTACCTAAACAGAGAGGCTAAACTCTACTCCTTCACTCTTAATCCTCTCAAATTGACAACAGATTGTGTCACTACCCCACCCATTTTAAAGTTATTTTTATGAAGGACCCAGAGAGAGCACCCGGCCAGGGGCTGGACCTCCTTGCTCAGTACGCATGGTAAGAGAGCCTAGACAAAAGCCAGATCCTGCTTCCTGGAGGGGTTGGGGCCCGCCAGCCGCTGGGGGTCTGGTGGGAAGGAGTGCCGGGCATCTCACCTTTCTTCTTGGACCTGAAAGCATCAGTTCCCTTAGCTTTCAAGGTGTTCTCGGAGATTGCTGGCTGCTCAGTGCTTCCTTTGCGCCAATTCGCTCCTGGGTTTTGTAGAGGGATCATTGTGTGTAAGTTCACTCAGCCATCTTGCCCTGCATGTCCCTCTATCTCTCATTGTTGAAAGTCACTCTTGCTGAATTTATGGTTGACTTTCGTTTTGATTTGTTTTTTCTTTTCAGTTCTGAAAAGATGTCATCCACTGCCTTTTGGATTTTATGGTTTCTATGGTGTCCTTATTTATGATCCCTTGACATGGTGAATCATTGGTCTCTGGCTGCCTTCAGAATTTGCACTCTGTTTTTTAACATTTCGTGATACCGTTCCTTGATGGGTCTCTCTTTATGTTTATCTTACTTAAATTAATTGAACTTCTTGGATTTGAAATGATATTTCTCTCATGAGATTTGAAAGCACTTTCTAAATGGAATTCTTTTTCTTTTTTTGGAGTTTTAAACCATCATTTCTTCAAACATTCTTCTGGCTTCTCCTTCTCAGATTTCTTTTATTTTTATGTTGGTATGCTTGATGGCCCACAAGTTTCTTTTTTTTCTCTCTCTCTTTAAAAAAAATCATTATATTGGGGGCTTGTACAACTGTTATCACAATCCATACATCCATCAATTGTGTAAAGCATATTTGCACATTCATTGCCCTCCTCATTCTCAAAACATTTGCTCTCCACTTAAGCCCTTGGCATCAGCTCCTCATTTCCCCCCCCTCCCCACTCCTCCCTCCCTCATGAACCCTTGAAAATTTATAAATTATTATTTTGTCATATTTTCCACTGTCCAACGTTTCCTTTCACCCACTTTTTTGTTGTCCATCCCCCAGGGAGGGGGTTATAAGTGGATCCTTGTAATCAGTTCCCCCTTTTTACCCCACCCTCCCTTAACCCTCCTGGAATCACCACTCTCACCCTGGGATCACCTGTCCTGGATTCCCTGTTTCCAATTCCTATCTGTACCAGTGTATAAGGTAGAATTGGGATCATGATAGTGGGTGGTGGTGGTGGTGGTGGAGGAAGCATTAAAGAACTAGATGAAAGTTGTATATTTCATTGTTGCCACACTGCACCCTGACTGGCTCAACAGTTCTTAAAGCTTTGAAATTTTGGAAGCCGATCTCCAGGCCTTACTGTTGAGAAACCTCTGGGTGGGTTTGAACTGCTAACTTTTCAGTTAGTAGTCCAGTGTTTGAATACTTGGTTCGCTCATACAGCTTTCTCTCTGACCCTGTTTTTTTGGAATGTAAACATCACCTGTGACAGCATTCTGTTAAATATGTGTTTCATTTTCTCTACTTATAAGTTCACAAGGCAATTTGATCATTGTGCATTTGATGTTTTGAAATGGATTCTAATAAAATTTAGAAATATCAGTTTTAAAGCAGAATTGCTAACTCTTCATGATGTGTATTCTTCATTTACCCTGAGTCCAATTTCCTTCTCTATTGGTCTTAGTGGGAAAAAAAGGATGAAAGTAACATAGGCAGTTTTCCATAAGTTGTCATTAAATGGTTTTAAGGTTTTATTTGTTGTTGCTCTCCACAATCTAAGTTGAGTAATATTATCTAGTATTTACACATGTCTATATTTACCCTATTTTATTTGTGAGTCAGCTTTAACATGGGAGAAACCAGACATTGACGTGGCCGTGACTCTCGGGTGGTAAAATATGTTTTCTTTGGTGATAACCTAGGGAGTGACTGGGGCTACACACACAATGGCTGACCGCACAGCAAGTTTCAACACCGCTGTTTTCAAAACCCTTTTTGGTCCAGTGCAGAATGACTTAAAGATTAAAGCAACTTTGTGGTATCAAAAGGTATTACGATGATTAGCCAAAATTCCACACAGATCAGATTATGCACCATAAACTTTATCTTCCTTCCCAATGGTTTTACAAATCTAATATTTTAGAGGTAGGTTCTGCATAGATTTCCCTTCACACATGTACTACAGTAGGTTGTGCAGTGCTGCTTGAACTCTCGGGATTGGAGAGATGGCTTGGTCCAAGGACTTGCGAGAGTGCTCCGGTCGTAGCACACTTCATGCTCTATCAGATGAAATCAGGAAGGCCGTGGGGAAGTCCAGCTCTCTGCAGAGACAAGACACTTCGTCTTCCTTGAATTTGCTCCTTACAAACAGGTCTCATCACCATTCTCTGTATGCGGGATTCTTCAACTTTGGGTTTCCGTAAATGCTTAGGCTGTCTTCCATTCACACCCACCCCTACCCCCTCTATTTTAGTTTACCTTAAAGTAATAAAATTTATCATCTAAAACTCGTGAGGCTAGAAATTATGAAAAATTTAACTTCCAGCTCCCTTACTCCATATCCCCAATTTTGGAAATGTAGTATTGTTCACATGCTGTATGTAATGCAATAATCTCAGCACATCTGAGGAGGACCCAGTGATCAAAATAGATTTATATTTTTCAAAAAACATAGGAATGTTCACAGTGAATAGAGACCATAAATATCCTTTCTTTGGTTCAGGTCAGGTTTTGTCACCGAAACTTATGAAAAATTCTCAAGATTAAAAAAATGCTTTTTTCAATTACCAATAAAGGATGTACCAATTTTGTTTTTCAACTCTAACTTGGTAGACATTTTGAGGCTTTATACATTTTATCAAAAAAGAGAAACATAGTAAGATTATTTTGAAATGTGGAGCTGAATGCTTATAAAGAGCTTTAAAGTAATTGGGTGGCACGCTACCATCATAGCGTGTGAACAGATGGTGGTAAAGTTTAACCTATAAGGTGTTTACCTAGACAAGAACATTGCATTTGGTTCACTGTGACTAAAGTGATTCCTAATGTAAAGTTTGTAAAACCGTGTCAAAAGCTCTGGATATTTGTTGTGCTTGACATCATCACATCCCTACTCCGTTTCTTGGGATCCTTCTTTTGCGTCTTCATCCAGGAACTTTCTTTCTGAACTCTCTTCTTCTTTTCTGGAATCATCAAAAGTCCCCTCTTGATTATTCACACCCATGTATGAGTCTGCTCTAGATGATTTCATCTTTAACGACATCTGCAGCCAGATGGATTTAAATGCTCTGTTACAGTATTCAGCAGAGTATCGTCATGAAATCGATTCTGTAAGTGCTAAAGCATTAAAAGAATGTCCAAAGGGATTGAATAGTCTAATCTCATGGTGAGAGTAAAAGGGTCAGATTTAAAAACCACATTGTGAGTGGGTATCTATGAGCAGAGAGCCCATAGGTGACAAGCCTTCCCTCCTCTCTCAAGGTGGAGGAGGCAGGGTGGCTGTTCCTCACCTCAGGATCTGTGAACGAATCTTCAAGGAAGCCACTGGGACAACATGAAGATGCTTCAATGGACTCATGTTTCCAAGCTCTATCAGGAGGAAAGAAAATCAACTCAAAAGGCAGAAAGAGAACGATTCTGAAAACCCACGTGAAGAAGTATAGATGCTGCTTAAGATCTAACTACAGTCATAGGGTCTGTTGGACAAGGGATGCATGAATTTTTCTTATGAATTTGTGAAGGATCATAAGTAAGAAAAAACTGCTCTTGGGGTCATTGTTGACTTGATCTAGTACAATGTCTTGAGTGGATTGAAAAGGCTTCATCAGCGAGTCGGGAGATGGCATGAGAAGAGATGAAGAGACTGCTAAGAGAGCCCATTCATCTCTGGTCAAGGACCATGTACGTGAGTGGCCCTAAGTGTACATGAGTTTCCATGAAACTCATGAAAAAATTTTCACAAAAGAGGTAACTTTCAGTTTGCATCAAACCAAAGAGCTTAAAGCCATCTCGCCACAATGTCAGTCCTTTATCCCTCTTATGCCTCTTCCAACCCCAGGAGGGATGAGAAAGAGCAGCCGACCACGGGAGAAGGAGAAATGGAAAACAACTCATTTCCCAACATCTGCTGGGTCACCTAGGACATCGCCAGATAGTATTTCTGTGGAAATATTTATTATTAGATCTAAGAGTATCCATCTTTCTAAAATTTTCATTAAACTCGCACATAAATGGAAATCTTTACTTTGAAAGAAATTGGTCACTTTGACTCTTGCGTGGTCTTGGGATTTGTAATTGCCAGAGATCATGTTTTGTGGTTCAAGGTTACAGAAGAACTCTGAACTTTCTAAGAGTTACCATGGAAGCCATGCGCTGACCCATGCCTTCCCTCAGAGAAAGAAAAGAATACAATGCACAGGAGAGTTTAAAAGAAGACTTGGAGGTAAAACATGAATTTGTTCATTCCATGAGTCTTTTTTTTTTTTTTTGCTAAGTGGTTTCCAATCGTATCTCTTGCCTCTATATTTTCTTCCAGTGGGTGCCCTGTGAATTCCTGGTTCCTTGTAGAACAAGTGCTTGCCGAGGTTCATGGCTTTACCGGCCACATTTCTCACGGATAATAATCCCTTTAAAACCATGGCCGTAACTATCACTCTGGGGAAACTAGTCTGGAATATTTCCAATGAGCTCTTGTTGCCAAATCAAGTATCAGAAGCCCCCTCCCCCACCCCCTAAACACACACACACTGAAACTCAGCAATATCTCACCCAAGTGACCCTTTGGGGGTAATTTTCTCTCTCGGTTTTTGTGACATACTCTGATCTTATTTCTTTCCTGGCAACATGCTCTCAGTTTCTTTGTTGACTTTTCTCTACTTCTGACCCGTACAGGTAAGTGACTCAGGACGCGGTTCTGGACTCTGCTTGCTCCCTGAAGCTCAAATAGTTTCCACTTGGGCCATTGATTTGTGTTACCTGTAAGCTTTTGACACTTGGGTTTATCTTACCAGCCCTGGTTTCCTCTGAGCTTTGAACTCCATATACAGCTCTCTACCTTGAAATTCTGTTTCAATATCTAACAGGCGCGCCAAAGTCAATGTGCCCAGAAGATACATTTCTCCTGGGCTTGTTCCTAACTGGCTGTCTCACCATCCACTGCCTCAGATAAAAAACAAAACAAAACTAGGACTTGTTCGCTCTTTCATATTCCACATCCTCCTCCTCCTCCTGGGCTGTCCGTTTTACCTTCCGTATTGATTGTGAGACCATTTTGCTTTTCTCTATCTCTATGCAACAATCTGAGTGAGAGATTATGTATATTTTTAGATCACTCTGAAAGTGGTGTACAAAATGGCTGGGGACAAAAATGGAAGCTTTCCACTGCACCCTCCAATAGTCTTCTTCTGGCGGACGTCGTCTCAAGCCACATCGTCTTTGACTCACTGGGTTCCAGACGCTTGCCTCTTTCCTGTCCTCCGTGCATGTGAAACGCCTTCCTAAAACTGTCTAGACCACTTCCTGTTTAGTTATTGGTTTACTTGTTTCTAGTTTCTTTTGTCGTTCCCTTCAAACATCATGAAACATAAGCTTTATTCCCAAGGCCTATAGAAGGCCAGTGAGAAGCAAGCATTCGAACATACACATTGATTGACCCAAACAATAAAAGCATTTAAGGCTTTCCCTCTAAATAGCTATAAGAATCGCGCTATGATAGAAAAGGCACTGACAATTCCATGCACATACGGCCGAATTACATTTTGTCTGGTCCTGAGCAATGGTTGCAAAAAAGAGGGAAAAAGGCACCAGGAGGCCCGGTGCCCACTCTTGAGTCTTGACTCAGTCACTGTGGCAATACCTTGACTTTTTAAGAAAACAGTTGTTGGTTCATAACTACGGGTTGTGTGTACATAGGGTGTTCATAAGCCAGGTTATTTATATATATATATCTGCCTGTCAAATGTACAGCGTCTCCTGGCATCTTTTTTTCTCACCCAGTGACAGCCAGCAGAGCTAAAACATGTGGGACCTGCATTTCCACACTGAGTTCAGTGCAGCACAAAGCACTTATAATTTCCAGCAATAGCCTCTCCCCAGTAACAGTGCCCTTTTGAAAATTTCACACCACAGGAAATCCATTACAATAAATATCTGCTCGGGTATCTGTCCATTTACAATAATTCTTTTTACATTAGATGCCTCTTCTATGAGGGACTGTCCTGGGCTCCTCCCCTCCTCCCTCTGAGACTGCCACCAAGTATAAGCTCCGCCTCCGAGGGCTTGCTGTTGGCATGGGAGGGAGCCCCAGTAACTTTCCTTATAATGCCCCACCCCCACCCCCACCATATTTTCCCACAACCTTTGAAAAGATCAAGCTAAATATGTGCCAAAGGCTATTTCTGACTTAATGTTGTCGGCATGAAAATATTTCTTTGCTTAGCTTCTTGAAAAATGTTAAATGGTTGTCTCAGCGTCATTGATTGAGGCTATTTGTTTATTCCCCTGGCTGGAAGTTAAGGCCATTCTGTTTTGATGGAACTATTTATTTAAAACAAGCTCAAAATCAAAGACATCTCATATAGTACGCAGGGACTGCTGTTTAACCCAAGTAAATCCAAAGTAAATAATTTATTGGATTTCTTGGTAGATTGAGAAGTGATGGTGGGATTTGGGTGTATTTGTCTTGCCTTTTTCTTTTTAATTACTTCCTAAATAAGTGTATGTGGTGGTGTTAGCTTAGAAGCAAAGGATTATGGAAAACTGAGCACCATCACAACGCACGATCCTGGTGGCCCCCTCCGCTGCTTCCAAGAAAGAACAGCTTCCATTCAGATCCATGGAGCAGGGGCAGCCTGGCTATGTAGGGCCGCTTGGGTCAGCCCCTTCGGCAGCTAAGATGGAACTTTGCTCCAAATCCAGCCATGTGGCTTCAGGAAAACTTCAGTCTCTGGGCTCCAGTTTCTTTACCTGTAAAATAGGAGCTAGACTCTCCATGTCTTTCCAGGTCTGTGACTGAGTCAACTTTTAAAATACGATTTCAGGAAAGAGGAAAAGTGGATCGTAAGCGCTGCGAGACTGCAAGGAGTGCCAGGCGGAGCACATGGTTTACATCCTGGTCCGCTCGCTGCAAGGTTGGGTTTTAAGTACAACCAGAGGCACCGAGGAAGACAGGCCAGGTGATGTAACTACCTCTCGAAGCCCAGCCATTGAAAACCCGCTGGAGGCCACTTGGACTCTGTCACATGATGTTGCTATGGATTCAGCTGGACGACGACTGACTGAAAGACTACAATGTGGGTTCTGTGCAACTTAAGAAGTGAGTGGATGCCACTGCCTCTTCAAGTTGGTGAAGTACTATTTCGTTTCAATTGGGTTTTCATTTATGCAGAACATGGTACAAACATGGTACCTGAAAGAATACAATACAAAGATCTACTCCTGATTCTTTCCTTCTAGTGAGCTTATGGTTACTAAACCATACTCTTGACTGTTTCCTCCCCCCTCGGGCTCCCCAGAAACCTGACTGTTCAAAGACCCATGCCGGCAGCGCACCCTGCTTCTCTTGCCACCTAGCTCCTGTTGATACACTTTAAGAAACATTACTCAAGCCCACGTGTGTATTTGGAGTCATGATCATTTCCTTCACAAAAGAAGATAATAGGCTAACAAATAGAAAATATTGGAGTGGGCTGTGAGAAAGAAATTACTGACCGGATGGATTGCCATCAAGTTGATTCTGACTTATGGCAACTGAAAGTGTGTCAGAGGAGAATTGAGGTCCTCAACTTTCCATAGGCTGATTTTTGGAGGTAGATCTGCCAACTTTTCTTCTGAGGTTCCTCTGGGTAGACTTGAACTGCCAACATTTTAATTAGCAGCCAGGTGCATTAACTGTTTGCACCATCCAGAGAATGATTAACTCTAGTTAAAAAATCAAAAACTGTTAGGAAATGCAAGAGTTTTAAGTGGGCAATTGGTAACCACTTCTGGTGAGTTTAGAAATAGTTAATCATCTGCACACAGAAACCTTAATTAGATGGCATGGACAAAGTCACAAACAGGTACGGCCTACCAGCCCCAGCATATTTGAACCAGGATACCCTTGGGAATGTGAAACAGGTATTTTAGGTCAAATTAAAGGTAACAGATTTATAGAGCTCATTATACCATAAGTCGTGCATGATTAAAATATCATGAGACGGATTTAAATGAATTTATGAGTGAAGGTGCGTTTCATGTTAATAAAGGAAACCAGGAGATCTGAAATAGAAGCTTGATCAAGAAGCCCATTTGCTGATAGCCTCAAATATTCTGAAGTTGACAACGGGCACGGGTGTGCCCTGCTGCCACTCTAAGAGAAAGCGATGTCCGACTCGCTGGCTCATTAATTTGACCTATTATGCCATTTCTTATGTTCTTACATTCCTGTGACCTCTTTGAGAGCTCATTTGGCCTTGAAGCACCACAAGGTGAAAAAAAAAACCCAACACCATGGAAATTAATTGGGAAGTTACCTAAGTGTGCCTTATATATGCTTGGCGACTTTACAGCTTTTCCTTGATAGCACAGCCTTTGTCAGACACTCCCTGCTCCCAATGACATGGGCGCAGGGGCCAGGGTCGGGGTTGTGAGGATGCTGCCCGAGGCTTGGTTTCCTCCCAAATTTTGTGTCCGTCTTTGTGCCAGACACAGAAAAAACACCAACCTGAAAGTCAAACATTTAGACAAGGAATACGGAGGAACACACGGACTACAGAGGAATTTAAGGAATGCAGCACTGCCGATTCCTTAGAGGTTCATGGTAAGGCCTGATCAGCTGAGCACAATAGGCCAGGAACGTGTCTTTCAATACTTGTAAGCAATTCAAAACGACTCAGTGTAAGGCAAACAAGTTGACATGGAACAATTAAACTCAAGCAACATGCATTTCTGTTTCAAAATACCACATAATCTTACACTAATCAGTTACCTAAATACAATGACTCTGCCTCATGTGGAAGGTACGTAGCATTTTACTGCCAAATTAAACAGCAGGGGACATTCATGGTGGGGGAATGTATCTGTTGTGATGAAAACATGGGCGAAGAAGCTTTTGTTCAGTTTTCTTTTCTCTGGAGGTGGCCATTTGGCTGTAAGGTGTTGATTCCTTTGCCTTATTTGCTTTGCCTGAGAAATGAATGCTTGTTCTGCAGCTCCAAACCCGCCTGTAAGTGAGAACTGCTCTGCCAACATAGTCTGAGTCATTAAAGAGGTCGACCAGTTGTTCTTCTGTCCTTTCTGCGTGGCTGAATTTCCTTAATGATCGGTTCATTGTGTGTCTTCAAGCATGACACCTGAAATGCTGTGATCTCGTTAATGAAGGATCCATTAGTCTTTCAAGAATGTGAACATGCAGAGTTGAAAACCCATTCAGTAAGGTACCTCCTTGAAAGAATGAAGTACGTTGACACGAAATAGGACTTCTTCATGCATGTGTAGCTGAGAATGCTTGGGGGAGTCTCCTCAACGGACCCCGAGAAGAACACAGGCTGTTTCCCCAGTAGCTTCTATTTTCATGAAATTACTAAAATGCGACTTTTCCCTCCGATCCCCATTTACAGAGAGCAGAACGTTGTTTCTTAGAACAGAGGCCACTGCGCAAGTCCTCCTTCTCTAGTCTTTGAACCATGGCAGCACACGAGTTCCAAGATGCCAGAGTTGTAGACAGTCACCCTGCTGTTGTTCGCCGCGTCCCGCTTTCTGTGGATCTCCCTGGAGACAAAGCCCAAGAAGGACCCAGGGTTGTATACTCACTCTTGCGTATCATCTTCATAGTTCTAAACGGATTCAAAGGTCGTCTGTTGGGAGCCGATAGCCATTAAGGCCCTAGTTTCAGCCACGTAGCCGAAACTTGGCTACTTTGTTTCCTGCCTAACCCCGTCCCCGGTGCTCCAAACTACGTGCTCTGCAGCACGGACAGTTGCAAGAGTCGACCTTCGTTGCCATTGATTAAAATATCGAACACCCATTGGACTACAGACATACCATATTAGGAACATAACGAAATTGGTGGTTCATATGATAAGCCTTAATTAGCATACGAATGCCATCACTGCCGTCTTTGAGAACTGTTGCGTGCCCTTTTTACCTTATTAGGAACATGTAGCTGATTGGTTGTTATACAGTATGCTTCATTAGAACATGTAACCGATTGGTTGTTACACAGTATGCTTCGTTAAAATATGTGCCTCCCACTTCCTACCTGCAGCTGATTGGCTAACGTTGTTATGCTTCATTGTAATACACATATTGTATTGGATGCTATGCAGTATGCCTTATTAGAATATACACCTCCCAGTTCCTCTTTATTATAGATGTATACCCCGAGTTTTGACAAAATAAATGAACTTGATCAGCACTTGTCTTGCTCCACATCTGTCTTTCTTCCATCCAGGTTCGCTGCCCCTCCGGGTCACCGCGTGAGGGTCTCACTGGATGAGACCCCCACAGTCCGCCTGCCTGAGCTTCTGAAGTTTTGCATACCCTCTGCTGGATCTAGAGAGCAAAAGATGTAATTATAATACATGCAGTGCTCTTGCTCAGCACATGAGCACAGTAATAGGAAATAAGAGTGTTTCAAGTTGAGAAATAGGTTTCTGCTCTTATTTCGCATATTTAAAAATAATGCAATACATCAGGAATTAATTTTAAGGTGGTCAAGTGTGATTCATCACCATTAAGTCCTTCTTACAAAGGAAAATAACTTGATATACTTTCTATACCATAAAAAGAGAAATAAAGTATATTCATTTTAATACAGAAATACCATTTTGAGCCCACATGTAATTGGATCAGTGATATAAGAAGGCTTTCATAATGGGATTTTATTGCACTTTTTCCTAAAATTGCATAATAAGTGTCCCTTTCCCTACAGATACTTACCTGCAAAATAGTCTGTGAGTATATCCCATAGTCTCCACGAAATATGGCCACTTCGGAGATTTCTCTACTGACATTGCCTTTTAGCTAGTTAAATACGTGGATATTGATTATTTTGTAAGAATTGGAGCTAGTAATCAGCTAGTGATAAGCAAAGGGTTGCTCTATTAACCTATTTTTCTAAGTCAGGAAGGGCTGTGGCGAGTGGATTTTATCCCAAGCCAGGGGATACAGTACTATATACAATGTTAAAGCTAGGGCCTTCTCCTCGCTGGGGGATGGGTAACAAAAGTGGGTGAAGGGAAACGCCAAATAAAATAATAATTTATAAATTATCAAGAGTTCACGAGGGAGGGGGGAGCGGGGATGGAGGGGACAAAGGAAAATGAGGAACTGATTCCAGGTACTCAAGAGGAAAACGAGTTTTGAGAATGATGTGGGCAACGGATGTATAAGTGTGCTTTACACAATTGATGTATGTGTGGATTATAAGAGTTGTATGAGCCCCCAATAAAACGATTTATGGGGAAAAAAAAGCTAGGGTCTTGTTTGAGTGGAACACCTTGAATAAATACCTGTCTGGTCATGTCTGACACCTTGCAGGGCACTCTCCACTCTTTTGTAGGGAGGGGCAGAGGAAGTGACTGCGGAGGGGAGGCCTTCTGAGGAGAGGGGGAGGGAGACAATCAAGCTTGACCCAGCCACAAAGACCTCATCTTCAGAAGGAAGATGGGAGTTTGAGTTCGGCATGGAGTCTTGTTTGTAGCTCAGATTTGTCTCCTCATCCAGACCCCTGGGGATTCCTTCCTGTGGATGCCCGAGTCTGTGAAGTGTGTGGAAGGAGACTGAGTGGGTGGGAGCCGAAGGAGGACTTAATATACATTGCAAACCAGCAGACAGATGAGGGGTTCTCTCCGACGCTGTCTTGGAATTGCTACTAATAGATGGAACTCAGAAAGTGGGAGGAGTATCTGTCTGCTTTGTCAATAAGCAAACAAGCCAACAAACAAACAAAAAGCTGCATTTGGACTGAGGAGTCTAAAACGTGTCCCCGTGGTTGAGATTGTGAGGCCCGGTGGGAAGTGAGAGAACACAGTGGAAATGCCTTATGTGGTTTAGGGCAAGAGACCACCAGGAGTGGAGGGGCGGGGACAGGGGACACGATGGAATGAGTCACTCAGCCATCTGCACTGTAACTTTTGTGCTGAACTTAAGTGAATTCCTTACAGGCTCTCCACCATTCGGACACTCATTGTCCAAATGGGTACCAGTGCCACTTGCTCTCTTTTCTATCTAATGGAGGGTGACATGCTTAAAAGGCCTATTTGCAATTAAACGTTTCAAAATAATCTTTTCAGGATTTGTCAATATATGGCAAATCCTTTCTATTAACACTGAGATGGTAGGGAAAATGCACCTTTCCATCTCCTCCATAGCATATCAACTCAAAATACCAGTGTTGCCAAAGTGGGCAATACTTCCCCCTGGGTAGACCTGAAAGGACGAGTGTGCATGTGTGTTGGTCCGGGGCGAAGAGTGTGGTGGGGGGGGGGAGGGAGGCTGCAAAAAGAGCTACATTTTCCACTTGGTAAAGTAGAGGAGCAACAACAACAAAGGGAGACCCTCTACAAGAGGATGAAGACAGTGGCTGCGATGATGGACTTGAACTTCACAATGGTGAGGATGGCGCAGGAGCAGTGAGGATTTCCTTCTGCAGGGTCTCTAGGAGTCAGAACAAACTTGACAGCACCTACATCAACACTTAATCCTGAATTAGGGCTAGAGTTCAAAAGTATCACTGCCAGGGAGCCGTGGAGAACCACAAACGAACTCATGGCCATCACGTCAATGCTGACGCGTAGTGACCCTCCTGGGGCTTTCCCACGGTAACTGTTTAGGGGAGTAGAAAGGGGCCTGTCTCTCTCCCACAGGGAGGTGTGGAGTAATTTTGTTTGTTTCTAAGAAGGAGCTGTAGGCCAAATATTGCATTTCAGTTATGGTGCTGGGAAGGATAGTGACAATACCACGGACTACCCAGAAGGACAAACGAATCTGTCCTGGAATCAGTCTAGCTAGAATGCTCCTGAGATGCAAGGATGGTGAGACTTGGTCTGACGTGCTTCGGACACGTTATTGGAGAGATGGGTTCCTGGAGAAGGACATCGTGCTCGGTAGGGCTGAGGAGCAGGGGCAAAGGGAAAGACCTGCGACTTGCTACATTGGCACAGTGGCTGCAACAAGGACTCCAACACAACAATTGTGAGGATGACGTGGACTGTCGAACATGAGCTTGCTGTGAGCAGAAACTGACTCGATGGCACCTAACAACAACAACAACAGTCACGTGCGTTTGGTACCCATGTGAACGTGTAGACTATAAAGTGGGCTTGGCCTTTTCACCCATTTGAGTCCTTGCAGAGTTTCTCATAGTTGGCACTATTGACACTCTGGACTGGATAATTCTCTGTCTTGTGGGACTGTCCTCTGTATTGTTCGCCTGTATCTCTGGCTTCTACCTACGATGTACCTGACCTCCCTTCCTCCCCCGAGTTGTCATTATGGAAAATGTTCCCTGACTTGCACAAGTCAAAGAATGTAATCAATGTCACTGAATTGTACATGCACACGTTGCTGAATTCGTGTATGTTCTGCTGGGTATCTTTTCCACAGCAACAAAAATAGATGATTTGAAAAACAGCAATAATTACAAATGAAAACAAGCAAAGCATTGCCCATGTTCTGTGGGGCGCCAAATTGCTTCCTGTTGGGAATCACTTTGCCAATGCATCATCAGATGTATTGATTGGACAGATAAACATAAATAAACAAACAAACAAAAAACCCCTCGGATAAAATAATACTGGTAGACTAGGCCACAGAGTTAGTAAAATGGCATTCCATATTTTTATGCATTCTTTACTTAGTTGTTGATGCGTGGGTAGGATGTGCTTAGCGTGAACAAGAGGAGCTGCTATTTCTGGCAGACTTGCCGAGAACCAGACTGTGTTCAATGATTCCCCAGCAGACCCTCACATTCGCATGTCCTCTCTTTGCGGTTGGTCTTGTTAGCCTCATTTTTCACAGAAGACCCTGAGAGATGAAATAACTTGCTCAGGATCACATGGTAGCAGGTGAAGCATGTTATGTTCAAGTGCACATTGCCAGGGCTAGTGCAGCCGAAGACACACTCCCACCATAACAATAACTACTGGTAATGATCTTCCCTCTCAGGGTTGACAAGCTTCTTCTGTAAAGGGTCAGATGGTCAATATTTTAGACGCTGTAGCCCATATGGTCTCTGTAATAACTACCCAATTCTGCCACTGGAGGGCGAACTAATGAGTGTGACTATTCCAATGTCACTTTTTTTGTTTCTGTTTTTGGCCCATGAACGTTGGTTTGCTAACCTCTCTGTTACAGGGAAACACAAAGCTAGACCACCATGCATCTTAAATCATGTCCCATCTTTGCTCTCCCAAGCCCCAAAGCCTATAGAAAACAAACCAAACCATGAAGCGAGTTTCTCTGAGACACCGACTCGTTACCTGACCTCAGTTTAGAAAGTTAATGGAACCTGCAAGAGGATTTTTTTTTGTCGCTTCAATATGTTCCTGCAACAACAGGTTAAAGGAGGAAAGTGAATGTGTATTTTGCCAAAACACGATACAGTGTTTGCTTATTGAAGAGTGAACAAAAACTGGAGGGACAGAACTGCTGCTTGTGAATCTGTGAACGAAATTGATATACATTAATTGAAAAGCAATTTAAAACATCATAGTTACAATACCTGCCAAAATAATCCTTATTAAAATGGGACTCATTTAAAAATGAATTGAGGCGTGATTACTCAAGCGCCGGGCAGACACTCTATGAAGAACTAGTAAAATGACTATTATAGAAATTTTATATTTGACAAAAGGGATTAACTTCCGCTAAAGGTTTTAGGGGCAAATGGACTCCAGATGGTGGCCAAGTTCACTGCCCTGGCCTCTGGGAATTCTGCCTTCTCAGGACCCCGGGAATTCTGGAACGGGAGGCATGGTTGTCTCCTTAGCCATTTCGGTTCCAGTTGCAGCCGCTGATCTGATGAATCATTTTATTATTTCCACAGACAACTCTGTTCCGTGCCTTGGTGTCCAGAAGAGCTGCTTTTCCTGGATTCCCAACTCGGGCCCCACCATTCACAAGTATTTACAGATGTAGGGAGCTTGATTGATGGTGTGAAGAGATGTAGCAGGCGATGTTGCATCCCCGATGGCACAGTGGTACAGTGCTCAGAGGCTAAGCAAAGGATTGGCGGTTCAAACGCACCAGCAGCTCTGTGGGAGGAAAGACTTGGCGATGTGCTTTTATAAAGCTTAATGTTGTTCTTGTTAGGTGTCATCCAGTCGCTCTGACCCACAGTGACCGAAACGCTGCCCCGTCGAACCTGTGTCAGCCGCACAATTGTTCCTGCGCTTGAGCCCCTTGTTACAGCCACTGTGTGGATCCATCTCCTTGAGGGTCTATTTCTCTTTTGCTGCTCTTCTATCAAGCGTGGTGTCCTTCTCCAGGGACTGATCTCTCTTGACACCGTGTCCAAAGTCATTGAGATGCGTCTCACTGTCCTTACTGCCTAGGAAATCCTAGGAAATCATTACGAATCAGTATCAACTCTAAGGTATGTAGCAGCGACAAGAGATATTATCATACAAACAGCTGACAATAGATTGCTAGGCAAATTTACCGATAGGTAGTCCACTTAAGACCTTGTTCCATCCTGAAGACTCCGTCATGAATGGATTCTGATGTTAAGTTGACAACCTCCCTGTTATCTTTAATCTTCATCGCTATGGGCTTTATCAATAGTTTCATGACTCTGGTCCTTATTTTTCTTTAGGGGCATCTTGCAGGACATTGTGCAGACTCACTCACTAGAAAACCTGTGAGAAGATGAACATATTCTATATTGCAACATTGCATGTAATATTTATTACCAACTAAGGAGAAGATGTACAAAGCTCTTTAATGGAAAGAAAATAATTAGGCACTAACTAGATATAAGATCAGCTGTTTCTTAATTCCTGAAGATCCAATTATAAAGAACAGATGGAGGATATTTTTCTTAAGAATAGTGTTTTAGGGTGCAAATGAGATCCCATCTCAAATATAATTTAAAGAGAACATTTATTAACTCTTAAAAAAGACAAAGAAAACACAGAGACAGAGGTACATCATCTGGATGAGGGAGAGGACCAACACGCAGTCGAAATCCATTGAGATGTGAGATTAATAGGGCGTGAGGCGAGAGCAGAGGAACCTGCCGCAAAAGCATGATTGGTGGCAGATCAATACATCACTGTTATAGGTGGGACTATGGAGACAGAAAGGCTCCGTGGTTGGGGCATGCTCTTAGAAGGGCTTATAAAATTAGTCCTTGATATTCTGACTTAGGTCGTCAGGGCTAGACTGATAGGTTATGATCATGACAATGTGACCCTTGAACCTTCTCCAGTATGGTGACCTCCATCAAGGACACATCTACGTAAGCTCCTAAAAGAGAAAGACTGCCTCTCCCTGGGTTGGCCAGAGAGGGGTGCAGGCAATCCACTTTCAAAGACATTCTGCCTGACGGCAAGATTATCTACACCCTTGGTTGATGATCAGGAAGCACTCAATGGCGGCTTCATCTAAGCTGTCACTGCCACCCATCGCCTTTTGCAAACCAGGGTGCTCAGAGTTTAAGGTCCAGTACAACAACGGTTAGATATTAAGAGGTGTGAACTGAGTATTTTAGATGACTGTGATACCAATTGAGATCATCGCAGCATAGTGGAGCCCCGACAGGGGCAGGCCTTTGTTTCTCCAAGAAGCCTTTCTTGAAGGCACTACGAGCTTCCAGGGTCTCAGCCTGTTTTGAAGTTACTACTAGAAGAAGCCAAAAGCAGTGAATCAGGTGGAAGTGGACAAGAAATACGCTTTCCTTCTAAAATATCATCAAAATTAAAATATCATAAAATTAAAAAAAGACAGAATAGTTTGCCTTTCCTAAAAGCTTATTTTAAGAAAATTATGTGCCTCACGGCCTAAGGAGGCCATGTGGGTTTCCAAGCCACTGTGGGTTTCCAAGACTAACTCTTGTTGGGAGTAGAACACCTCATGTTTGTCCACCAGAGGGACTGGTGGTTTTGAACTGATAAACTTGCAGTCAGCAGTTCAGTGTATTGCCCACTCCTTTCCTACTTTGGAATATTTAGTCTTTTAAATTCACTTCCACACATTTTAAAAATGTTTTATTGGCATATACTTCACATATCGTACAACTTAATCGTTCAATTACATTAAGAAGAGTTGGGCAATCATCACCACAATCAATTTCAGAATTATTTTTCTTTCTCATACTCACTGTTGCTAGCTCTCTATTTCCCTGCCATGCCCATAGACAATTATTAATTCAGTTATTGTCTGTATAGATGTATCTATCTTGGATTTTACATACTGAAAATCATGCAAAACTGTCTCAGCGGCAGCCACAGCCCCCACGGACACCGACTCCCTAGTTCCTTGCTACCTTCCTCCGTAACCACATCTGACCAACCTGGTCTGGCTGAGATTGAGAAATCCGCTAAATCGAAATTGAAGAAGACAGAAGCGCAAGAGAAAAACCCACGGCCTTCAAAAGAAAAGGTCAAACTGGAGAAGCAAGAGGGTGAATCCTAATGAGGCAGCGCCGCCAAGCCGCTCTGTGCATCCCCACAAGCACCCCCTTATTCTCCTTTCTTAACTGCTGAACCTTGTAAGATGCAGGCAGGGTGGATAACGGTGAAATGGCTCTGCTTCCCCTTTTCACACCAAACAACTACTGACAACCAAAGGAAAGAACTGGCTTGTTGGTGTTTCGGAAAGAGCTGCGTGGGGCTACAGTAAATAAATAGAGCAAATGCAAACTGGCTCCAGGTGTCCTGCAGACATAAAATGCAGTTTAGTAGGAGTGCCATGGTTTGGGTTCAAATGATTTTCTTTATTGGAAGGCATAGTTCTCAAATATGCAATGAAATAGTTTTAAAGCCAGGAAAAAGGGGAAAACCATAGAAGACACAAACAGGTAGCAAGATATTGCTGGGTCGTATGGTATTTCTATTTGTTATTTTAGGTAGTTTCCTAAGGGTGATGTGCACCAACCGTGTACATCAGAGAGTGCTAACCGCATAACCTCGTCAGTGCTCCTTGGTCTCTGTTCATTTGAATTGGGCTATCATTGTTGTGGGCGTAAGGTGACAGCTTGTCAGTTGCTTTGATTTGCATCTCCCAGAGGGTTAGTGATTGTGGGCATTTCCTCATATATTTGCTAGCCCTTCGAGTGTCCTCCCTGTAAAGTATCTGTCCATGTCCTTTGTCCACCTTTTAATTGGATTGCCTTTTTAAATTGTAGTATTGCAGAATTTTGTAGATTTTTAATAATTAGTCACTTGTCTGTTCCACATGTCTTTCTTGAGGGTCTGATAACCATCTTGATTTTTCTGAGGTCCTGGGAAGGTAATGATATTCTCTTGGTTAGGAAGCGTTTGGACCAGAGGATCTAGATGGACTTTTTGATCTCTTAGTTTTTATTCCTTTCATCTCGGCTTCCCAGAAACTTTGTTTTTTCCTTTGGAGTTTCCCAGCTTCTTCGTTTGAAGGCCGGATCCTGTTCTGCTTAGTGAGTTCTTAGGGAGTCGGGTCACAGTTATGGAAGAATCTTAACATTATGATTGTTTCTGAGTCACATGATGTGTGATGTCCTGTTTTCACAAGGGTCACAAGAACAATGGTGATTGTTGAGGCTTTCGGTGTGAGGACGATGCTTGAATTCCAATTGCTTGCATCTTGAACATGTAGGCAGAAATGAGAGGTTAAATTCTCCCCTCTTCTTGGGTTTGGTTTCTGCTTTATTCTCGACCAGTTTCATCCATGATCACCGTGTAATAAAACGATCAACATGGGTACCCTTCTTTAAGCTAATGGCAACTCTTTCCTAGATAACATAGATGCTTCTAATTGTATTCCTTATAATTCATTACCCACATGGTCACGGAGTGGTCTTTTGAGAGCATGAATCAGAAATTCCTCTAAAACTCCAAAGGCTTACCTTCATATTTAAAATAAAATTCAAGGGTTTTTTTGGTCCCTGTCAGAACTCTTTTCACACCTGCTCTCTCTTGTCTGGCACAATCCAGGATCATTCTTTGTGTTTGTTTGTTTTGTGTTTTGGTTGTTGTTCCTCCCACTGTTCTGGGTTTTTGTTGTGTGTGTGCAATGCTTGACCGTTGGTCTTTCTAGTGCTGTGCCTTAAAGTCAGTTGACTCTCAATTATATCAACACCCTGAAGAAATTTTCAGTATGCACATAGCACTCATTCTTTATAGATTTCTATTAAATTCTTGTTGCCTTCACTCAAGAAAATATAAATTCAGACTGAGATTCATGCCTGCCTTATTTGTCTATTTTCTTAGAGACTAGTCAATGTTTGGTATGTAGTGGTACTCAAGTCATATTAATGGCCAATAACCACTTTTACATTTCCTCCTGGGAATATATAATGGTAAACAATTGATAACAACTCTGGGTTACCTGCCATTAATTCAGTTGATTAACTATGTCTCCCATGTAAATAGTGAGATAATATGTAACTTTCCTGAACTAAAACTAAGGACAAACTCACTGTCATTGAATCATGCCAACTCGTTGCAACTCTATGACAGGATAGAGCTGCCTTTGTGAGTTCCAAGATGGGAACTGTTAATGGGAGTAGAAAGCCCAGTCTTTCTCCGGGGGAGGAGATGGCTGCTTCAAACTGCTGACCTGACAGCTCACAGCCCTACTGGTAACCACTGCACTAGCAGGACTTCGCTAATAGCATAGACTATCTATCTATCATCTATCTAGCTACCTATCTATCATAGCTATTTACTACAGGTTTCCACTGCTCTTGAACTGAAAGGTGTCTGATACCCCCTTCATGATCAATTCTTTGTATTCAAGTACTGCAGTCCATTATCAGTTTCAAAACTGATGACCGTATCTTCCCTTTCTCTATAATTTTAGTTTCAATTGGCCCAAATCCATTGTGATCGAGTCAATTCTGACTCAGAGTGATGCTATGGATTTCCGTGAGAGAGAGCCTTAATTTTCAGATCTTAAGGTCAGATATATCAGAGAACCTTCCTTTGTTGTTTTTGTTGTTGTTAGGTGTCAATTTCAACGAACAGAGACCTTAACTGTAACACTGCCCCACCAGGTTTTCTAGGCTTTGATTTTAGAATCACACATCACCCACCAGGTTTTCTCCTGCAGAGGTGCTGAGTAGGTTCCAGCCGCCAACATTTGGGCCAGTAGTTTATGGCTTCATGGTGGCTCCACCTGGACTCCTAAAGGTAGATTAAAGAGATCTGTCCTTGACTTTTTTTTATTCATCTTTGAGTTTGTGTGGCCTGACAAAGGGCATTCAGCAGAGATTATTCATGCGCTTTGTAACAACATTGGATTGAAGCGAACGCCTGATATAATTGATTTTGTCTTGATTCTGTTTTAATATTAGAAGTTGAAAGTGGTACCCCAAAGATGATAGGGTAGGGAAAAGAACTTTCTTGCCCATTCAAGCTAAAAGCACGGAGATCCTGTGGTCTCAGGCCTGAGCCAAGCAAATCTCTCAGTCATGCTTGGTGAAGGAAAGGGCAGTGGAAACGAGGAAGAACCTCAACAAGATGGATTGGCACAGGGGCTGCAACAATGGCCTCAAACATAAGAACAACGGTGAGGGTGGCAGAGGCCTGTGGCAGTTACAGAACCTGGTGTCACTTTGGGACTTGAGAGGATTAAGAGTGAATGGGGTGGAGTCTAGTCTGTCAATTGGTCATAGTCAATGAGGCCTCTGTGTGCTCATGGCCTTCTCCGGAGGATTCTGGGAATCTTTCCTGGAGGCAGGAGACACACACTCTCTCTCTGCTCACTGAGAGACGCTCTACTGACAAGACACATGGCCCTACGCTGATAGACCCTGTGCCCTGGGAACCGGAGAAGCCACATGGAGACCCCTGGCAGCACTGAGATGCTTCTACCGCCACTGGATCCACACAACTTTGCACCCACTGGCCTGTGATCTTCCTGCACTCAGTGTCATTGCGTGTGTTTCCTGAGTCTGAAGAGGATTTCATAGATTTGTATGAGATATATGGACTAATACCTGATTTATGGACTTGATCTGGACTGGGCTGGATGTTTTCTCAATAGTCAACTGCTTTTGTATATAAGGCTCTTTCTTAGACACCTATGAGAGTGTCCATGGATTTGTTTCTCTAGTCTACCCGGACTAATACTAGGACCAGGCGGTGTTTCCTTCTGTTCTACGTAGGGTCTCTATGAGTCAGACCTGACTCGATGGCAAGTAACAACAACAACATGCTTTCAGGTGTTTTTGAAGTCAACTCATGGTTTTAGAGTTCTTTTTGGCAAAGCAGTTGTGCTTTAACTAAGGCTTAGCTTAAGGAAGGTGTGACTTTTGAATGTATGACCCCATTTCACTAGACATAGTGACAGAAAAGAAAGACCTTGGGGCTCTGAAGTAATGTCTTCAAATTACAGCAAGGTGACGTATTATGGTTTGTAAGATCAAGCCAGAGAGTCACAATCTACAGTTGTTGGGTTTTCTGTACAGCAGAATAGAAATGAATCAATACAATTGAGCCAAATGGAAAGTACCAGAGGGATCACCCATCGTAAGGCAAGTGTTTGTTTCAAACTTTTTTTTGAGTGCTTACCAAACGTACTGTATCATGATGCCAAACAGAGTTCTTACTGGGAGTGGGGTCACACATCTCCAAGAGCCACTAGGGAGTATTGGATTGGACTGGCTGGAGTTCATCTAACATCAAACGAAGAATCATTTACAGAGAGAATTTTCCCAAAGGAATGGGAACCATAATCAGAGAAAAATGAAATGGCCACTGAACGCTGTCAAGTAGAAAACTGCAGAAACGCAAAAGATAAGGTGTCGGACTCCTTGATTCATATTTCTGTCATAGGCAGCTCCACCAGCTTTGCCCATTGATGATTTGTATATTGTTTAATAGTGTTCTGATCTCCCCTATCAGAAGTAAAGCTTCTGGAAATAGAAGAGGTCATGTAATTCTCCTGTGTGTCTTGTCATGTAGTAACAGAAACCGTTTGGGTAACTGGGTAATTGACAAAATAAGGCAGTGGATATGTAAAATCATACATAACCCGAATCTCGTTGCCAGACATACATTTTCCCACTGTATTCCTTTGCTCACCATCTTTTTCAGGAGCAGGGCTACCAGCTTCCTAGCTCCGTGTATTTTCAAGCCTAATATCCCTTAACTGTCTTAATAATATGCTAAGCAATTATAATTGACTATCAAAAACACCTCTCCAAAAATCCAAATAGTTTATCACCATTGATTCTGTTTGTTTAACCTCCAGACCTGTGATCCTATCAGGGAAAAGTCTCCTCTTTTCAGAGCTTGGTTTGTTTTTCTTCATTACGGTAAGGTCAGAGCCCGGGGATAGTAGAAATGGCTTCATATTTCTGTTTAAGATTCCTTTTGTCTAACTCAGGCATGGGGTCAGTTCCTCCTTCACAATCCCAACTCCTTGAGTTAAATTAAACAGGAGATTCCTGAGAAGATGAAGCAGAGCGTGACTAAAGTCTTGTCTCAGACACATGTCAAGCTTGGTTAAAAAATTAGACTCCCCTCAGCTAATGTGGTGACCGAAGATAATCTCTTCTCCTAAGACCCAGTGTGAGAGAGCTGGTCTTATGTTAGTTTTAAGCCATTTACTTTGCTTTACTCTTTTGTAGTTCACAGCGAGGCCTTTGAGGGAGAATGAAAGGGCTTTGCCTGCAATCTACCTTGATTGTTTCACTGAAGAGCGGAAGCAAACATATTTCAATCAGAATTATCCCTGAGTGCTATCCATGTTTCCAAGCCAGCCGAGAAAGGCCTGACACATTTAAGGCCAGCGTGGATGCTTTCAGGAGAAAATTTTGGTGGTAAACCAATGGAAAAGTAAAATCTTAAACTATCCTAAGTGAACTATTTTACTGGGTAACAATCAAGAGATAAGACTGGAAATTCCAGAGATTAGCTACCCTAGATAAGAACCCCAGATTTCTAAAGACACAAAGACATTGCTAGGATACACCTTGATGTCCATGGAATTCAGTGTCACTGTTTTATGGCGTGGCCACCTCTCTATGGATTAGTGTTAATGAGATAAGAGGGAATCACACTGATGGATTATCAACGTCTACCTAAATTTTTTTTTGAACTATGTAATCTTTCTTGTTGCTATGGTTAAAGCTATGTGCAAACTAAATTCTTGTTTCTTCTTTCACTTGACCTTATTCTGATTCATCAAATTGATTCTCTTACACTTGAAGCAATGCCAATTATTATGTCTGTCAAGCCATGCAGTCATTAGAGCATTGGGTTTAATGGGCATGTTCTAAGAGCACATTCATCTTTAGAAGTACGGTAAAAGCTCATTTTTTTTTTTTTGGCTCAGCAAAGCTCAGGTTGACATCTTGCCATTCTTCTGCTGCCAAGAATATCTGGTGACTTAATGATGCAAAGATCTTAAGCACACAACTCAGTGGATTATTCAATATCAAGGCTTGCACTAGCGTCTGGGCGAAAAAGGATTAACACTTTCAGTTCTTTGAGAGTAGAGCGATGAATGAAAACACAAGCAGACTACCACGGTGGGCATCGCATTCGGAGGATTGGCTGGTATCTCATGAGTCCAGTGAGCTTCCTTTTCATATGGTCTTTAAGAAATAATCTTTTATATGCTGCTGGTAATACAACTGGATTAGTGGAGCCAAAGGACCGTGACAGTTTAAATATTAATTGGGATAGTGATGTCTAAATCGTAGTTCTCAACCCCAACTACATATTAGAATCAACCAGGGAGCTTTTCAAATGTTCAGTTACTGAGTCCCCCTCACCAGAGGTTCATCTTAATTGGTCAGGGCGGGGCCCTGACATCAGGGTACTTCCAAAGATGACTAGGCGATTCACGTGGCTAGCCAGCCACAAGAACCATTAGTAAGTAACCTTTGAAACAGGATATATAGTTGTTGTTTCCAGGGCACCCGACTCAACTAATGGGTGCATCTTTCTAAGGAGAACAGACCAAGCATCCTGTTTCTTTCCATTTCAATGCCTTTGATCTATGCCATGCCATCATATATGATCAGATTATGGGCTATCACGCACTCACTGACACTGAGCGGCTTCCTGTACATAGCAACCCTATTGGACCCCTGTGGGTTTCTGAGACTGGAACTCTTTACTGTGGGCTATTGACCTTGTGGTCAGTGGCCCAATGCCAGGAGGGTCCCTTATTATGGGCTACGGTAAGTGCAATGAAAACAGGTGAACCATTTTTATGAAAGCCTCTTTAAATATAGTGAAATCGGGCTTTAGGAAAGTAGCTCCGATTTTGAGCGGTGCTCCATGTGGGATTTATTCCTTGGCCGAAAATAAAAATGCAAACTATATCCATAGACCCTTCTTCATTCCAGGAAGCAAGCAGGCAAACAAACCCCTAAAGTGATGTTGTTTAGTTGGTGAAACTGACTAGGAAAGGTGGGGGTGGGGCACCTTGTGCTACAAGTAAGATCAAAGCTATTTTCAGTGGTGGTGTGGATGTTAGCTGCCACCCAGTGAATTCTGACTCATAGTGGCCAACACAATCAAATGAAAAGGTGGTCAGCCCTGCGCCAGTCCTCAGAACCATTGCCAGGCTGCTGCGGCTTATTGTTGCAGCCCCCGGTCAGTCCTCCTTCTTTTCCACTGACCCTCTACGTTACCAAGCATGATGCACTCTCCCGACTGGTCCCTCCGGAGAACACGCCCAAAGCACTCAAGGCAAAATCTTGTCACCATCGCTTCTAAGGAGCATTCTGGCTGTCGTTCTTACAAGACACACTTGTTCAGTTATCTGTCTGGGACTTGAGTATACTTTTCCCAAACCATCCGTCAAAGGCCAACATTCTCCTTCAGTCTTCCTTATTCACTGCCCAGCTTCCATATGCATATGAGGCAACCCAAAAATAGTATGACTTTATGCAGGCAGACCTTACTTAGTCCCCTAATTGACTTCTTTACAACAGGTTGGGTCAATGCGATACATATACGTGCTGATGTCATTTGATTTCTTGCTGATGGCTTCCTTGAGCATTGATGGTGGAGCCGAGTAACATGAACTCCTTGGCCACGGTGGTCTTTTTTAGGATTGTCTTGATGCTGCTTGCTGGCCTAGTTGTGGGGACTTTTGTTTTCTCCCATGAACGTCTCATTCATACGGAAAGCTGTGTGTCGTCTTTCACCATCATCAAAGCATGGTCCGGTCCGCTTAGTTTTCAGAAAGCAAAGTCTTGTCATCTGCAGATTGCAGGCTGTTTTTTGCACTCTTTCTCCAATTCTGGGGCCCCATTCTTTTTCATGTAGACCAGATTCTTGGACTAGTTGATCAGCAAATAGATGGAATAAGTATGGTGAAAGTAAACAGCCCTGATACACGCGTTGCTTGATTTAAAAGCACGCGGTATCCTTTTATGTTGTTTAAGGACTGCTTCGTTGACCGTGTACATGTCTCACATGAGCAGAACCCCATGTTCTGCAGTTTGTCTATAATTTGTTCTTAGCCACACAGTAAAAGATAGGTAAACATCTTTTTGGTGTTCTCTGAAATCAGTCAAGATCCATTTGACACTAATATCTTTTGTTTCATGACCTGTTTTGAATCCGATCTGAATTTCTGGCAGACCCCTATAAATTACTGCTACATCCATTTTGAATGATTTTTCAGCAAAATTTGACTTGGTGTGATATTAGTAATAGTGTTTGTTCATTTCCTAATTTTGTTAAATCCACCTTTGCGCGCGTGCGCGCACACACACACACACACACACACATACACACACACACACACACTTTTTAAAAATAATGGGCACAAATATGGGAAACTCCCAGTTGATTAAACAGGTGGCGAGCCGTATTTTTCACAATTCTTGGCAACAATGAGGGCTTTCAGTTTTGCATCCGTTAACTGAAAATTCTAAAATGGTATTTCATCACTTGCTGGAACCTGGCTTTTATTGTTTGCCAATACTTTCAGTGCAGTTTCGACTTCTTCCTTCAATACTATTGGTTTTTGACCATATGCTGTTTCCTACAATGGCTGAACGTTGTCCAGTTCTTTTTGGTCCAGTGACGCTGCTTATTCCTTTCAGTTTCTTTTCGTGTGTCCTCCATTGTTCAAATCGTTACCTGTAGAATCCTTCAATGTTTGCGCTTGATGCTTGCATATTTTCCTTAGCATTTTCAGAGGTAATGCATGCTATACAAACAAGACTGCTCACAAGATACTCAGCATTTACTGCCTGTGGGATTTTTATCAAGTGTCTCAACCTTGTGGGGTCATATGGGCACATAGTTTGTGTCTGAGCAGAAATGAACACATAAGACCCCTATTTTATACCATGAGATGACTTGCTCTGCCCTTTAGGATAAGAATAATGTGGACCAAGTAGAGAGAGAGGTGATGTTGCTGATGGTTGCTGCCATTTAGTTGCCTTTAACTCATGGCAACTCCATATGCAATGCATCAAACCTAGCAACTCCATTCATGCTAGGGGGCTGTGTTATCATGATCCATAGGCAATTAATAGCCTGAGATTCAGAAGTAGACAGCCAGTTCTTTTTTCCTAGTCTTAGTCTAGACGCTCTGCTGAAGGGTTTCCAACTTTATGGTAACATGCAAGACTCCTCCTGACAGATTGGCATGCGTGTGTGTAGCTGCTCATTAGGTGCATTGGCTAGGAGCTAAACCAAAGCAATATTGAAATTCAGCATTACCCTTAACTGTGATCATTTAACTTTTGCAGTACATTTTTTTCTAAAAATAATAACCTCTTTCCCGGGCACAATAGCTATATCCCAAAGCATTACCTTTTGACCATTGTCACTAACCTTGCTGTGTGTCTCATCTAATTTTGTTGCTCAGTTATCTCCCACAGCAATCCTCCTGACCCCCAATCATACACTAGTGTTGTAGAATTTGTGAGTGTGTGTTGTAGAATTTGTATGTGTTGTAGAATTTTTAACAGCATATTCCAAACATGCAGCATAGTGTAGAAAAATAAGAGTGGATGCAATCAAGTCTTGGCATAAACAATTAGTTCCTCATGTACTCTTTTAACTCTCATCTCATTCACCTCCAGTCTCCCCAAAGATATAAAATGGAATTTGTTGTTTCTCATTCCAATGTTTACTTTTCACTGTTATTAAACATATATAAGTAAATATAGTCAACATACCATCAAGTCAATTACAACCTAATATAAATAAGAAGTTTCAGAATATTAGAAAAAATTCTACTAAGTAAATATAATGAGTACTATTTCATAAAGTATTATTCTGAAAGTACTTTTCAAATTAATACTATGATTTGGTCACTCATGACTCACATTTATTGATTTACTTTAACTCCTGTATCAGGGTCTGGATAGGAACCCTGGTGGTATGGTGGTTACAAGTTGGGCTGTGATCTTCAAGGTCAGCAGTTTGAAACCACCATCTGATCCATGGGAGAGAGACAGGGCTTTCTGCTCCTGTAAAGAGCTACAGTCTCAGAAACGCACAGAGGCAGTCCCACCCTGCCCTAGGGGTCGGCATCGATGGCAAGCTTCTTGCTTTGTTTCTTTTTTATTATGGTGTGGGACTGTCGGGGAAGCATTGGACTACTCACTGCACAGCCTAGTGGTTCAAACTCGTCAGCCATCCCACAGACGAACAATGAGGCTATTTGCCTTTAACACTTCACTGCCTCATGAGTCACTGGGAGTTGGAATTGACTGATGGCAGTGGGCTGGCTTTGTTTTGCATCATGCTCTTGGATAGTCATCCAGGAGAAATAACCTCAGAAGGAGGACAGCGTGCTTGGAAAAGGGGAACGCCAGTGAAAAAGAGGAAGACCCTCCATGAGATGGATTGACCCAGTGGATGTAGCAACAGAGTCAAACATGCCCACAGTTGTGGGGATGGTACAGGCATGGGTCGTGTCTCCTTCTCTTGTGCTTGGCACTGTGAATCAGAAGCAATTCAATGACACCTACCAACAACATGATGCTGTACTGAGTGTCCGTACAATGAATTGATTAGCTGTGTTAGTAGATGGTCTATTTCCAGTTTTGAGTTATTATAGACAACGTTTCAACGAATTTCTTGGAGCCTGTCTCCTTGTGCAATTGGGTTCACCTTTCTCCTCTCTCCCCAGTGCACTGTTAGTCGTTGTAACAGCGTCTCCAAAATTACGCCTTGCCTCTTATTACCAGAGGGCTGAGAAGCAAGTGTCCTCGTTTCCGTCTCATTTCTGTGCAGTCCGGGGTTTCAAGAGTAAGCTTTGGACCAGGACAAGGAAGAGAGGTTGAGCTACCTGTTAGAGTAAAAACAGCCCTCGGTGCGATCTCTCTGCGATTTCTCTGCGACTCATTGGCTGCCTTAATTGTAAATTTGTACTACTCTGCAGTAGATAATTTCTCATATGCCACATCCCCAGTGTTCCTTCTAATTTTCCTGTGACTAGGAGCACAGAGGAAATTACTTTACACACCTCTCTAGGATGAGATACTTTTCTCAGGTATTTCAAATGATATGCACATTGTAACCCTCCTGGAGCAATCAGAGATTTCAAGTTGAAGGTCACTATTACATCTTTCTGTAAGTTGGCTTCTCCTGCTCCTAATAAAGTCAGAATCGCAACCACATATTTATGATAATTGCCCTCTCTTACTTTTGATGGCATTGTGGAATTTGTTCATCAGCGCACTGTGAAAAAGTGGTTCATCAGTCCATCCACCTACATGGCTCCCCTCTGCCTTGCGTTCCTTTCTTCTTATCACAGTAGGAAAGTCTTTCCTGCAACGCTGCATCAAATCATTTTAACCACGGAGAAACATAATATTCCAGGTGGTGTTCTAGGGAGAAATGGCAGCTCTTTCAGTGGGTGGGTGCCACTCCTGTTAGGGAAAAATAGTATCATGATTATTCACAGAAAGATTGTGTATACTTCAGTTTTTGAGGGTACAGACAGACTAGACAATTAAGCAACACAAACAAAAAATCAAGATAGCCAGTTTTGGGCTAAGAGACCTTGAGCTGGCTTATATAGTGGGCTTGTGCCATTATCTAAAACTGTACAGAGGACCAAAATGGTTAAAATGTTCGCAACTGGACTGATAGTATCATGATAAACAGAGGAGTGGGGGGGGACAACAACAACAGCAGAGAAATGGTTGAAGTTGTCAAGGATTTCATCTTTCTCAGATCCGCAATCGATGCTCAGGGAAGCAGCAGTCAAGAATCAGACAAGTCATCCATCGCGCTAGTGAATCCGCTGTACAATTCCTCTTTTGAGTATTGAAGGGCAAGGACGTCACTCTAAGAACTAACTGTGGCATTGTCAATGGCTGCATTTGGATGTGAAAACTGAACTTTGACTAAGGAAGCCTGAAGAAGAACCCATGCCTTTGGTGTAGAACGTTGAAAGCACCATGGGCTGCCGAAGGAACACATCTGTCTTGGGAGAGTACAGCCAGAATGCTCCTGAGCAGCGCGCAAGGCAGAACTTTGACTCACGCACTTCTAACATGGTCTTGGGCGAGCACAGGCTCTGGAAAAGGACGCCCTTTTTGGTAAAGCGGAGGGACAGCAACAAGAGGAAGACCTCCCCATAAGGTAGATTGACTTAGTGGCCACAATGGCTGCTCCAGTTTACCATCGTGGTGCTGGCACGCTGCTTCCTTCTGTTGCTGACAGGGGTGCTACCAGTTGGAATTGACTGACCTCCACCGAACCACAACAAACAAAGTGACCCTCAAGACGTCTTGCCTAAGAGAAACGTGGTGTGCACACCATCATTGCTTTATTTCCTGAGCGGGCATGCCCATGTGAGACCATGTAGTGTCTCCCTCCCCCTACCCCACACCCCACATACACACTTCATCAGGCTAGAGGGTTTAGATCCATGATGACCCGGTTTCCTCAACTGAGTTCTCATGGAGCACATGGACTGCCATATCTTCCATATAGAACTGGGAGTGCCACAATGGTCTCCGTGCCTGGAGATGGCATACAGTTTACATCTTTGAAACTAGAGAGCTGACTTGGGCTTGGGCAGACAGAAACCCTCCAACCCACCACACCATCGCTAGTCTCCAGCGAACTTTCAAGTTTTCCCTGGTTTGTCTTACAGATATTATCCATCTCTCTATGGGAATGCCCAAACCCAGCCCCCTGCCCTTGAGTTGATTCTGACTCATAGTCCTCCCAGTTAGATAGAGGGTGGGCAAGAGGAATGCCTGGCTGAGAATGGTTAAGGTTGGGTGATTTGATTGTGGTTACAGAGGAAGAGCTCTGTGGATAGGAGCCCCAGAGACCCCAGAAAGATACTCTGCCAGAATATCTTCTTGGACTTTTACTTTTAGACTGAAGAAATCATTACCTTAAATGCCTCCAACGTTGTAATTCCTATTACATTTTTGCATCCAATATTGTAATTCCTATTAACAGCCAACGTTGCTGCTGTCAGAGAAGAAAAAGTATCATACTAGAGAGCTGGTTGGTGATCAAATGTTATGGTCCAAGTGGACATGGAGTGGGGATGTGGGGCAGAGAATTTGCTTTCCCAGCTGGCACAGTGGCCGCAGCAATGGGCTCAGACATAAGAACCACGAGGAGGGCCGGTAGGACTGGGAGGGGCTCCTTCTGGTGCTCACAGTGTCGATATGAGTCAGAGCTGACTCAACGGCACCCACCAACCATAAAGAAGAGGCACAAAAGAAAGATGACAAACACTTGGAAGTTGGGGGATCCCTGAATTATATGAGAAATTACTTGTGTACATGCAGACTGTTCACATCCTCCAACACCAGGAATAGTTATAATCTAGACAAGTGTGCCAATTCAAACCAAAAAGCGATCCAGTGG
Source organism: Tenrec ecaudatus (assembly GCF_050624435.1). NCBI lineage: Eukaryota > Metazoa > Chordata > Mammalia > Afrosoricida > Tenrecidae > Tenrec > Tenrec ecaudatus. The sequence continues at coordinate 29,729,953 of NC_134531.1, read as the reverse complement.
ACATCAAACAAAGGAACAGCCAATTCTTCACCTTGTCAAGTTGCCAACTTCTCCCAGCTAAGTTCATTTATCAAAAACACCGAGTGTTCAAACATGGGTACAAATGGTCACAGTATATTAAAATTTTAAAACATGCCACTCGAAGTACACATAGGCTGATTTTAAGGAATGGATGTAAGAATATTAAATCGTCTTAAGAATTAAAATACAGATAAAGTAACATTTAAACACATGTGAAAGTAATTAGAACTAGCCAAAATGAATGTCATAGAACAAAACAAAACAAAAAAAAACTTAGCAATTTTGGTTTTTAACAAGTAGACTCTGTTGACTATTTAGTGGTTACAACATTTTTTTTTAAAACACAAATCCTTCAAACCTTTCAAAGTAATAGAAGGATGGAGGACTGCATGGAAGGCATTCTTAGAAAAGCGAGGAGACAGTAAAAGAGACCAAAAAAGTCGAACTCAGTGCCATCGAGTGGAAGCCGACAAGCGCAAGCCTCTGACAGGGCAGAGCTGCTCCTGTAACTCTCGAAGGGAGAGAGGGTCCCACTGGCCTGGCAGTTAGCAGCCGACATCTTGCACACGACACAATCCGGGCTCCTAGTAAAAGGGACAGAAAACATAAATGACGAAGGATAAGAATGAGAAAAATCATCAATTTGGTTAAATCCTTAAAATCTCAAAACTGCGTACATACTAAAAGTTGGGTAAAGTTTGAACGAGGCAGAAGCAGGACTCTTTTAAATTCTGGCTGATTGCAAGAAACCACGGACTAAAGTTAGTGTGGTACTTGAACACTCGTTTTGAAAAGTAGAAATGATATGGAAACGAATTGGAAAGACATCAGAAGAAACCGAAACTGTTCCATATGCAGCTCTGAAATAAAAGTCAATCAACCAAATCTTTGTAGAAATTCCGAGGAGATTAGAAGCCATCCCGTCCAGTACACATTGCCATCCGAAACACTTCCTTTAAAAAAAAACATACAGTTTATAAATAGATGTAGATATTGGATATTCTTCATGCTGATATTTAGTGAATCACCTACAATGGTAAGGTACATTGCGACAGTAAGATTATCCCTACTTTCTATTTCTATTTTCTGGGGTAATCCCACCCCCCCCCCCAATACTAAATTTGTTTCATCAATAAAAGGTAGTGCATGACTGTTTTGTGCATTCAAAGGCATCCTTGATGTGGCTTAGAGACCCGAAGGCTAGAAAAGATGCTTCAGTCCCATGTCTCACATTTGAGAAATACAACAGTAATAGTTCATTTAAACCCAAACCAAACATATTTCTGTCCAGGCATTTCTGTCTCATCTCAACCCTGAAGGACAAAGTAGACCTGCCCGTGGGATTTCCAAGGTTGTACTCTTCTCAGAATGGCTCCTAGGAATCACAGTGGGTTATGCATTGGGCTGCTAACTGCACAGTCAGCGGTTTGAATCCACCAGCCATTCCGTCGGAATAAGCTGAGACTATCTGCCGCCCATAATGACTTCTAGTCTTGGAAACTCAAAGAGGCAGTTCTAACTCTGGGCTCCTGAAACAGTTCCCAAAGCATATTAATTAAAATATATCAGGTAAGAAATATAAAATGGAATATAGTTAATTGCCAGAAAATTTCCTACCAAGCTTTTCAGAAGCAAAAATAATGTCACTTGAGCTCTTACGGAGAAGAAATAAATCCAGAGCTACAGAGCTCCAAGTGCTAGTCTATTTGAGAAAATTGTCACTTCCAGATCGAGGATGGTATTTGGCACATGGCATGACATATGTCATCTTCACTGTAAGCCGTTTCCTATGCATATGGTCCCTCCAGCTAGAGGAGCCCATCCACGGCTGGCTTTATCAACAGTGAAGACACTCACACTGAAAATAATCTGGCATTAAATAGGATCAACTTATTTTTCCCCAAGAAGGCAGTCCATATTTTACAGATACACTGTTTTTCTCAAGCAATTACTGCAGAAAATCCTGCACACCGATGGTATAGAATCGTTCCATCAATGGCTATGACAATCATTTGCTGAACATCACTTAAGGTGTGGAAAGAGCATATGAGTGGGCAACAAATATGCTATGTAGGAATCCATATAAATCCCATGCGTGGCTCACCATAAAATAAAAAAAGTAACATTCTCACCCCAGTTTAAAAACGGTCAATGGGTTTGCTATTTTGTCCTTTTAATGTTCAGCATTGGAAGTTTCATCAGTCATCTGCAGTGGTCTACAAGAGGCAACTTTCAAAAGGGAAACACACTGCTTGATGATGTTTTGCCTGTGGCAAGAAAGGGACACCATGTAAGTAACTAATATGTAAATGCAATATGGTAACTTAAGCCAAGTTCATTCCCTTTTAATAGGCTTTTGGATGAGAAGAAGGTGGCATGTCGTCTGTGGCTTCGTTTTTAATTGTTTGCTTGCTTTAAAAAAATGAAGGAAGGTAATTTTAGAAACAAAAATAGACCATGATTTAAATTCGCCTTTTGATAGTGGAGAAATGATTTTTGAAAAGGACCTTTCAGTCAGTGTGGCAAGTAAAATTTCTATAGACACTGAAAGAACTCACAGCTGAACTCGAATGGCTATTTTTAAATGTTGGAAAGGACTGAGGAATTATTTTGAATATCAATAAGAGTATTCAGAAATGATCAAGAACTGAGAAAATGAAAACTAGCATTCTACTTCAAGAAACACTTGCACGCATTGTTAAAGAATTTCTTTGTCATAGAATTTGAGAGAGTGATTTAGCACTTGACCGATACTCTCAGAGCGCCAGGGAGTCGTTGGTACATTCCAGGGGATTTCCAGTGGATTGTCTCTTAGGGTGATACCATATTTGGTGAAGATTCTCCAGGAGCAAGATACATTAAATTACAGCTCTTTCCCAGATTTTTTGTTTCTTTGTTGTTGCAGAGTTACAGTGATGGCCATGAAAGCTTGTCTCAGACAGTCTGGCTCTCCTCCTCGTGAGTCTCCTTTGGAAAGCCTTGGCCATGTTTTGACCAATGAAATGTGATGTGAGATCACTGATCAATGGCTGGAAACTTGAAAGGCAGTGTGCCATTTGCTATGTTCTTGTTCCTTCTCGTGTCTCAGCGAGAGGGCATTAAAATCCCCAGTTGACCCATGGTTGGCTTGAAATGGGTAGAGAAACAAGCTTTTGTTGTAAGTCACTTGGATCTGGAGGATTGTTTATTACTGGAGATGATGTTGCATATCCTTAATGTAATACTAACGGAGGTCTGCATGCACTACCATTGGGTGCATTTCAAATCATAGTGACCTTAGAGGAAAGGGCAGAACTGCCTCCATGAGTTTCCCACACTATACATCTTTATGGGAGCAGAAAGCCTCACCATTCTTGCATGGACAGTGGTTTTGAACCTCTGGCCTTGTGGTTAGCACCCAATGCATAGTCCACTATGCCACTAGAGCTTGTTATGAGAAGTAATAGGACATCACCTAGAAATTAGCTTACTGCTATCCGAGGAAAGAAAGCCGACTGAGAAAAAATATATCCCCAACTGTTTGCTAAGGAGCCACCGCTTTTTATATTACGCATGAAGACATATGCATAGTGAGAAATGACTGTGTTCTAGATTGTTTCATTGGGTTTTAATGTGTGGTACACAATTTATCCCTGTCCCTGCTTCTCTTAATTTTTTTGGTTTTTGGAGTCTGTCAACATATGCCAACTTTTGAATAGGTGACCAGTTAACAAATGTTCTAGGCTTTATGGGACATAGCCACTCTGCCATTGCAGCTGGAAATAGCCCTAGACAATATATAAACAAAAGTGTAGCACTACTTTCCAATGAAACTTTATTTATAAAAACTGGAGGGTGCCTGACTGGGTGTGCGGCTTGTCGATTCCCAGCTCCTGATAGGAGGTACCGTTTTCTGAGATCGTGTTGCCGTGGTGTGCTGACCAGTCAATTTTAAATCACAGAGATCCTCAGAGAATCAGACAGAGTAGAAGCACCTCATAGGGTTTCCTAGCTTGTCCTCTTCCGGTCAGCCCATCCCCCACGGTCTTCTCCCCCGTGGGTTTGAACCGCTGACCTTTGGTTAGCTGCTGTGACGCCAGCACTGCGTTTCATACAGCTCATTTATATCGACACGTGTGACGGTTCCCTGTTTGACCCAACTGGGCAGATGTTCTTAAAAGTGAATTCTCATTTTCAAAGTCCTCCATCAATCGGTGGTGGGTGTCAGGTGTCATCGGGTTGGTTTCAACCCATGGCGACCCTGTGCAAACAGGACAAAACATTGGCCCCGTGTCTTCCTCATGAGAGTTCGTATGTCCGCGCCCCTTGCCGCAATCCCGGTGTCAACCTATCTCCACCAAGAACTTCCCCTTTTTTCCAGCCCCTCTACTTTCCCACACAGGAGGTCCTGCTCCAGGAACTGTCTCTCCTGACAACCTGCCCAAAATAATGTGAGACGAAGTCTGGCCATCCTTGCCACTATGGAGCGCTTCTTCCCAGACAGATTGCTTTGTCCTTTAAGCAGCTCCTGGTACTTTCAATAGTCTTCTCCAGCACCACAATTCGAAGGCCTCGATTCATCTTCAGTCTTCCTTATTCAAGGTCCAACTTTCCCATGAGCTTTTGTGGTTGGGGCGCAGAATCGGCATCCGGCTGGGGAAATGTTTGCTGGTGTTCTTCGGCACCCTCGTGTATTGATTCCTTCTGACCCCCGTATGATGGGGTGGAACTGCCCGGGAGGGCTGTCTGAACTATCACCCTTATTAAAGCAGATAGCCAGGTCTTTCTTCCAAGAAACTACTGGGTGGGTTTGAACCACTAACCTTTTTGGTTAGCTTCACACTTAACCATCGTGTCACCAAGATTGCTTACTATACGGTTAGAAGCATGCAGACCCATGTCGAACGTACTCAATTATATGAGTGTTAACTAATTTGAATATTTTATTCTGCTGGAGTAGATAAGGTCATTCGTGTACATCGCAGCGAGTGGTTCGTTTCAATTCTTGGAGTCCTTCTGCAGAAGAGCTAGGCCTGTGGCCTGGGTCGTCTGGCATCCCCCCAGTCCCGTTTGCTTTCCCTTTAAGAGCCACTGACTTCCAAATGAACAGAGTAAATGCTAAAGGATTTGGCCAAGAATCCTAAGCAGGTTTCCTGGACTTATTTAAAGACTGTGGAAGCTGATTTAAGTTAATATTGAATAAAACATGTGTTAAACGAATATATGAGAATATATACAAAGTGTATTAAGTTTCAGCTTAAGGTTTTTTTACTTCCAGGTAGGAGGGAAAGGAAGATGTAGAGCCCTGCTATTAACCTAATTTATGATGTTTACTTATCCCTACCTATCTGACTAATGCTCCTTTTGTTCTCTTTATAATTCGTGGTTTCTATCTCCTACCTGCTCCCCACACAAGAGCCGCAAACATAGCTGATTAATACTCAGTCGTCTTAGCTGCTGTGATCAGTAGACGTAATCTCTCATAGCACACGGATATCTGAATCAACATAATATATCTAAATCACCTTTTGCTAATCTTCTGGAATTTGCTGAGTTTCCTGGGCTTGTATCTCCACCACAACAGTGTGCTTGGAAAAAAGAAGTTCCCAGGACATAAAGATATGAGAATGCAATTCTATAAAATAGAATAGGCTTCACTTTTGTAGTTTGGACCATTTCATCAAAGTCTTTTGAAAGTTTCTTGCCTTCCTTTTGTTTTGATTTTGTTTTGTTTGGGCTGGCTTATGCTGAGGTGTTTTTTTCCAAGTACAAACCACCAGCGTACACAACCACTGCCCCTCATGTTTCACTCACCCTTTGTTTCTCTGTCCCCAAATAATGCAGGAGAAGAATGAATGGGACATGTGAGTCTTGAAAACAGAGCACATTTGGGTAGTTCCATAGTTTAGCTGCATGTACCTTGCCATTTAACGTGCCATTTGATTTATTTTCTCAAAGAATTAGATTGTTAATTGTTGCCCTATCTTGTCTACTTGTAGGCAGCATGGATTCTCTGTACATATCATTGATTGATCAAGACTGACTTGGTTTACTATGAAGGCTGAGTAATTGCTCTCAAAGATATCTGTGCCCTCATCCCTGGAAGCTGTGAATGCTACCTTTTATGGCACAAGGAATTTTGCTGATGTGATAAATTTCGAGGTAGATTATTTTTGGCTATCATGTGACCCAATGAGAAGAGTCTCCATAGGATAAAGACTACAGAGATACAGTCAGAGAGGTAAAGGAGGGCGGCGTGAGTCAAACAAAGAAGGCAGCCTTTAGAAGCTGGACAAAATAACACTACAGATTCTACGCCAATGCCTTGGAGATGACAGTCCAGTAAGTGCCTTGATTTCAGACTCTGTCCTCCCAAACTAGACTATATTTGTGGGAATTTGTGACAGTGGCATTAGGAAACGAATGTAACTACCTTCTGGGATTATCAGGGAATGTTTGGATTTCCCAATGAGTACGTACAAGAGAAATAACAGTTTCTGTTTCCCAAATACTAGCACACATGTTTTCATAAACTAGACATTTGTCTTGGATTATTTGTCATTTTGTCTTTGTTTTCCCTTTGGGATAATTATGAGAAATTGTCCTGATTTTCAGACTAGTCTTCCATTTGCTACGATCTCCCTGCCGCTGGTTCTGAGCATTTTATTTTCTTGCTTTCTATGAAATGCGAGGAATTCTGTAGGGAAGTGAGAAGCTGGCCTACATTGGCTGGGGCTCTCACAGCTTCGAGAAGGAGTAGGCGTGTGGGCTTGCTTCCAATTAGGCACAGAAGTGTCCCCATTTTTTTTCCCCCAAAGGCCATTTCACCTACATGGCCTGAGGTGGGTCCAGGGGCCAAAACACAACAAGGGAAACACAAATCTCCTGCTAAAAATTAATTGGAAGAGAGGATAGAAAAAAGAAGTTTCTCCACCTCTTCCCTTCCTCATGCAGCTGTGAACTCGAGTTGTTAAAGAACTTAACTGCATTTTGTAATCAAGCAGTGTTTGGAATTGGTCATGGCCAAGATGCAAAAGACTTAAAAAAAAAAAAAAAGGAAGGAAACAACAACAACAACAACATCCACCTAGCTAGCCTAGAATCTTCTAGTTCTTTCAATAATAAATCCGGAAAAATACCCTGTTACTTGTTGGAGGAACCCACAGACTCCATACTCAATTGTCATAAAATAGTAAACCCTCTGTGAAAAATTAGCCTGCAATTCTAGTTTAATTTAACGCTTGGAGCCATGGTTGCTTGGAGCCGGCTTCAGTTTTTATGAACTCCACAAAGAATACCTTTCTGCAAACGCTGATAGCGGCGAAATTTAAAATGTAGCTTCCAACCAGAATTGGTGTTGAGTTGATTCCGAATCACGGCGACCCCACTGGGTCAGAGTAGCACTGTGCTCTGCAGAGTTTTGGATGGCCGAGGCTTGCAGATGTAGATCAACAGGCCGCTCTTTGAGGTCCCCATGGGCAGACTTCAACGCCCAAAGCGTCAGCGAGTGCACTGGTCATTTGGAGCACCAAGCCACGCCTCGATCCCAATGAATGCTGTTTTGCTGTTGTTGCTCAAAGTCATTTTTTTTTTTTTTTGCTGTCCATTGGGTGTTGATTTGTTCTTACTGGAACTTGGGACATATTTGCGTTCACTGGGAGTTACATAATTTATTTCCCCCAGGGGGGAAATGATCTTTACATGGGATTTATTGCTGTTGTTATGTGCCATGCTGTCAGTTCATATCTAACAGATCCAAGCCCTCCATCTAACAGAACGGCCATTGCCCTGGCCCGTGCCGGCCCTCGTTGCCGCCATTGTGTTAATCCTTGTCCCGAAGGGTCCCCGTTTTCAGTGACTCTGCTCTCCCAGTGCGACGTCTCTCTCCAGAGACTGGTCTTTCCTGATCACCTGTCTGGAGTACGTGCGACGAAGTCTAGCCATCTGCACTTCTAAGGAGCATACCGGGTCTAAATCTTTTGAGACGGATGCGTTCACTCTTTAGGCAATCCATGGTATAATCAGTGGTCTTTGCTGATGACACCGTGCAAAGGCATCACTTTTTCATTGGTCTGATTAATATTTTGTAGATTGTGCACGAGTAGGAGGCTGTTAAAACTATCATAGATCGGGTTGGGCACGCCTTTGTCTTTAAAGTGACAGTTTTGCTTTGGGGACACTTCATAGAGATCTTTTGCTGCTGACCAGCCCAATATAAATGATAGTCCCATGTAGGTCTTTGCAGGTGATTATTTGTAAATGAGTATCTTCTCAGGAAGTAGAGTAAGGACTTGAATGAAATGAGTATCTTCTCAGGAAGTAGAGTAAGGACTTGAATGCTCAGTATGTACACGGCTGTGCCCAAAGTGAGCCTCCCTGCATCGAGTCAGTGCCGACTTCACACGACCCTCAGTGGGTTTCTGAGACGGGAGCTCAGAACTGTTGACGGGAGCAGAAAGCCCCGTCTATCTCCCGAGGAGCCGCTGGTGCTTTTGAACTGCTGACCCTTCGGATCACAGCCTAATGCATAACAAGATGCAATACGAGTTATTTCCCATTTCCCACAAGCCAGTTGATACCTGCCTGGGAGGCCAGATCTCAAGGCTACTTTGTAAAGATCACAAGTGTGTGTGCTCTTGGCCACACAGAAAGGGCATGCCAGGAAGTCAAAGGAGTGAGAGAAGAGAGTCAGGCGAGATGGATTTGAGTTAGATACTGAGGTCGGGGGCCAGTTTAGGGACGTGAAGAGGGGATGGAGAGAGAAGGAAGTCTCAGACTCCGGGAGGTGCCAACGGCAATTATAGACTGAAAGCCATTCTGGTTTGCTCCACTGCAAATGTGTCTTCTTTATCTAATTGGGGGGCCGGGCCCTGCTGTCTTTGCCTTTTTTTTTTTTTTCCAGATTTCAAGGAGAAACACACTCTCCCTTTCTCCCTTTCAGGAGGGGGTGGGGCGGCACAACTTCTCCTCTGTTGGGCTAGCCTCAACAGGGAAGTGCTGCTCAGGCTGTAATAACAGACTCTCTTCCAACAAGCACAGGTTTATTTTAGAAGGCGTAGCATCCTGTCACTTCTCAGCATTTGCTTCAAACGGAGGTAGAAAAAACAAAATCTAACCATTGGAGGTTTTGCAGTATCAGCAAAACCTCTGGGGGTGTTAGTCCTCAATGGTATGGTTTCCCTGCGAAGACCCTCTGCTACCACAGCCCCCCCCCCCCCATCGCACCTCGAGAATGATCCTGCCGGGAAGACATGATTTTGATATTATAAAAACGTGTGGCTCATGATTCTCTAATGCACCCATTAGGATTTTTGAGCCAGAGGTTGTGAGAGACACAGTCTTCTCCAAGCTGTCGCTTCCTAGGCTAAGATGTCGAGAATTAATTTTTGGCTGTACAAGGTACAAATATGACACACTGCGAAAACCCCCATTTCAAAATGAAACAAAGTGGGCTACGTCAAATCTCTCTGGAGGAAGGGCATCCTAATTATCTTGTAGGAATAAAAATCTTTTAGAGGAAAAACCTAATTTTGGTAATAGACTTCTTTCCAAGAATGAAAATGTGCCACATGGCAGGGTACTGTTATTATAACTGAGATGGAGAATTCGCACAAGCCCAGCTCCATGCACCTTCTGTGCGTGTTTTTAATATGCATGCTCACAAAAGACTTCCAAAGCCACCTTCTTCCAACTCTTAGGATTCCCTTCACCTCCAGCTTTCAGATCAAACATTGCATTTAATGTCTTCCTGTAATAACAGCCCAGGGCGCTTTAAATCAACATTCAAAGCCCTTCACAAGCAAATCAAGTTTCCATGAGACTTTTCCCAACGCTCCCGTTTGGATTACATTCTTAGGGCCAAATCCACTGCTACTTGTTTCCTGTACACAACATCATTTAATTCCACAATCGAGCCATTAAATACTGATCCGATGGACTCTACTTCCATATTCTCAACAACCTATTGTGGTGACCCACCTTGTTTGCCAGTTTGTCGTGCTGTGGTGTTTGTATGTTGTTGTGAAGCTAAGAGCTATGCTGCTGATATTTCAGATATCAGCAGGGTCACCCATGGGGAACAGGCTTCAGCAGAGATTTCAGATTAACAGCAGACTTCAAAAACAGAGCAGGCGCCCAGCTACAGAATATTGTCAGATATAGTCTCTCTGGGTGGAAAGCATTCAAAGCATGAGTGGGGACTCACTCACTGCCCTGGAGTCAATTCCGAGTCTGATCTACCCTCTCAGACAGGGCAGAACTGCTCCTCTGGGTTTCTGAGAGTATAACTCTTTGCAGGAGTAGAAAGCCTAGTGTTTTTTTACCCCCAAAGCTCTGGCAGGTGGTTTAGCAGTCCAACGTGGAACCACGAAGTCACCAGGGAAGAACTGTCTTTTTTTCCTGCAGAATTGGCTTTCATGACTTGGATGGAGCACAGCTTTGGGGACTTTCGTTTGCTAATGGGCATGTCTCAAAATGAAAAGAAAACAACTACAAAACTCATGAATTGGCAAACGTAGAGTGCAGGGAATCTGAATCTAGGAAAACTGGAAGTAATCAAAAATCAACTGGAATGAATAAAGATCAAGATTCCAGATAGCAGTGATGAATTTCCCCTAGAATTGCCCGAATTTCTGACTTCTGCCAACAATTCTGCCATTCACTTTGTTGCTGTAACTATGAAGCTTAAAATAATTCATGATCTCTTCTCCTTCACGGCTCTTATCCCCATCCTTGCCCTCTCTCCATCTACACAGGAACTCTCCTGGTTTCTGACCCGATTAGCATGATGGGTACCTAAATTTCCTCCTAGCTCTGACATCTCTTGTACCGACTCAAATAAAACACCAATCTGTTCATTATACCAGTCTTTGAAAATCTTCTACTCTAGGAAGACTGTTCAAACTTCTTGGCTCCAGCCTATTTTGTTTTTTATTATTTTCCCGCCCAACGCTGTGTTGTCTTGTTATCCGATGTCATCAAGTTGGCTAAGGAACAAGACATGGTCCAGTCCTGCCCCGTCCTCACCATTCTTCTTTTGTTTCAGCCTGGGTCAGTCCATCTCCCTGAGAGCCGGTCTCTCCTCCATGCCCCGTAACTTCACCAAACAGTATGGGCTTTTCCTGGGTCTGGTTTCTCCTGACAACATGTCCAAAGTATGTAAGATGAAGTCTGTCTGTCTTTGCATCCAAGGAGCACCCAGGCCTTCCTTTCTTCCAAGACAGATTGGCTTATCCTTTTAGCAGTCATAGTAATTTCCGTATTTTTCTCCAGCACTAAATTCAAACGCAGTGTTCTTTTCAGGGTCCAGCTTTCTCATGCACACGAGCCAATAGAAAATACGTGACTTCGGTCAGGCCCACGTTGGTCCTCCATGTAATGTCCTTACTTTTTAATACTCTCAGGAGGTCTGTGTAGTGGATTTATCAAAGGTGACTTGTCTTTTGACTTCTTGACGGCTGCTTCCGAGAACATTGATTACGGATACAAGTGAGACAAAATCCTTGATAACTTTGACCTTTCATCCAATTATCATGACCTTGTCTACTGGTCCAGTAGTGGGGATTTTGGTTTTCCTTACTTAGAGTAGTAATCCATGCCGAAGGCTGCAGTGTTTGATCTTCATGAGCCAGTGCTTAAAGGGCTTCGTGACCATCTTGAGGCCATTGTTGTGGGCATGGTGTCAGTTTGTGTCCGTACGGTGTTCTCTCCTTCTCTTGGATTCTACAAACATGACGCCCTTGCCTGGCTTCTGATCCGTCCTGACAATATGGCCAAAGTCATTGTGTAGAGTGATCCTTGCTTTTAACAAACATTCTTGCTATTTTTTTAAACATTTTATTAGGGGCTCATACAATTCTTATCACAATCCATGCATATACATACATCAATTGTATAAAGCACATCTGTACATTTTTTGCCCTAATCATTTTTTTTTTAATTTTATTTTTTTACATTTTATTAGGGGCTCATACAACTCTTATCACAATCAACACATATACTTACATCAATTGTATAAAGCACATCCGTACATTCTTTGCCCTAATCACTCTCAAAGCATTTGCTCTCCAATTAAGCCCTCTGCATCAGGTCCTCTTTTTTCCCCCTCCCTCCCTGCTCCCCCCTCCCCCATGAGCCCTTGATAATCCACACAGATTGTGATTTTGTCATATCTTGCCCTATCCGGAGTCTCCCTTCCCCTCCTTCTCTGCCTTCCATCTCCCAAGGAGGAGGTCACATGTGGATCCTTTTAATCAGTTCCCCCTTTCCAACCCACTCACCCTCCACTCTTCCAGCCTCACCCCTCACAACCCTGGTCCTGAAGGTATCGTCCACCCTGGATTCCCTGTGCCTCCAGCTCCCATATGCACCAGTGTACAATCTCTGCCCTATCCAGTCCTGCAAGGTAGAATTCGGATCATGGTAGTTGGTGGGAGGAAGCATCCAGGATCTGGGGGAAAGCTGTGTTCTTCATCGGTACATCGCACCCTGACTGACCCATCTCCTCTCCTAAACCCCTCTGTGAGGGAATCTCCAGTGGTCGACACTTGGGCCTTGGGTCTCCACTCTGCACTTCCTCCTTCATTCACTATGGTATATATATACATATACACACACACACATACACACACACACACACACATACATATATATACATATTCTCTTTTTTTTGCATGATGCCTTATACCTGGTCCGTTTGGCACCTCGTGATCGCACCGGCTGGTGTGCTTCTTCCATGTGGGCTTTATTGCTTCTGAGTAGATGGCCGCTTGTTCACCTTCAAGCCTTTAAGACCCCAGACGCTATTTCTTTTGATAGCCGGGCACCATCAGCTTTCTTTGCCACATTTGCTTATGCACCCGTTTGTCTTAGGCGATCCTATCATGGAGGTGTGCAGCCAATGATATGATTTTTTGTTCTTCGATGCCTGATAACTGATCCCTTTGGGACCATGTAATCACACAGGCTGGTGTGTTCTTCCATGTGGGCTTTGTTGCTTCTGAACTAGATGGCGCTTGTTTATCTTCAAGCCTTTAAGTCCCCAGTCACCATCTCCTTTGATAGCCAGGCACCATCAGCTTTCTTCACCACATTTACTTGTTCACCCGCTTTGGCTTCAGCAGTTGTGTCGGGAGAGTGAGCATCATAGAGTGCAAATTTAATAAAAGAAAGTATTCATGCATTGAGAGAGTGCTTGAGTAGAGGCCCAAGGTCTTTTCGCCACCTTGATATTAAACCTGTAAATATAGACACATAGATCTATTTCCCCATCCTCATATATATATTTACATGTACATGTCTTTGTCTAGACCTCCATAAATGCCCCTTGACTCCCAGCTCCTTCCTCCATCTCCCTTGACTTTCCTCCTGCCCTACTACCATGCTCAGTCCCCACCTGGGCTACAGCTATACCTCTTCTCTACGCAACCTTACTCTTGATCATTCCCCACCAGGCCTGCCACTCCCCCCTCACTACCATTTTGGGTCCAATGTTGTTCCTTTGTCCCTGTGTTTCTTAACGCCACTTCCTTACCCCCTCCCCCATCCCAAGTCCCCCCGGAACTGTCGGTCCCGTTGTTTTTCCTCCAGATAGTTCATCCAGCCTGTCCTATTCAGACAGACCTGTGGAGACACTAACATGCACGAAAACAAGACAGAGGAAAACAAAGCAACAGTATACAACCAGACAACAAAAACAAACCACCGACAAAGAACAAAACAAAACACTTCACAAAAGAAAAGCTTGTAGTTAGTTCAGGGATCGTTTGCTGGCCCTTAGGAGAGTTTTCCAGTCCAGTCTGTTGGGGCACCACGCCCTGGCCCCAAAGTCCACGTTCAGCATTCCCTGGGGACCGTGCCACTCCATTCCCTTGCTATTCCGCTGCATTCCTCCAGTGCTTTGCCTCGGTGTGGTGGGATCAGGTCAGGTGCAATTCCCACACTGTGTATCCAGTGCTGTCCCCTGTATCGCCCTTAGTCACTGAGTGGCATCATTTCTCATAGTGGGGCCATCCATGTTGTTCTCTCTGTGGACTGGCTGCTCTACTCAGGAACATCATCCTCACGGCCTGATGGGCCAGGCTGTGTTCCACTCTCTCCTCCTGCCCCTTCATCTGCTCCCATGTGCTCTGATTAGATGTGTCCATCTCCCGGAGCTGCAGAATCAATGTTGTCCTTTGAAACAAATTCTTTTCAGGGGAGGGGCAGAAATCCACTTAATTTTTGGTGCTGGGCCCTACTCCACGCCAGGATATTGCATTCACACCTTGCGGCACTGGGTTGAAGTCTGGTCCCACTTTCCCTGTGGAGATATAAACAATACCCTCCCCTTGGGTGGGTTAGTGCCCCATGCCCCACTCCCCTTTTCTTCCTTGTATTCATCCTTTTGTTTTCCTTTCCCTTGCTATTTCTTTTAAGACTGACTTGTTCTTTTGGGAATCCACATCGCAGTCAGTACTCTTTGCCCATACTGGGTGAGCTGATCCTTCTCCCTTCGCTTCTCATCGTTGAACTTCCGGCTTTATGACAAAACATTTCATTTGCAGACACATAGGGCTTCGTAATCTTTTCCTTAATATATCTTTCTTTGTGAAGGCTTTTCATTTTTCCTCATTTTACCTTCTGTATCGTTATATTAAAATTCTATCTCTCTGTGTTAGTCTGAGTACATTAGAGAAACAAATCCACAGAAACTCATATGTATAAGAGAGAGTTTTATATAAAGGTTAAGGACACATCAAGAAAACATCCCAACCCAGTGCTGCCCAAGCCCACAAGTCCAACATTAACCCATATGTCCAATACCAATCCACAAAGTTCTCCATCTCACAAAACAGAAACATTGATGGTGACTGCAGGAGGAAAGCCGAGTCAGTGAATGTGTAAACATCTCAAAGCTGGCAGGCGTCTCCACATGGCTGCTCCAGCACCCAGGGCTGCATTGAGGTAGGTCCATGTGGCTTCTCCTTGGGGATGTCTTGCAGGAAGTGAGCCTTGCCAGTGGAAGCAGGGAACTGGCTAAGGCAGCTGCACCTTTGTCTGCCCATCAGAAAGCATGAGACCCGAGAAACTGAAAGGTGAGGCTCACCGATCCATTTATCTCTCCACCCTTCAATTAACCCCACATGTGTTTATGGGCCAGGTTGGCACAACAAACTAACTACCTCACTCTCCTTTCCAACAGTTCAAACTTCATCACAGGAATAACTATACTGTTTCTAATGTTAACATTTCAGTTCTTGTTACTCTTTATCTTTTTCTCTCTCCTGACATTTAAAACTCAACTTGTAGCATAATTTAATAGAAGAAATTTGGAATCACCATCACAAATTGAAGTCCAAATCTGAGCTTTGCCTTACCTATGATGTTGGACAGAATATTTAATTCCTTCTTAAATAGTAAGAGATGGATATTCTTCCTCATGCTTAGAGCATAAGATATGTAGGTATCACTATTAAACTAAGAAGTGTAACAAATATAATATTTGTATCGAATTGTACTTGAGGAGCCACAGAATGGTTATAATACAGAGGTTATACCTGAATATGCAATTGGAACCACTGAACCCAAACCACGGAAATTGCAACTTTTGGTTGTAATTGGTGGGAGTAGATTTTTGCACAGTAGGTGCAATTTGTATAGAACTGGTAGTCCATAGGATGTTATAATTGAAAATATCCATCTGTAATTTTACTGTGTCGGCATCAACTCAGTGGCAGTGAATTTATTTCTTTGGGTTTTGAACTCGGAATTCACAGAGCTCGTTGCCACTCTTGCGTTCATGAAGACATAGGAGTATTTATCTTACCTCCATGAGCCTTAGCTCCTCATTTAGAGAAAGAATCCACTGCTAAAGATTTGCTTGAGCCTGCAATGGGAAGCCTTAATGCTATGAGGCATCAATCAATCTATAGGACACCATTATCAGAAAACTCCAAGGCAAAGGTAGATGACACTTACCAGATAGAGGTGAAACTCTCAGTCCCCCCAGCATCCTAAAGAAGTGCTTTCAGCTGGGTGACTTTCTCCATGTCACCTCACTCCCCTGACTCACAGCCCAAGATGGCTATGTCTTCTTGGACATAGCAAATGGTGTTCTTCATTCCATCTTTGCTGAACAAGGCTGCGTACTACTTTTCTAAAGTCTTTGATTACCATATTTAATCAATTAATTATTATTTTAAAACTGGCCCATTAGTTCCCCTTGCAGCCACTGTTTTGAGGGGGCTTCTTTTTCCCCTCAGCCCCTTCAGTGTGCCAACCTCCCTCCTACCCCCCCCCCCCCAGTGTTTCTTGCTCCTGCTCCTCCTTCTTTCCCAGTCCCCAGTCCTTGGGGGAAATGCTGCTCTGCCCCAATCCCAAATGGCTGGTTATTCCAGCACTGGGGTGAGCTCAGTGAGCACAGAGTTCATGGGCAGCTAAGGAGCGTAGTGTTGTGATGTCCCACCAGTCCCCATCCAATCACCGGGCCTGCGGTCTTTCATGCCTGTGCTCTCTGCCTCGCCCCCTTCTCCCTCTCAATCCAGGACCTTAACTTCCATAGTGCATGATGTACTTAAAAAAGAAATAATCTTCAAAGCATCATGTCTGTTGTTGATGTAGGGAAAACAAATGTATAGGATACTCACATGACTCCATGGTAAAGGGAAGCCTTCAAGATGCACATTTAGGGGTGGAGGTGAGCAGCCAAAGTTGGGAAGATGTTGCATTACTGTGGATTCTTGATCTTCGACCTATTGGTAAAGTAAAAAGGTCATGCTAAGTGTTACCTAAGATTGTATATGTGAGCATAGACAGAGGGAGGGAGCACCCTGGTGATTTAGTGCTTCTGTGTTGGGTTGTCAACCACAAGATCAGCAGTTCAAAGACACCAGCTACCCTAGGGAAGAAAGACAGACTTACATAGAGTTACCGTTTCAGAAACCCGCAGGGCAGGTCCTACCGTGCCCAAAGGGTTGCTAGATGTTAGAATGAACTCAATGGCACTGAGTACATGTACACACACACAAACGCACTCACAAGGGTAAATAACAACATTGCTGCTAGGGCTCCAGTTAATACATGCACAGTTTATTCCAAACAAAATGTATTTACGCATGCATCTGCAATCAGCGGAGGGCTACAGACAAGTGCTTTCCGTAATAAGTCTTAGTCTCATTTGGATACTTTAAGCAAATGTCCAATCAAACAATGGCTTCCAGAGCATCTGGTGGGTCAGTTCAAGGCCAGCTCAGATTGTTGTTGTTGTTTATTCCAAGGAGATAATCTTGATAAAATTTCTCAAAGGACACAGAACAATCATTTAAAAATATGAGGATTTTTAGAAAAAAAATTGACTACTGCACTGTTCAGAAAAAGGCCCAGAGAATTGCATCACGACTTGCGTTTCCTATTATTCCAATGCACCTCCTCATAGGTTAAGGGCACTAGGAGATGTTCTAGGAGAGTTTTACTGGGAAACCTCACCCCACCCACTCTACAGCCCGGATCTTGACCTTGCAGACTCCTTTCTGTTCCCAAATCTCATTGCATAGGAAACATTGCAGCAAAATGCAGCGTGACTTTCTTGAGGATGCCCAAACTGTTCTTCTGATGTGGTGTAAGTAGAAGAGTGTATAATTCTCCACAGAAGGGTTAGAAAGATGGAGACAACATCTGCAGACATGCACAGAGCTTTATGGTAAATATGCTGAAGAACAGTAGCTTCACATTTTGCTATTTTGTTTCATAGAAGGTACAATAATTTTGTATCAATACATTTTTCCTATTCTATATATAACATGCCTAAATACATTATTGTTGTTTTTCTCCCCTCTCTCTTCCTCCTCTTTGTCTCCCCAACCTAAAGTATTTTCCCTTGGGATTGAAAATATGTTTGATGAAATCGTATATAACATGTGTGCTAGTTAGACGATTTTATGTCAACTTGAAGATACCTGAAGGTGTAGGGGTGGAATTCCATCTGTCAATCAGGTCACCACTTGATCCTGCTTCCTTGGGAGTGTGGCCTTCTGATAGTAAGGACTGTAGCAACCGCCTCCTCTCTCTGGCACTGCCCCTTCCTGCTTGCTGGGATTCTGCTGGCCACCCTGCGAGTGGCTGGAGCCCTGCCATGTTTCCACCAACCGTGGCTCCACGCGACTCTGCACCACAGGCCTGTGCTCTCCCTGCATTGTCACGCTTGCCTGTGGCTGTGTGTGTCTGAAGAGGGACCTGTAGCCTAGTATCAGACGGATGGACTAGTGTTGGCCCGTCCTATGAAACTTTCTTGGTATGTAATTGCTTCTCGATACAAAGCTCTTTCGAATAGGTATGCAAGGGTCACTGGATTTGCTTCTCTATCAAGCTAACCTAACACAGCACGTCAGACAGGTTTAATTCCCAAGAGAATGATTGGGAGTGTCTGTGTTAAAAACTGGGAGGCCTTGTCTGACCCATCGAGAAACACGGCTGTTGTACGTTAATACAGTTTGCCATGGGTGTGCCCTAGGGCAGTGGCAGCAGGCATGCAATGCGTCTTCTACTTTTGATGTCTGTAGATGGCAGTTTGCATACCTGCCTCAGGAATCGCTCAGGGAACCACCATGCTAAATACATAGACCCAGCCTTAAGATCTCATTTCAAGCCCCTGAATACTTGTCTAATTCTGAAACAAGAGTTTGGATAGTACACACAAAGTTCTATTTGTTGCTGTTGGTTAGAGTAAGGCTCCTGATGACAAACCACTACAATGTTAAACCCACGTTGGGTGTCACTGCCCTTAACTGGATGAACTCTGGATTTCTAACTCGAAATGGCCTCAATCTCTCCCTTTCAGCTCCGTGGTCCGAAAAGTGAATGGATAATGCTTTGGAAATTCAATAGCAACTTAATAAGCAAAATGACCTATCACACCCCATGGTAGCCTTGGCTTTTAGAAGCACTAACAGTATTTTATTTTATATATTTCTTATAAATGGATTGTCATGATTTGGGGACCCGTTTACTTTCATCTGTAGGTCTTGTTGCAGTGAATCCAATCTCTCCTTTAGGTCTGGAGAAAAGCGTCTACCCTTTTCGGCATCCTTCTTCCTAGAGTTGATCCAAAGGCTGGGGCTCCTAGATAGACAGCGGCTCTTTCCTCCAGTCCATTCGCTGGAAGGCCTGCGGGCGTTTATGGTTCGCTGCAGTCACGAACAGCTTTCTAGTATCTTCTGAGTAAAAAAGGGGGAAAAGCTCTCTTTTCTTGGCTAGAGAGAAGTATTTACATTTCCAGAACTGTTTTCTAAATCCTCGTCTACATTCGCCGTCAACACTGTGATTGTGCTCTGAGAGCGAGAGTGCGGGGATATCATCGTGACTGCCAGGTGAGACTCTATCTCATTTCCTTCCTGCAGGACCTCAGGGGATCTTGAGCTGTATTGCTAAAATCCCCTCTCAGTTCCCCTCCATTTGTTAAACTGAGGCCCAGCGATTACAGTTAAGCCTAGCAATGCATGCTGTTCTAATGCTGATCATTAACTGCCTTGTCCAGATGGTCCCTGCTCTCCCGGACAGATATTAAGTTTAAAGTGTTCATCCCCAGTGTTTCTTGTAGACTGCCCAATATGTTTACTGTGCTCCACTTGCAGGAGGGTGACATTAAGCAGATCTGATGCTAACATTCTGGCACTAACCCTGATGGGCAAGTGGCAGATCTGGGGAGGAACGTGGAGGAAGCAGCAAATGAGTAAGTTACACCCTGAAGCACCAGGCATCCAAGGGCAGCCGGCTATTTTAGTAATCTGTCAGAGGCAGGTAGGAATTCAGGCTCCGTGCTCACTTCATGCTGGCCTGGAGAAGATTAGCACCGCAGTAACTGACACCTCAAACTACTTTCCTTTAAGTCACGGAAACACCGAGCCAGCGCCCCCAAATCAACACCAGCCTCCCACCTAGCTTAAGGTCATGCTCATAAATGTCAATCTTGCTGAGATCAGTGGGGTTTCTAGACGTACGCATCACAAGAGACTTACAACTCACTCTCGTGCCTAAAACTTGCGTTCTCCTCGGAAACTTTTGCCCATTTGCGCTCACAGCTCCGAGCATCACCCTTCGCCTGGCCTCCCTAGCAACTCAGTCCATGCCAGCCTTTGCTGTCTAGCTTGGACCCATAAAGCCCAATGCCGGAATATCTTGCCTCCTTCTTCATTTCATTTCCCCCCTTTCAGCTAATAGGTGAGGACCAATCAAAGGGGCCGAATGAATGATTAAAAACGCACAGTCGTGTTTAAGGGGGTGCTGCCAAATTGCTTTAAAAAGAGACAAGTCTGGGTGCCAATTGTACCCAAGACACGTGGCTTCATCATGCTATCGGAAATGCATGGTTATCGCCACTGTTAAGTCCCTGACATCAAACCAAGTGCATCCAAACCACCAGGTCGGTCCATCCAAGCCATGTTTAGGTTGTGCTTTTGACACTGCATTTCCCCATGGCTGCAGTCTCCAAGAAAGCCTTTGGTTGCTTGAAAGCTAATCACTAGCCACGAGTGAAGGCCCAATACTTGTGACTGCTTTGGAAAAAATGGGGCATGCAAGAGAAGAAAGAGGGAAAAGGTGTTTGAAATGTAGTCCGATTCCGTGGGTTCGAAGTGAGCTCTCGGACATACACGGGTTAGGGAGAGGGCACGTGCTGAGACTTGGCACGCTCTACATCCCTTGGGTTTAAAATATGGATTTATTTTCCCTTTAGAAGCACACAGAGCAAAAGGTTTCGGCCCGTCTGGATCTCTGCAATAGTAACGTCTTGCATTAACTCCCTCGATGACTTCAGCCTGGCGTGGGGTGATGTAAATGGGTTCGGCATGTTGGGGGAAAATTAATTTGAGAGGAAGCAAATCTAGATATGAAAGCACCACGCTAATTTTTTCTCTAAGGTTTCTAAAGCTCAATTCAATCTCCCCCTTTGATAGCAGTGGCAATGGGAAAGCGTGTCTGGTGAGCATGCTTCAAGCCCCTGCAATGATCCTCCTTTCTGGGGACTTCAAAGTAGAGAAACTGGTCCAGCCCATTTTCCTACTTCAAACCACACTGTCTGGTGGTCAGACTTTGAACGCTGGGTGAGAATAGAATTAGCCTTCAGGAACTTTAGGGGAGATTTATAAAATAAGCAATGATCATTTCTCTGCTCTCTAAAGACTTTTAGCTGCCATTCCAGATAGCATCCCTGGTGTGCTATAATAAGCATACTTGAAAAAAAAATCCCTCTTGGATCTCTACTGCCCCACTTTCTGGTTTTGAACAGCCCAGGAAACTCGTGGCTCTAAAATGGTTTCTGGGTTTTGGAAAGACTCCCTTAGTCTCCTCGAAAGGTAGGATTGGAATTGAAGAACACAAGAAGCAAGAGACAGTTTAGGATTTTTCAAGCAATTTATATCTATAATTTGATTCAGAAAGTATTCGCTCCCTTCTTTAATGCTAAGAAGTACATACTTTATTCGTGGGGTTTATCCTTTGGGGTAACATCTCAGAATTTTAGGAAGACTTAAGATCTGGTGCCTGACTTTTATTCAACCTTATTTCTCTTTACTCTTTTTCATTCCCCATTCCTTCAGCTATAACAAATTATACATGGTTCCCCTAAAAGGTTAAGTTATTTTATGTAGCCTGTTCTTTGCTCATGATGTTATCTCTGTATGGGAAAAAATCCCAGCTACTCTACTAAAGGAAAATGTCATATCTATTTCATACAGAAAGAAACTGAACTTTAGTAAGGTTAAGTATCATTCCCACTCTGAGTATCCCAGTAATCATTCTTGTGTCTCTATCACTCCTGGTGACCACAGAGTGGGGTTCCGACTCTCAATGACTTCATATATAACAAGACAGACATTGCTTGGCCCTGCGCCATTTTCATGACTGGTGCTGCGTTGTCCGTTGATATGGATGTTGGTATGAGTGCAGTTCAGTGCCCATTAAGTCCATAGATTACATTTAGCATTTCCTTTGCTTTTTTCCTGACTTGGTTCATCACCAATCATGCTCTTTTTTTTAAGGGAATGGTCTCTCCTGATGATCAGCCCAAATTTCAACATTCTTCTAAGAAGTGCTCTGGTTGTATTTCTTCTAATATTCATTTGTTCATTCTGCTAGCATTCCATTGTATATCCAATATTTTTTTGCCGACACCATTCTTCCAATGCGCTGCATCTCTACTCATCAGATACTTGTTATTCTAATTATTAGTAGAATCTGTTTTCTCTTTTCTGTTCTCATGGCATTCATTTATTCATTCATTCAGAACATATTTTAAATACTTATTATACACACATGCAGGTGCAACATGGTACCATCCTGATGCCAGTTGGGTGCAGACTGACTTGTTACTGGTTCAAATGAAAGGGGGTACTCAAAAAACACACACACCCAGAATTGTGCTGGGCAGCATGTAGCCTTAATAGTAAGCGCTTTTTTCCCCTGCTAGGTGAGCATCCAGCAACTCACTCTGAGTTAATACATACAGTGGAATCTCCTGGGAAGGTTTTTTTCCAGTCACGGTGACTTTTTCCATACAAGCAGTTTCACTCGAACCTTGCTTTTTGTGATGGTTGATTTAATAGAAAAATGTGCGGCCTTGAAATTTTGTTTTCTGCTTGTGGGGTGGGAGCTGCCGCAGAAACTGTTGTGATGTTGAACACAGCTTACAAGGACAGCACTGTGGAAAAACTCAAGTGTTTGAGTGGTTTTCTCATTTCAAAAAAGGTGAAATGTCAATTGATGGCAAACCTTGTTCTAGATTTCTGTCAACTTCCCCCAGGTTTAGTGCATTTGGAGTTCCTTCCATCAGGTCAGATTGCTAATCAGGCTTTCTATTAAGAGGTTCTGAAAAGATTGTCTAACAGTGTGTAACAAAAGAGGCCTGATTAGTGGTAGACAGGGGACTGGTTTTGCCACCATGATAATGCACTTGTTTACACAACCATCTCAGGGTGCCAGATTTTAGCAAAACAGAGCATGTCTCTTTGGCCCCATGCACCTGACTCACGAGACCTCATTCCATGTCACTTCTTATTTGTTCCCACGAATGCAGAGGAACATGAAAGTCCAGCAATTTGACAACATGGAAGAGGTGGAAACTAAAACAAGGGAGATGCTGTCAGCCATCCAAACAGAGGAGCTTGCAAAATGTTTCCAAGAATGGAAGCGCAGATTTGACAAATATATTAAGTGGAATGGAGAGTACTTTGAAGGTGTTATGTTTATTTTGTAAAAAAATGTAAATAAATAGCTTTGAAAAAATATTCTCCCCGCCCCCCCCCCCAGTACCCCTCGTATGCCAACTGTGAGAATATGTTTGGCACTTGTTCCGTGACTTCCTTTTGGAGCTGAAAACTGAGCCCTCCTTAGCGTTTCTTTGCTTGAAGTTGTACCTGTTGAACTTTATCAGCATACTACACACAGCATTCCTCATGGAGAGCTGGTGTTCAATGATCACCTTCTAACCACCAGGTGGTACAGCAGTTCAACGTTGGGTTGCACTTGGAAGGTGAGGAGTTCGAAACCACTAGCCCCTCTGGGAGAAAGATGTGGTAGTCTGCTTCCATGAACATCACAGCCTGGGGTATCCTGCGAGGAAGTCTGAAGCTTTTCTGCAGGGGGCCTATGACTTGTAATTTATGGGATGGTAACAGGTTATTTTTGTGGCTCAACCAACAATAACAATCCTCTGATCTTTTTAAAACCGAAAGTTGATATGTCTTTTCCATGCCTGCTTCCCATCGCCAACGGATTAAAACCTTATTTTCGTATTGTGGCATGTAACACTCTTTTGCATTGTTTATCCCCATTGTACTTTACACACTGACAATCCTAAATAGTGTATGTTCTGTAACCAGCCTGCTTACTTATCTCTCTGTCTTTGTACATACTGCTCCCTGTGCTTGGAATGGGTTTCATTTCGTTTTCTCTTTGTAAATCTCATTGAAAACTTAATAAGTGGCTTAGTTTTTGGCACAAAGATAATGAATGTTAGAGTTTATCGTTGATTTTTGAATGAATATTTATTAATAGTTATCATTCATACTGCAGTGGAAAGTGGATTATGACAGATGTAGGGAGGTTAAAATTTAACACTTTATCGCTTGATCTCCTTTTTGACCCATTTAAAATTGGCTCAATTTTAGTATTTTCTGCTTTATTTTTTATTGAGATTTTCTCTATTTTATTTTGTTATTGTTCTTAGCTTTTTAATTTTTTCTTTGTATGTTTTCTGGCATATGAAATCCAGGAGGCGTGAATCTTTTTTTTTTTTAATCATCGTATTGGGGTCAAAATTAACATTATATGCATCAATTGTATCAAGTATATTTTTACATATGTTGCCATCATCATTTTCTAAACATTTACTTTCTCGTCTTTTTTTCCTCCCTCCCTCCTCTTCTACCCTGTGCACCCTTGATAAATTATAAATTATTATTTTTTTCATATCTTTTTAAATTAAAAGATCATTTGACTGGGGTCTCTTACAACCCTTGTTACAACCCATACATCAATTCTATCAGGCACATTTGTACATATCTTTCTTTTCTAGACATTTACTTTCTACTGAGACTTTGATATCAGCTCTTCCTCCCCCTCCCCCATGACCCCTTTATAGATTATAAATTATGATTATAATTTTCAAATCTCACACCAACCCGTCTCCCTCCCCCATGGCTTCTGTTGTTCTTCCCCTGGAGGGTTGTGTATGCTTGTGTGTTGAACATTGCGATCAGAACCCACTTCCTCCCTCCTTGCACCACCCTTTCCCTACCCATCTGATATTGCTATTCTCATTCTTGTTCCTGGATTCCATGTGTCCTGAGCCCCCATCTCTTATCTATGCCTGTGTCCATGGTCTGAAGTGAGAAAGAAGCAGCACTGGGATTGTGATAATGTGGGGGGTGGGGGCGGTGAGGAGCCAGAGGAATATTGTGTGCTTCATCAGTGCTTTACTGCGCCCTGGTTGACTCATCCCTTCTCTGTGACCCTTCTGTGAGGGGATGTCCCTGTCTACAGATGGGTTTGGATCTCTGTTCCAACCCCCCTCATTCTCAACAATATGTTTTTGTTTGTTTGTGTGTTATGGGTCTTTTGATGCCTGTTACCCAGTTCCAATGGCACCTCATGATCACACTGGCTGATGTGCTTCTTCCATGTGGGCTTGTTGCTTCTCTGCTAGATGGCCGCTTGTTTAACTTCAAGCCTGTAAAACCCCAGATGCTATATCTTTTAATAACCGGGCACCATCCACTTACTTCACCACATTTGCTTATGCACCCACTTTGTCTTCAGCAATTGTCCCAGGAGGGAGAGCATCACAGGATGCCAGTTTGTTAGAACAAAGTGTTCTTATGTTGAGGGAGGGTATGAACAAAGGTCCATAGTCTGTCCATGACCTCAGTGTGTTGCCATACAAATATAAGCCATAGAAATACACAGGCAAATACTTATATTATTGTGGATTAATGTACTTACATATGTACATAACTATGCTTACACCTCTATCCATAGCTTTGCTTCCTAGATCCTGCCTCTGTTTCCTTTAGCCTTCCTCCTTCCCCACCACCATGTTTCCCCTACTTCTGCCTCAGTATTTCCTCTCAGCTAGATTGCTGTTGCGGCAACACCCCCAGGATCTCTGCATCCTCCTTGTTGTTGATTTTAATTCTCAGGTTGTTCCCCTGTCTATGGCATTCTTTGCTCCGCATACCCTTGCCATGCCACCTTCTCCCCCGATGTCCCTCCTGGACTATCAATCCTGTTGCTTTCTCATTGAGCTTGCTTCCCATGCCTATCTTACATAGGATTGGCCAACCGACCAAGATATAGACCAAAAAAAAAAAAAAGAAAAATTAAAAATGAAATAGAAAAACATACACAACTTTAGGTCTGTCCGCTGACCTTTATGATTATCTCCCCACTGGTCCTGGGGGAATTCTGGGAGCTGCCCCTCCTAGCCTGAAGTTTATTTTGAGGGCTCTTTAAGAACTCTGTGCTTTGGCTTTGCTCCAGTTGATGATCTGTTATGTTCCCTCTTTTTTCCCCATGCTGTACTAACCCCCTACCTGGTGTCCCCAGCATTGTCCTCGGTCGCAGTATGCTCCAGTAAGGGGGCAACATGTCATGAGCTGTTGTCAGCGTACAGTCCTCTCTGAGCCTTAGCAGCTCCATGCAGTGACATCGCCCTCCAGGCTTGGTGTGCTGAGTCTAGACCAACTGTCCTTTTCTCTTTCTCCGTCTTGATTTGCTTCCTTAGGGGCGTGGTATGCTGCCCCTTCTTCCCAACCTGTAGGCTCAGTGTTGTTCTCTCTCATACATACTTCTAGGGAGGGGGTCAGTTTGGCTCTGGTTGCGGCCGGCCCTGTAGCCTACTCTTTTCATGAATTCTTCCACTTGGGTACGTTGCCCTCCTAATTTGGGAGTGCCAGAATGGGGTCTGCATGCACACTCCCAATTCTGTGGAGGCATAACCAATACTCTCCCTCTGGGTGGGTTAGTGCCCTACTTCCCCCATGCCAGCATCTTACTTTTGACACCCCTCCCCCACCTTTACTCCCTCCCTCCATTCCCCTTCATAGTGTTGGATTAACATGTACCTCCTTGGGTTTGGTCTGACGTACACCTGACTACCTGTACCTCAATCCATATATTGTGAGATAAGCGATTTTTCTTCTATACCAAAGGTGCTGATTATACTTACCTCAGGGGACTCATTTTGTACTTGTCCTTTTGTGATTAGCCGACTTTGCTTAGCAAAATTTTCTCCAACTCTTCCCATGAAACATGTTTCATGTGATCATCAGTGCGTTTTTAGTGAAGTGTAGTACTCCATTGTGTGTATGTGCCAAAGTTTACTAATCCATTCATCTATTGATGGAAATTTAGTTTGTTTCCAATTCTGCAATTGTGAATTGTGCCGCAATAAAAAGTGGAGCGCAGATGACTAATCGTGGTTTATTTCTTACCTCTTCTGGGTATGTGCCCAGTAGAGGGATAGCTGGGTCATAAGGTAGATCAATTTCCAGATCGCTTAAAATCGGTCACCAGATTGCTTTCCACAGAGGCTGAACATATCTACATGACCACCAGCAATGGATGCGAATTCCTATCTCACCACATCCCCTCCAACATTTGTTGCTCTCTTATTTTCTGATTTAGGCTAACCTCAAGGGTGTTAGATGGTATCTCAAGGTTGTTTTAATTTGCATTTCTCAGGTGGCTAATGTTTGGGAACATTTCTTATATGTTTATTGGTCATATGGGTCTCCTCCCTAGTGAAACTTCTTTTCAGTTCTTTTGCCCACTTCCTCAGGAGGCTAAATGATCCCCCCCCCCTCTTTTGCAGGCCAGGAGGATCTTAAAAACTTGACTAATAAGCTCTTCGTCTGTGTGTCATTGTTAAAAATCTGCTCCCAGTCTGTAGGATGCCATATTACCCTGTTGTTGAAGCACTTCGACACACAAAGTGCTTTGTCCTTAGTAAATCCCACTTGTCGATTTCAGGTTCACCTGTGTGCACATACCCTTCCCTCTTGCAGTTAGCCTATGTATTCCCTGGGCCACGGTTCTTAGGTTTGTCCTGACTCCTTAGTTGATGGTCCTGATGCTTCTGGGTTTTACTTCTAGGTCTGTGATCCACCTTGAGTTTGTTCTTGCGCATGGGGTAAGGTAAACATCTTGTTTAATTTTTCTACATGTGGATATCCATTGTTTCCAGCGCCACTTGTTAAAGATGGCATCCACTTCCCACTTGATGCTTTTTGTCCCTTTGTCGAAGATTAATTACCTATATGCTGATGATTTTATTTCTGGGTTTTCTGTTCTTTTCCATTGGTCTGAGTATCTGTCATTATTCCAGTACCTTGCTGTTCCGACCACTGTGTCTGTATAATAGGTGTCAAGGTCAGGTCAGGAGAACCCTCTGACTTTGTCTTTCTCTTGATGAGTTCTTGACTAATTTTGGACTTCTCCCCTCTCCATTTGAAATTGGTGGTCAGTTAGTCAATTCTTTGAACAAAGTTGTTATTCAGTTCTTTGAAGAAAGTTATTTGAATCAGGATAGCATTAAACTTATAAAGTGCCTTGGGTAAGACTGACATCTTTACTATATTGAGTCTTCTGATCCACAGGCATAGGATATACCTCCATTTGTGGAAGTCGCTTTTGGATTCCTGTAGTAGGGTTCTGTAGGTTTCCTTGTAGAAGTCTTTTTTGTTGTTAGATACATCCCTAGTTATTTCAATTTGTTCTTTACTATTGTGAAGGGTACTGCCTTCTTGATCTCCTCTTCCGTGGTCTTGTGTGATGTATATCACAAACCAATAGATTTCTGTTTGTTGATCTTGTATACTGCCACTCCTCTGTATCCTTTTATTGCTGCCAATGTTCCTATTGTGGAGCTTTTGGGGTTTTCAATGTATACATTGTGATGGTTTCAAAGAGTGAGAGTTTCATCTCCTCCACTTCCAGGTAGACACTTTTAATGTCCTTCCACTGTCTTAGGCTGTTAACTAGGACTTCCAGTACAATGTTGCTAAGAAGTGGGGACAAGGCGTATCCTTTTTTGGCTCCCTTTTTAAGTGGGATTGTTTTCATCTTTTCTTCATCAATTATGATGGTGGCTATTGACTTTTCATAACTAGCTTGTTTTAACCTGAAGAATTCCCCTTCCATTCCTATCTTCTTGTGTGTCTTAATTAGGAATAGGTGTTTGATGTTGTCACATGCTTTTTCTGCATCTATTGTTTTAATCATGTGATTCTTATCCTTTTTCTTATCAATGTAGCGAATAATATTGATGGACTTTCAGATGTTAAACCATCCCTGCATTCCTGGAATGAATCCCACCTGATCGTGATGTTTTATTTATGTTTTATATACTTTTTAATTTATTGACTAATATCTTGTTAAGGACTTTTGCATCTATGTCCATTAGAGATATTGGTCTGTATTTCTCTATTCCCGTGGGATCCTTGCCCTATTTGGGTATCAAAGTTATACTGGCTGTGATACACAAATTCGTAGAATGAATTTGGGAGTTTGCCATCTTTTTATCTGCTCTGGAATAATTTGTGGAGGATCAGTGTTAGCTCTTCACTGAATGCTTGGTAGAATTCTGCTGGGAAGCCATCTGGTCTGGGAATATTTGCTGGTAGTTTCTTGATAACTATATCTACTTTTTATTTTGCTATGTGTCTGTTGAGGTTTTTGACCTCTATCTTGGATAAGCTAGAGAGGGATTGTTTTTCCAAGTATTTTTCCATGTCTTCCATGCTGTTGAATTCATTAGAATACAGAGTTTCATAGTACTTTGTGATTATCATTTAAATTCATGGGGGTCTGTTGTGATTTCCCCTGTTTCATCTCTCTTCCTGACTGTAGATGTTTATTCCTTCCTTGATTAGGCATGCCAGTGGTCTGTTGATTCTGTTGACCCTTTCAAAGAATCAGCTTTGTGCTTCATAGACATTTTGAATTGTTCTCTTGTCTTCCCCCTGGTTTAGCTCTGCCCTGATTTTTATTTCTTTTCTTTTGCTATTAGAGGGGTTTTTCTCTTGACTCTATTCTAGTTGTTGGAGGTTTTGTTATAACATATCAGTCATAAGTCTCTCTTTCTTTTTCATATGTGCATTAATTGCTATCAGACTTCCCACTGATAACAGCTTTTGCTGTATCCCATAGGTTTTGGTACATTGTATTCTCATTAGTTTCTGGAAACTTCCTAATGTCCTCTCTAATCTCTGCCAGTACCCTTTCATGTCAGAAGATCCTTATTCATCCTCTAATTGTTTGCCCTTGTTTTTCTGGTCATTTTTTGCTTGATCTTCAACTTTATGGCATGGTGGTCCAAGAGGGACATTCAATTAATCTCTATGTTTGAATTTTCCAAGGCTTGCCTTGCGTACCAGTGTGTGGTCTATCTTTGAAAATGAG
Source organism: Tenrec ecaudatus (assembly GCF_050624435.1). Taxonomy (NCBI): domain Eukaryota; kingdom Metazoa; phylum Chordata; class Mammalia; order Afrosoricida; family Tenrecidae; genus Tenrec; species Tenrec ecaudatus. The sequence goes on along the minus strand of NC_134531.1, from coordinate 29,700,025 downwards.
CCATGTGCACTTGAAAAGAATGAGAATTTTATTTGCATTTGGATGGAGAGCTCTATAAATGTCTATCAGGTCCAGTTGCCTAATTATAGTGTTTAGTTCCGTAGCCTTCTTGCTGAGCTTTCTTCCCAGAGATATAGCTTTCTTTGATAGCAATGTATTAAAGTTACCTACTGTGATTTTTGAATCTGTGATTTATTTTTTCATCTTTTGAATAATTTGCCAAATTTCATGGGTTTCTCATGGGGCGTATATATATTTATTATGCTTACTGGTTCTTTATTATTATTATTTATTTTATTTTATTGGGGCCTCTTACAGCTCTTATCACAACCCATTCATATACCCATTTTGTCAAACACATCTTTACATATGTTGTTATCATCTTTTTCAAAACATGTTCTTTGTACTTGAGCCCCTGGTATCTTATCTGTACCAGTATACATGTTCTGGTCTAGCCAAATTTGCAAGGTAGAATTGGGGTCATGGTACTGGGGATTAGGGGGAGGAAACATGAAGGAATTAGAGAAAGGTTGTGTGTTTCATTGGTGCTATACTGCACCCTGACTGACTCATCTCTTCTTTGTGGCCATTCTGACAGGGGGTGTCCAATTGACAATTGATGGCCTCCACTCTGCCCTCCCCTCATTCTTATTGATAAACTTTTTATTTGTTTGTTTTGGGTCTTTGATGCCTGATACCTGATCCCATCAACACCTCATGATCACACAAGCTGGTGTGCTTTGTTGCTTCTCAGCTAGATTGCCACTTTTTTATCTTCAAGCCTTTAAGACCCCATACACTATATCTATTGGTTGCCAGGCACCATCAACTTTCTTCACCACATTTGCTTATGCACCCATTTTATCTTCAGCAATCATGTCAAGGAAGGTGAACATCACAAATTGCTGTGTTAATAGAACAAATTGTTCTTGAGTTGAGGGAATACTTGAGTGGAGGCCCACTGTCCATCTGCTGCTGTAATACTTCATAAATAAATATATGTGCATAGCTCTATTTCCCTATCACTGTATATAAATGCATTTACATAGTTACATGCCTCTATGTAGACCTCTATAAATGTCCTGAATCTATTTTTAGGACCAAGTCTCCCAATAGTGTCCTCCTTACCCCTTAATTTTCTGATCTAACAACAGGAGCACCTGGTGGTTCTACCTAGATGCCATCTTGACTCCTCCCTTGAGGGGTGAGTCTGTAGACAGTAACTTGATTAATAGTTTCTTGGGTATGTTGCAGGGGAGATTGGGGGCAAATGAGGAGCTAATAACAAGGAGTACAAGAAAGAAGAAATGTTCTAAAATTGGTGTGATAATAATGATGGTACAGTTATTCTTAACATGATTGAACTAGTGAATTACATGATATGTGGATTATATACCAGTAAAGCTGTGAAAAAAGACTTCTCTTAGTACACTGCCCCGTCCTAGACCACCCTCACCGTGTTTTCTAATTTTGAGCTTATTGTTGAAGTCATTGTGTGAGTCCATATCATTGAGGTGCTTTATTTTCTTTGTTGACTATTTTACCAAGCGTGATGTCTTTTTCCAGAGTTGAGTTCCTCCTGATAACAATTTTGGGTTCTTCCAAAATTGGTGAGATGAAGTCTCATCACTTTGCTTACAAGGAAGAATTCTGGCTGTACTTCTTCCTTCAGAGATTTATTCATTCTTCTTGCCAACAACATATATCAAACGCATCACTTCTTCTCAGGTTTTCTTTATTCATTATCCAGCATCCACATGGATAAGAGATGATTGAAAGGACCATGGATTGAATCAGGCACACCTTAGTTCCATAGTGATATTTTTGCTTTTTATCATTCAAAAGAGGTCTTTTACAGTAGATTTGCCCATTTTAGGGCAACTTGAGTGTCTTCTCATAGCACTTTCTTTGTCTTGTGTATATAACCGTGACCACGTATTAATGCATGAAAAGTTTTTTATTTATGCCTTTCTTTTTCATTAGGCTATTTGTCCTTGAGGGCAAACACTGGTACAGAGTTTTGTAATATATTTGACATTTAGCTCATTGCAGAATACCGTATCACTTGCTGCACATTTGTTCCCCGACTATAAACTAGTAGAGGGAGTAAGACAAGGCCGTGCGGCAATGGTAAACGCTGTGTTAGGTGCTGTCCAGCCTGTTTGAACTCATAGCACCCTACGTACCTCAGAAGGGAACACTGCCGACTCCGGTTTCACTCTTACAATTGTGGTTATGTCTGAGCTTATTGCAAATGCGTGCCCTAATTTTACTGGCTATGCCTAATAAAATTCTATGTCTCACCCATGCAAAGCCCTACGCATATCAGGGCAGGTTCTTCTGGCACCTCTTCTCCAGACAAATGTCAAGAATTCAGTCTCTGCTTCTGCGTCTTAAGGTAGCTCCCTTGGTGGCCTTCAGCGTAGCTTAGCAAAAGAAAAGAGATTTAGAGGAAGCACCATCAATAGTTCTTGACTCCAAATACCATGTTTCTTTACAGGTCAGAGCACTCAACCAGTGGCAGGACTGGCCTGCCAGAACCAGTCTTCTGACCTTCATCTCATTCCGAGGGAGGTGGGAAAATGCAGGAGGTCTGTTGATATTTGGTGGCCACCAACAGCCTTTGCCACACAACACCATTGAAGTACTTAGAGGAAAGGCAATAGCATTATATAGTAGCCAAGTTGGGAAAAGCATTTTGGTAGAAATAAAGCTGAATCTGAACATGAGATAAGGGTAGAATTTCCACAGTGGAAGGCAGAAGAGATTCTACTCATTTCCTGATTTAGACGACAATGAAATTCTGCTTAATTCCAGATGATTTTATAACTTTTGTCCCATTCAGAGTCACACTTTAACTTGTGCTGTTTTATTTATTTATTTTTGGTCAGAATATAATGAAAACTTATTTATTTAGCTTCAAATTCTCAGGAAAAGCTCAGCAGGGGCTTATGGTCACTAATCACAAAACTGGTAGAACCGTTTAGGCAACATGACTGGCCAGACATTGGGGGAAAATGACATTTCGTTGCAGAGTAGGTAGATGAATTAGGGAAAGTACTGGATAGTCAACAAAATAGGTCTACGGTATATTCTATCAGAAGTAATCTTGCACCTCAGAGAAAACTTGCCTGTCACCTTCAGGACGCTTGACTGTTAGTGTCAGTTAAGCTATGGTTAGGAAAATTAGGCAATTTTCAAATTGGGGACACATAATATCACCTCTAATTTGCACTGTGCTTTCAAAGCTACAAAGTTGTTATATATATATATATATATATATATATATATATATATATATATATATATACCATTTACTTAGATTCCCTCACTCACCATTTGATGTGTGCTTTGGGTTTGTCGTTAGGTGCTATCCAATTGGTTCTGACTCAGAGCAAGCCTATGACAAAGGAAGGAAACCCTGCCCAGTGCTGTGCCCTCGGCACAACAGGTATTAGGTCTATCCATCTCCTTGAGAGTTTTCCTCTTCTTTGCTACCTCTCTACTTTACCATGCAGTATCCCCTTTTCCTGGGACTGGTTTCTCCTGAGGACATGCCCAAAGTAGATGAGATGAAGTCTCACCATCCACACTTCTAAGAAGTACCCTGCCTGAAGTTCTTCCTAGAAAGATCTTTGGTTCTTCTGACAGTCCACAATATTTCCATTGTTCTCTGCAAACATCACAATTTAAATGCATCAGTTCTTCTTCAGTTTTCCTTACTCACAGTCTGACTTTTACATGTGTACGAGGAGATTGAAAATACCCAGCATTGAGTAGGTAGCGTTAAATCCCATTTTTGTAGATGAAGCCATTGAAGCTCACTGAATTTCTTAAAGTTTTAGGAGGGATTATTAAGATCAGAAAATGGCTGAGGTCCTTATTTCAAGATCTAAGCTTGTCAGTCATTTTTCTGCCCCAGATCGGATATCCACCACTTCCCTTGCGTTTTTGGTGTTGTTCACACCCAGTTGGACTGAGCGTCAAACTATTATTGGAGAACCACACGAAAGACCGATTTCTGCAGGATCACATATTATACCCAAACAAATAGTTCTTTGTCTGTTGATCACATGAAAATAAGCAACGGCCTAGCCAATTGATAAAGAAAAAAATGACAACAGATGAAGTTTCTTTCTCACATGGAGTCTATTTCCTCTTACCCTAGAGCTTCTGAAAACTGTTTACATCATTTATAATGTACCTCAACTGCTACTGTCATGACGAAATCTGCTTGCTTAAATATGGCATCACTTATTCATTTATTCATTAAATATGTATTGATCACTGACAACATGTTAAGCACTACAGTCGATATAGATGATTCAAACAATATGGAGTTTTTACCCTCACAGAGAAATCACAAGGACGTTCAGTTAAAAGGGGGAAGATAGAGGCGTGGTGAGGGAGCGACATGGGGGCATGCACAGTATAAAGGGGACAGAGGCAGGTTCTCTGTGGGAGATGCCTCAGAAGATGTACAGGAGTTAACCTTATGACAGAAGCTACCTCGGGGGCAGCTTCAAGAGAAAGGTTTATGTGTATGCTTGTAGTGACTAGGACAATCTTTCCCACAATATCATCCAATGCTGGTAAGTGTGCAAGTGTGATTATCATCTTGATGTGAGGTTTAATTTTGTTTTTAAGCAAAATGTGTTAAATAAGAACAATACAGATTGGAACAGTGTCTCTCAGATTATAGTGAGCATCACAAGCTCGTGGTAGGCTGGTTAAACTCAGATTGTTGCCCCCCCCCCCCAGCATTGTACTCATTTTGTAGGTCTTGGCTGGGTCCCTAAAATTGGATGTTGACTGCCAGGGGAATGGACGGGGTAGTTTTAGAAGAAATATAGCAGGGTGCGCCTTAGAAGAGCAGATGACAGGACTTCAACTCATTTCCATTGAGCATGCCACCATAAAAGACCAAAAGCTAGGCCACGAGGACAGTCCATTTGGTAGAGCCTCAGTGAAGAGCCAGGACATCCCCAATGCACTGGATGGACATGATAGCACAACAATACAGTCAACGATGATGAAAATGACACGGAACCAGGACCTATTTTGTTCTGTTATCTCTAGAGTAATCCATGAGCTGAAGTCACTCAACTGCAACAAACAGCCACTCTACAGGGGACATATACTGTTGGTTAGGGCCCAGACTTTAAGAAGCACTGTTTTAAAACAAAAGATTAGGATGTGTGGGTCAGTGATGTTTATCTACCATTTACCCCGAGGGTATATTTCAAAGGGTGTTAGTGTCTCTTACATAGGTGCTTAAAATGCTACTGAATAGGTAAGCGAATCCAATGATTTATTCTTCATTCGGTAGAGCAAGCTCCTGAGTTTGCTGTTATTTCAGATTCATAGGGAATACAGATGCTATACAGAGAAGACTTCTCTGAGAAAATATTGCAACTGGGAGGATTTACTAGGTTTGCTGGCTTTGTATCCCGATGATATTTTTAGGGCAAGTGATTGAAGAAAAAAACTCATTTAAAAATAGAGACGAGCTCACTGGATATTTATAACCTGACAGGTTAAAAGTAGCACAACATCTGAATGGGAAGATTGTGACTCTAAAAACCTCCACAGGCATTTTAAAAAACTCAATGGACCGAGTCATAGGAAATTCCAGTAAGAAACCTGCAGCTCTGGCAAATAGCTCAGACAGTAGAGAGATCTTTCTAAAAGGGTTAAAATGCTAGATTATATATCCCTCTGAAAATCATTTAAATTCTATTAGGGGGAAGCTGCATTTTCACAATTCAAGCCTGCCGAAACTCCTTCCCCTAGGTGTTTCCTGGCAACAACTGGAAGCAGATGGAGGGAGGGAATATTAAAAGTCTTGGCCCTTACCCAGGCTTTGTCTGCTGCCTTACTACCTTCTCCCGGGTTCACTTGTTTTTAAGACCTAATTGGGCGGGGAGGACTCACAGGAAGTCACCGCCATCCTACTTGATTTGAAGCTTGATTTTCAGTCCTCACAGGCTTGCTGCTTGTTCATGGAGGAGTGTTTGTGGGTGTAGGTTTTGATCTACTTAACTGAGCAAAGCTTTATGGGATGAGTACAAATTGGAGGATTGTTTCCTAGATGAAAGGTGCGTCTTGGATGGATGATGGAATGGTAAAAACCATCCTCAGAGGAAGATCTGGCGGGCACAAAAGAGAGGTGGGAGACATGGAAGCCAAGAAAAGGTTGAGAGGCCCTTTACTGTATCAGCATTGTCTTATTTAATCCCACCAGCAGTGTTGTGAGATTGATGATAAACACAGAGACCCAAACTCTCTGTCATCAAGTCAATTCTGACTTAGAGCAACCCAAGAGTAGGACTGCCCCTGTGGTAGTAGAATGCCCCATCTTTCTCCCGAGGGATGATTTTGAACTTGCAGTCAGCAGCCCGACTTGAACCCACTGTGCTACCAGGGCTCCGGTGATATATTGATTATAGGTGATAGACTACAGGTAGAAATCTCAAGGCGCTGAGGCCATAAGCCTGGAAAGAAAAGACAACGGACCTGGAACAGGAGTGTAGGTTATGGAACAATAAGTCTACTCTTATTTCACCACATCAAACTGTCTGCTCTGAATTGTATTGTGTTCCTTCCTGCCTCCCCAAATATGTGTTGAAATCCTATCTCCTGTACCTGTAAAGTTGATCCTACTTGAAAGCAAGGATTTCTGTAGTCATAAAGTCATTCCATTATAGAATGGATTCCAAGCCCAGTCACTTTTGATTTATAAGAAGGTCAGAATACGTTTGAGCTAGATCGCTGCTTGTTTACCTTCAAGCCTTTAAGACCCCAGACACTATATCTTTTGATAGCTGGGCACCATCAGCTTTCTTCACCTCATTTGCTTATGCACACATTTGTCTTCAGTGATCATGTCAGGAAGGTGCACATCATGGAATGCCAATTGAATCGAAAAAAGTATTCTTGCCTTGAGTACTTAAGTGGAGATCCAATGTCCATCTGCTGTCTTAATACTAAACCTATAAACATATGCATGTAGATCTATTTCCCCACCATCCTATATAAATATATTTGCATATGTGCATGCCTTTATTTAGACCTCTATAAATGCCCTTTACCTCCTAGCTCTTTCCTCTATTTCCTTTTACTTTCCTCTTGTCCCACTATCATGGTCAACCTTCATTTGGGTTTCAATAATTTCTCTTAGTTACATTGCCCTTGCTGAATCCCTACCAGGTCTCTCACACTACTCCTTGCCACTAATTTTGGATCACTTGTTGGTCCCTTGTCCCTGGGTTGGTCAACACCACCTTCTTTCCCCCACCTGCCCCTCATGTCCCCCAGATCCATTGGTCCTGTTGTTTTCTCCTCCAGACTGTTCATCCAGCCTATCTTATCTAGATAGATCTACAGAGATAATGATATGCACCAAAAACAAGGCATAGCAAGACAAAGTGACAAAAGAGAACACAATGATGATAACAAAAGAGAAAGTCTACATGGAAGAAGCACACCAGCCTGTATGACCACGAGGTGTAGAAGGGACCAGGTATCAGGCATCAAAGAACAAAAATCATATCAGTGGGTGCCCACCTTCCAATATGATCAAAAGATATAGCATCTGGGGTCTTAACGGCTTGAAGATAAACAAGCAGCCATCTAGCTCAGAAGCAACAAAGCCCACATGGAAGAAGCACACCAGCCTGTGCAACCACAAGGTGTAGAAGGAACCAGGTATCAGGCATCAAAGAACAAAAAATCATATCATTGTGAATGAGGGAGAGTGCAGAGTGGAAACCCAAAGGCCATCTGTAGGCAATTGGACACCCCCTTACAGAAGTGTCGCAGGGAGGAGATGAGCCAGCCAGGGTGCAGGCTAGCAGTGATGAAACATGCAACTTTCCTCTAGTTCTTAAATGCTTCTTCCCATCCCCCACCCCCGCCCACACACACACTATCATGCTATCATGATCCCAATCCTACCTTACAAATCTGGCTAGACCAGAGGATGTACACTGGTACAGATAGGAACTGGAAACACAGGAAATCCAGGACATATTTCCCTTTCAGGACCAGTGATGAGAGTGGCGATAACTGGAGGGTGGTGGGAAGGTGGGGTAGAAAAGGGGAACCGATTAAAAGGATGGACAACAAAAAAAGTGGGTGAAGGGAGATGTCGGGCAGTGTAAGATATGTGAAAACAATAATAATTTATAAATTATCATGGATTAATGAGGGAGGTGTGGTGTGGAGGGAGGGGGAAAACTGAGGAGCTGATATCAAGGGCTCAAGTAGAAAACAAATGTTTTGAGAATGATGATGGCTACAAATTTACAAGTGTGCTTGACACAATGGATGGATGGATGGATTGTGATAAGAGTTGCATGAGCCCCCAATAGGATGATTTAATAAAAATTTAAAAAGAGGCCAGAATAGACAGAGAGACATACACGGTGGGAAGAAGAAGAAAGGCACCTAAGGCAGATCTGTCTACACACACAGGAATGCCAAGCTGGCAAATATTAGCTGTGATTTAGTGGAAGTGCTGCTGTCTTCTAGGAGCAAGACCTGGGCTTAATTTCCTGACAAGCCACCCCAAGTACAGCTGCTATGATACTGAATAGGTTTCATCAGAGCTGCAAGACTAAGATGGACTAGAAGAAAAGCCGGAATAGCTACTGCTGAAATGCAGCCAATGAAAATCTTATGGAGCACAGTCCTGAAATGGGCTGTGTCTCCTTTGATGGGGCTTGGAGTTACCATCAATTCATAGCTGAAAATAGACAAAGTGGCTTCCCCCTAGAACCAAGTTCTGAATTCAGACAGCTAGCCACTTGAGCTGTGAGAAAAAGAAATTGAAGACACCATTTGTGATATTTCTTGTGCGGTGATTGTGGAGTTAGGTGTCGTCAAGTTGTTTCTGACTCATAGCTGCCTCATAGAATCAAACACTGCCCTTCCCCCACTAGCTTCAGCAATTGCTGCTCTGTTTGAACCCGCTGCTCCAGCCACTGTGTCAATCCATCTCACTGAAGTCCTTCTCTTTTTCGCTGATTCTCTACTTTCCAACATGACTTCCCTTTGTGGGCACCGATCCTGTCTGATAACTAAAAAAAACCCAAATTCACTGCCATCGCGTCAATGCTGACTCATAATGAGCCCCTGCGAGTTTTCAAGGTTGAAACTGTTTTTGGGAGTAGAAAGCCCAGTCTTTCTCCCTCAGACCTGCTGCCGACCATGTGGTTCACAGCCCACAGGTAACCACTACACCACCGCTGATGCTGTGTGAAAAGTTTGTGCAGATGAGTTTTCTGCATTCTCGGTTCTACCAAGCATTCTGGCTGTACTTCCTCCAAGATGGATGTTTGTTCTTGTGGAAGTTCATGGTACTTCCAATGTTCTTTTCCAACAACATAATTCAGTTGTATCAATGCTTCTTTGGTGTTCCTTGTTCACGGTCCAACTTCCACATGCATATGAGGTGACTGAAAATAACATGGCTTTGGTCAGGCATACCATATTCCTCAAAGTGATCTATTTGTTCTTTAACACTTTAAATATGTCTCGTGCAGCAAATTTGACCAGTTCTATGTGTAGTTTGATTTCTTGACTATTTCCGTGATAAAGACCCGTAGTGCATTATGTGTTGGGGCGCTACCCTACCACACGGTTCTAGGGAGAAAGACGAGACTGTTTCCTCCCATCATGATTTACAGCCTTAGGATCTCTAGGAGCAGTTCTACTCTGTCCTGTGGAGTCACTTATGGTCAGAATTGGACTCAATGGCAGTTGATTGATTTACTTTCATGAGTGTTGGTTGTGGATCCGAGGAAAATGAAATCCTTGACCACTTCAATCTTTTCTCTTCTTCTCCTGGTGTGGTCCATGGCTCCAGGTATGGGCGTTTTTTGTTGTTGTTTTGTTTTTTAACATTGAGTGTAGTCTATGCTGAAAGCTGTATTCTTCTTCATCAGTAAGGGTTCCAAGTCCTTTGGCAAGCAACGCTCTGTACATCTCAGGCTATTAGTGCACCTTACTCATGCCAATCCCGAGATTGCCTTTAGACAGACAACATTTTGAAAAGATAAATATGATTATGTTAGGAAGGATGTGGATAGGCCACATATTGAAAGAGACCTGGAAAATTTCCATAATACCCAGATGCTATTAACCCATAAAAACAATTAACGGAATGATTTCTACATAAAACCCTTATGAGCTTGGCACTTCCCTGTACTTATTTCCTCTGCTTCAGCCCTATATTTTGTACCCATACCCTAGATCTCTTAATTATTCCAAAAGCTTAACCTTATATGATCAAGTCCTCATCTGCTATCCATTCCTCCCCTCACTCCCCACAGGTGTAAAACAATCGCATTGACAGCCAATAAGCAGGGGCCACACTTTGCATGGAGGGTTTCATGGCCAAAGGTCACTTTGAAAAGGCTTGCTGGCTCTTCTGGAATGATCTTTTGAGATTCTTTATAACCTTCCAGCGAAATCTCACGCCTAGTGCAACTTGACAAGGCCACTTCAGATGGTCAATTTTTAGGGTAAAATTATGAACAGCACTCTGGAACACGAAGGCAAATGCTTCCTAACTGACTGCTTCCTTCTCTCCCTCTCTGTCTTTGACCTTGTTTGAACACTCTAGACTCTTCTGCCCTGATTACCTTGTGTCTCCGATGCAATTGTGCCTCATGGAATAAAAACCTGAAAGATGTGTCTGAGGGAGCACCTCCCTTAAACAATTAACCTTCTAATTCAGGAGGACTTTGATTACTGAGACCAGGTTCCATATCGCTAGTTTAAAAAAAAAAACATTTTAACAAGAGTGCCACCATAATGGAGGGTGCGGAGTGTTGTGCAGAGGCATGTAAATCATTTTTGTAAATAGCTATTTACTAAAGATGAGCAGCAATTTGTGCTGGGTGGGAGGTAAAGAATGAGATTTCATCATTTAGTGGCAAGGTGCATATCCTTCTCCATTATCTGTGCTAATGGGGACAGTGATAACAAGGGTAATGGAGTCTCTAAGAAGTCCATGGCGGAATTTCAATCACTCCCTTTTATTTTTGTTGTTTTGGCTTCTTGTTAGTAGTGAAGGCAAACATTTTGCTAGGGCGATATTTTAGATTGTTTGTAGATTTCAATTACTAAGCTATTTCAGTTCTTTTTTTTCCCTCCCCTCAATGTTTGAATGTTGAATACTAAAAAAATAAACAGATAAGAACCAGGTTGTAGTTAGAAAATAAAGCCACACTAATCAAACTGTCTATGAATATATAATACCCAAGCAAAGGTCTGATTTTTCACTCTGTTGAATTGAATAAATTCAAATTGAATTGAATAAATGTTAGCATTTTGTGAACAAAGCATATCAAACACTTTTTCTAAAATTACCAGGGCATTTACCAGATGAAATTATGTGATGTTATCAAGATGTAAAAGGGGTGGGATTTCTTAAGGCCTGTCTCAAACTCTAGTCAAGAGCTAGAGCCAAGTTCACAGCGTCTGGTGCTCACCTGTGGAAAGCATTTCCCTATTTCTGCCTAGAGTTTTAAACCAAAGCCTCAAAATTCTCCAGATAGAGCCATTCAATTCTGGTCATTATTGTTTATGTATATGAAAGATATATTACATATATACGTGTGTACACACACACACATAGACTCTATGAGTTAGATGACAGTGAGTTCAGTTGTTTTGTATGTAAACGAATACTTCTATTTAATAGCATGTGTGCTTTTCAATATTAGGAAAAATATTTTGAAAAGTGACAATTAAAAATAAGAGCAAGAAAATATAATATTTTAAAGGCACAGACAAATCCTTTCCCCCAAGACCACATCTGCTTTCTACTCCATTCATACTTAATTAAACCATAAGCTTATTTATGTCAGAATCAGAATGCCTTTGATTCCCAAGTCCAGAGAGTCACAGAGTTCTCCCCTACCTCGGGCAGAAGGAGCTTCAAGTGATGCATCTTTTAAGTCTCATGATTCAAAATTCCTAGGCTAGCTACAGACCGTTTACCTGGTTGGAAACAGTTCAGTCAAGGCCACTCCAGAATTGACCTGGATGTGCAAAATGTGCCAGTACTGAAATGATCACAAGACCTTGAAGAGGCCTGGGTCTAAGTCCTGGGAGGCTCAGAAGCAAGACGGCGAACCCTTTTGGGAGCCTGATGTTGGAGGCAATTCATGCCAGGACAGTGCAGAGTGGCACACATTCAAAACCACCACCTTTGCTTGGGCGCCTTGCTTACTATTCTGCCAGTAAGGAGTTGTGGTCCCTAGGCAGCGCGCACACACTGCCCTGGTTTTCTACGAGGGAGATTCACATTCTAGCCAGACATTGGTCCATAATTTTTCTCATTCTGTTTGTCACTCCCGCACACCCACCTTTTACAAATTCGGGTTAATTTCAGCATGCCTCACTGGCGATGGCTGAACAAGGAAGCCTGGTCTGATGCCCTGGCGAGTGAGTGTCAGTCTGTTTCCCTGCAGCAGCCGCTGGCGTTCACCCCACACCTGAGCTAACGTCTTTAGGAGAAACGTCTTCTGCGATTTCCAGCAAATGTCTTCTGCTATTTCTAACTTGCTCTACATTTTTGTCAGCCTCATCACGAAATTGTTTCCCTGTTCCGAGTCAAACTTAACTGTGCAGATAGATGAACAATGTGGCCTCTTAACCCTTTGCGCATACCAAACCCCTCAATGTTCTGAATGGTTTTCAGCCAAATTTCCTAAGAAGTGAAAATAATGTATTAGTCTCTTTTTCTTCATTGTTATTTTTACTTTGGATATCTCTTGCTTTTTAAAATTTAATTAATGGCTTAATTAACTCTGAATCTAGTTTCTTTTCTGAAATGAGAAGTCCCAGAAATGTTTACTATTTGTCTGGAATTGTAATTACACGTTAAAAAGTAGGTTTGCTTAGCATTTCATTCAATGAACTTTCCCTGCACACCTATGAGTACTTGGTATGCTTACACAATGTCTACCGCACAGAGACAAACTGTCCCATATGGTAGCCAGGAGCCCTCTGGAGCTCTGTTGATGCTTGAAATGTAGCTAATCCCACATGAGAAATGATATAAGTATAAATGTATACTGAGGTTAAAATATTTAGAATAAAAATAGTTAATTTTATATGAATTCACGTTGAAAGACTATTATTATGTATTGCATATATTTTACTATATTGCAATATAAACAATGCATATTATTAAAACAATTGTATCTGTTTTTATTTTTTTAAGTGGTTACTAAAAAATACAAGAAGAATCGATGTGTCTGAAGTGTGGTGCTGGTGAACAATATTAAAATCACTGTGGACTGCCAAAAGGACAAGCAAATATTTCTTGGCAGAAGTATGACGACAGTGCTCCTTAGAGGCAGACAAGGATGGGAAGACTCCGTCTTATGTACTTTGGTCATGTTTTCAGGAGAGACTCGTGGCTGGAGAAGGAGATGGTAAAGTGAAGGGACAATGAACAAGAGGGAGGCGCCAACCAGATGCATGGACACCGTGGCTGCAACAATGGGCTCAAGCACAAGTGTGACTGTGTGGCTGGTGCAGGACGGACAGTGTTTCATTCTCTGTGCATATGGTCGCTATGGGTCAGAACCGACTGCAGGGCACCCAACAATGGCAATAAGAAAATGCAATAGTATTTATTCGGTTGGGATTAGCAGTGCACATTTCCCCTGTTGCTCAGCACTGGTATAGACATGGATACGGAGAGCAGTGGGCAGATGCTTGAAACGTGCTGCGGGGTGAGCCATTCCAGCCAGAACAAAGCAGGGCAGGTTATTTGGAGAGGGGCACTGAGGGCTATCTCCAAGCATTAGGAAATGCTATTCAAGGGAAGGAAACAAGCAAGTATAGTCCAAGCAGGGGGAGCAAGCAGCAGAAAGACAGGGAGTAAGGAAATCTACCTGTTTTAAGGTAGACTAAGTCCTTCAAAGGTGCTCTCGCTGTGTAGTGGCAAAAGTTCGGCTACTTCCTACAGGGCCAGCTGTTTAAACTACCAGCCACTCTTAGGGAGAAAGACGAGGCTTTCTACTCCAATAAAGATTTGCCATCTCGGAAACCCACAGCAGGGGTTCTACTCCGATAGGGCCACTATGAGTCAGAATTGACTTGATGACATTGCGTGGGGTTTTTTGGTTTGGATGTGATTTTTCAGGGTGACTGGAGTTGGTGAATTAGAAGGTGACTCAGGTAATGAGGATCTTTTTAGCATTTACTCTTCCCAAATATGTCGCCCACTAAGTCATGTGTTTGGGATGCTTGTGTGGTACAAACTGTTAACGTGTTTAGTTATTAACTGTAAGGTTGAAGATTCGAGTCTACCTGGAATTCCCTCAGAAGAAAGGTCTGGCCATCTATTTTTGAAATGTCAGCCATAGAAAATCCCGTGGAACACAGTTCTACCCTGACACAGAAACTCATTTTAAAGTTTCATCTTCTCCTGTAGTACAGGGGAAAATGAAGTCCAAGCAGGAGCAGAATTTGCCATTGCCCCTCTTTATGCACCTTGGTGCCATTTTTGAACAGTGACATGACAGAGGACATGGTGGAATCTTAAAGTCTAAATATTTATCCTAAATGGATTAGTTTGTGATACCATTAACTGGTAGATGTAAAGTGTACCCCTAGCCCCAACTATGTAGAAACTTGAGGGGATGATGCAATGTAGTATATGGAATGAAGAAGCTCCATTTTCTTTCAATATCGTAGCACAGTCAAAGGATGCTACCTGAAACAGAAGGTGAATGGCTTATCTTCAACTATTGTACCTTTCATTCGAGACTAATAGGAAGATGCTGCATGTGCATGTATGTACTCCAAATGCTGGTATACATGATTGATAGGATATACATGATGGGAAACTATATTTACAGAAGAGAACTTTTGAAAGGAAGAATTCATGAGGAGTAAGTAGCATGCTCTACTGCCTTATCGACTTGAAATTAATTTAGACAAAACCAGTATTTTCCAACAATACTCCTATTGGGTGGGATGGGTGATGGGAATGAGAAGTCGAAGGAATTATTTCTTTGTCTTCTACTTCTGTGTGATTTTAGTTTCTACCTTGCCAACAATCGACTCAAACCTAACAACAGTGGTGAGGCTGGTGCGGGACCAGGAAGTGCTCTCCTGTTGGGGTCTTCAGAGGGTCACCGTGAATCTGATCTGATCCGATGGCACCTACCAGCAATAGCACCACCTCTCCAAGACTTGGGGTAGCAAAGGAAACTGCCACCAAACACTGATCCTAAGATGTCAAGGGGCCTATCATGGACACACCCCGGGCTTTTTCTAATTCATGAGGTCACAGCAGTTTTAATTAATAGTGTTTCCATGGCCTTGGACTTGTTGGTATTTGTTGTACTTGCAGGTGAGGCTCCCCTTGTATTGGCAGCTTTGCTTTTGATTCAGAAAGCGATCTCAGTATATCCTTCCCAATAATTCCATCTTTACTTCATTGAATTCAAACGGGTGTTCTGTCAGCTACAACCAAACAAGCCTTGACCAATTCCTGGGATATTTACTACACAAAAGGAATACATTTTTAATAATGATGTTGGGAAACAGCGCATGGTGGGCTCAAACATAGAAATAACTGTGAGGCTGGCAATTGTGAGGGTCTTATTTTGTTCTGCTGTACACAGGGTGACTATGAATCAGGATGGATGCCATGCCACCTAACAGCCGCATACAAACAGTGGAATTGAAATCTTTACAAGCTTTAAAACAGCGAAGAAATCACTTTGATGGCCAAGGTGTGCCTGATCCAGACACAGTCTTTTCAATCACGTCAGATGCACGGGAAAGTGGGACGACTAAAAAGGAAGGCAGAAGAAGAATGAAGCCATGTGAATTAGGATGATGGTAAAGAATTTTGAACAAAGCTCACGGCCATGGAGTAAGTTCTCACCCAAAGTGACCTTATAGGACAGGGCAGAACTGCCCCTGTGGGTTTCTGAGACTGTAAATATTCAGGGGAGTAGCAAGCCCTCTCTTTTTCCTTCTGAGCAGCTGGTTGTATCAAACTGCTGACGTTGCAATGAGTAGCTCAGTGTGTAAGCACTTGAAGACTAAGGTGCACCTGCCTAAGCTATGGTACTTTCCATCGCCTCATGCATGTGAAAGTTGGACCTCGAATAAGGAAGACCGAAGGACAATGGATGCATTGGAATTGTGGTGCTGGAGAAGAATACTGAAAGTCCCATGCAGTTACAAGAAGGCAAACTCTTAGAAGAAGTCCAGCCAGCAAGCCTCTTAGACTTCCTCTCATGTACTTCAGACCTATTGTCAGGAGAGACTGGCCCCTAGACAAGGGCATCATGTCAAGTGGAGGGGCAGTGACGAAGAGGAAGGACTTCAACGTGATGGATTGACACAGTGGCTGCAACCATGAGCGCGAACATGACAATGGCTGGGAGAATGGTGCAGGACCGGCGAGTGTTTCCATTTGTTGTGCATCGCTATGAGTCTGAATCAACTTGACAGCACCTAACACCAAGGACAACAAAATATGCTTACTCTACTATAGGCTGCCCAAAACAAAACAAAGCCAACAAAAGAAATCAATGCATCTTCATTGAAATAGAGCCGGAATGTCCCTTACAAAGAAGGACAGTAAGAATTTTTCTTGCAACCTCTGGACATGTCATCGGGAGGGATCAGCTTTTGAAGAAAAATGTCATGCTTCAGAGTAGAGGATCCGTGAGAAATGAGAAAACCGACAATGAATGAGGTGGACGGATATCATGGCTGCCACATGGGCTCACATGTGCCTACTAATGTGCGGATTGTACAGGATCACAAGCAATGTTGTATGCTCTTATCTAGTTGCTCTATATGGGAGCTTACTGGACAGTACCTAACCATATCAACAATGGAATTGAAAAGTATGTGTCAGTCAACAATGCTTAGGATATTTTTATTATAAAGTGTTATTTGTGTATTGCCTCAACCAGGGAACATATTAGTATCCTAGGCTTAAGTTATTAGATAAGTGTAAACACAGTGAAACATTGCATTTTCTTATTCTAGCTTTTTCCTCTAAGATCAGGGAAACCTCAATGACAAGAGCGAGTGTGATTTCATCTGGCTCCCTTCCCATCTCCAATATCTGGATGAGACAGAGCAACATCTCCACCTCCCTGGGGTTGGCATGCATCTCTTTTCCGTGTCTATCCCTCCATAATCAGGAGGCAAAGATGGAAGCAGGGGTGATGCTCATGCTCACGTGAAGACTTTCCTGGTGAAATCAAGGCTTTGAAGAAAATCTCTGAGGTGGTTTGATTCTGCTAAATATTCAGACCATTCTCTGAAGAAACAGGTCATGAGATATCAAGATGGAAATTCAGACAGTGGAAAGAATGGAAAACTTTGAAATGAGATTTACTTTTCCATGGCTTTTCATACTGTTTTCATAATGACACAAATGATCATTTCCATGTCTCAGTTTGGGATTCCCATGTCGGGGCCATTGACCCCTCTCCCTGCTCTTCCCATCATGCGTTCTCTTCTCTCCCAGCACCTGCATCATGTGTGCGTTAGCCTCCTGAGTCCATCAAGGACTTGGGTACTCACTTGCTGCCCATCTTTTCAGCTGTCACATTCAAAAACCTCAGCTCCTAATTTCAGTGAGTGCAGTCTTATTTATTTCTATTTCCAGATCTCTCAACAATTCATTCAACATGAAATTATGGGTAAGATCCCTTTATTGCCCCCCCCCTCTTTTTTTTTTTTAACCAAATACCTATGATGATATACTATTAGGATTCCCCAATTACTTACCTTGCCAACAGCAAAGTCTTAGATCTTCGGATCCTGCTTTGTACAGTGTCCATGTAATGGATTAAGTGCTTGAAAACCGTATCTGAAGCATAATAGCCATAGCAGGTGATGAGAGTGAAAATGTCACAACATCAATAGAGCTCCTACTGTGTAAGCCAAATGCGCACATGGTTATTTTATTAAACGGTGTCTCCTGGAGAAGTGCGTGCTTTTCTCAAGGCTGGTCTTTGGAACTAGGTGTTTCCAAGTGCATAGAATGTTTCAGTGTTCACAGTGAAATGTTTCACTGAAGTTTTCTGCCAGCACATGCAAGGTAACAGAACTTTCAGTCTCTAAAGCCATAGCCTTATTTAGGAAGGTTGGCTCCTGAAGTCTTTCATCTCCAATTTTTTGAAATACATAGGAATTTTTAGAACTGCTGGCTTCATTCTAGGTAGGGTATTATAATTCAATTAATACCTATCACTGACGGTTTGCCAGGTGACAATCAAAGAAACGAGCGTTCCAGGAAACCGAGTAAACAGAAAATTATCCTCCTCAATTATTTTTAAAAGCGTCGATGCCAATCTCAAGCAACTAAAGAGGTGAACGAACAGATTTTAACGACGTGTCACTGATACCGCCAATAGAGAACATACGGTCAAAGAGGTACGTGGCGTGTAAGCAGTATAGAAATCAGGTGTGCGTCGAAGTTAACAAGAGCCCTGCTCACGCGTTAGGCTGCTCACTGAAAGGTCAGCATCTGTAGCTTGCCAATTGCTCTGCAGGCGGAAGATGCAGAAGTCTGCTTCGTAGAGGGTACCAGGCTGAGAAACCTTAGGGGACAATTACTGGGGCCACTCTGGGCCTGGTTGGGCAAACTTTGGAGAAGAGCCAATGCTGCCCCTCACAACAACGAACACTTATTTGAGAACCGTAAATGCACATTTACAAACAAAAGAGAGCACTAAAATCTGAAATTGAAGCTCTGATAGTTTTATTTTCAATTTTTTCCCCGAGCCACGGCAATCGATCAGTTTATTGGTCGCTGCTCTAGCCTCGTCCGTTGCTCTAAGTTGGCATCGATTTGACAGGAATTGGCTAGGTGTGGGGTTTTCCTGAGTTAAAATTAGTATGAGCAACTGACATGTGTATTGGGGCCTAGAACTGTCCTACCTTTCCCCCAACTAGGATCAAGCACATAGGAAGGATAACTGGGATTCCACAGTCCCTGGCTAACATAGAAATAGCCAACTCAATCAATGCACATGTCAGCCTATTTACTATCTTTAGATAATACAAAACAGTGGACTTAAACTCAAACCAAATTCACTGCCATTGAACCAATTCTGATAGGACAGGGTACAACTGCCCACGTGGGTTTCGAGACTGTAACTCTTCACAGCAGAAGAAAGCCCTGTCTTCCCCCATGGAGTGCACTGGTGGTTTTGAACTGCTGCCCTTGCGATGGGCAGCCCAACATCTAACTACCACACTACCTGGTTTCCCGCTAGGTGTCTGAGAACAGCAATAATGGGCTCTCTCCCGATTCTGGAAGCGAGAAGTCTGAAATCATAAAGTAGACAGGGCATATTCGCTCCGAGTTTCTGAGGAGAATCCATCCTTCCTTATGCCTCTCTAGCTTTGGTGGCCATCTGTGGCATTCCTTGAGCTAGAACTAAATCACTTTCCTTTCTGCTGGCGAAAACACAACTCACTGGATTAGAGCAGTTCGAATCCAGTATGGCCTAATCTTAACTTGGTTACACCTGCAAAGACTCTTTTCAAGTAATGTGGTAAGATTCACAGGTGCTGGTGGGTGATTTAAGACACCAGTGCATCGTTCGGGGTGACCACAACTCAAACCAAAACCAAGGCCCAAGTTCTGAGAGAGCTAGTCCACTTGGAATCCTGCTTCCATTTATTAGATCTAACTCTCAGGGCAGTGCTTGAGGAGTATGTTAATAAGATTCAAGGGTGACTTTAATGTTACTTTAATGGCACTGAAGTTCAGTTTTTCAGCAAATATGAATGCAGTGCCTGGCATGTGTACATGCATTGCATTGAGATTTTCAAGAATTTGGATATTAGTTGGAAGCAATACAAAAATTAATATGATGGTGACTGCTCTCCAGGAATTCATAATGTGAGAGATATGATAAATAAGCGAACACAAATAATGCTGCAATAGATAGTCTTGCTTACAGTTGTATCTTTAGATATCAGCCTATTGTTTTGGATCCACAAAAGATGGGTTCAGAGTACTTGGATGCTACAAAAGGTTAATACACTTGACTGGTACCCAAAAGGTTGGAGGGTTGAGTCCACCCAGAGGTATGCCAGAAGCAAGGTGAGGTGTTGGACTTCAAAAAGCCAGCCGCTGGAAACACAGGGAATCCAGAACAGATAAACCCCTCACAACCAATAGTGAAGGTAGCCATACCAAGAGGGTAAGGGGGACGGACAACAAAAAAGTGGGTGAAGGGAGACATCAGTCAGTGTAAGACATGAAAAAATTTATAAATTATTGAGGGTTCATGAGGGAGATAAGGTGGGGGGAAATGAGAAGCTGATACCAAGGGCTAAAATAGAAAGAAAATGTTATGAAAATGAGGATGGCAACAAATGTGCTTGGCATAATGGATGGATGGATTGTGATGAGTTGTATGAACCCCAATAAAATGATTTAAAAAACTCAAAGCTCTATGGAGCACAGTTTTACTCTGATATGCATGTGAGGTTACCCTGAATTGGTTGTGCCTTTGTTTTAATATTTGTGCTCATGAGAGCCATCTAAAATATCGTGGACAAAACTCTGCTTGGAAGACTTGGTTTGGAGGAGTGAAAGTTTGCCAAGCATTTAAGAAAAAGAGGCTGCTTCAGGGTTACAGAGCAGAATTGCAACAACATGAAATTATAAATTAATATTGGCGTAGCTGGGGATGGGCTTGTGAGGCTGGACTTAGATTACCCTGGGAGAAGAACTTCATAAGTGCTACTGGTAAAATAAAGCAAGTCTCGATGGTTCGACCCTCGTATCCCATTTGAAGCTGCTCAAACTCGACACTCTGGATGGCACAGAGTCACTGTAGGCTTGAAAATGAGACTCATGTAAGCAGACTTGTGAGCCTGGGAAACACTGTGCAGATAGAAGACTCAGGTAAGGAGGCAGAGTAAAGACTATTTCAGGGGATTATGAAGAATACATTGAGTAAGCAACACGAAGGCGGGGAAAATGAGCAGTTTCGAGCGACATACCTGGTGACTGGTTGTGTGTGGGGTACAAGAGAGGAGAGCTAAATATACCTTGTAATTTTTCTAGGGTAATTTTCCATCTTGGCTACTTTTGGGGCCAATTTCTCACATAGCACAGGTCTCTTCATGCATCTTTGAGCATAGCTACATAAAATAAATTGGATTAAATTGAACCTATTTTACAATTCAACCTCATATTTGCCAGTGTTACAAAATGAATTTGATAGGGCACTTTCAACTAAGAACTGATGAGTCATAAATCACCAACAATAACCTTCGGCCCTTGGCGGATTTCTCCCCATCCTTCAACACCTGTCAGAATCCAGGCTAACATCAAAGGCTTTGGGGAGTTTAAGAAGATAACAACCTCACATCCTGTAAACACTGGACAAATGCAATAGAGCATCACAGAGTAATTGTGTTGTTATCTTAAAGACATTAATATTCCCTCCTGGGGTAGAGAGCTCCTAGCCCTGTGATTTAACATATGGTAAGCATCCAACAAAAATCATCACTATGGGGAATACTATGACAAATAGTAAAAGGTTGATGTTGTCAAGGATTTCAGCTTGTTAGGATCCACAATCAATGCTCAGGGAAGCATCTGTCAAGTCATCAAACTACATGTGGCACTGGGTAAACCTCTGTAAAGTGTTGAAAAGCTACTTTAACAAGGAAGATAGACCTGACTAGACCCACGTCTTGTCCATCACCTCACATGCATGTGAAAGTTAGTCCTTGACTAAGGAAGACCAAATAGAATCCATGTGTGAGAACTGTCCTGCTGGCAAAGAATATTGGAAGCACCACGGACTGCCAACAGAGCAAACCGATCTGTCTCGGGCAAGTACAGCCAGAATGCTCCTTAGAGGAAAGGTTGGTGCGACTTTGACTCACATGCTTTGGACGTGTTATCAGGAGAGACCAGTCTCCGGAGAAGGACATCATGCTTAGTTAATGCAGAGGGTCAGCGGGAAAGAGGAAGGACTTGTTGGGACAGGTTGGCAGAGTGGCTGCAATAACGAGTTCAAGCATAAGCAAAATTGTGAGGATACCACAGGACCCAGCGGTGTTTGTTTCTGTCCTATGGAGGATTTGGAATCCTATGCTCTATGGCACCCAACAAGAAGCAGACACATCCCACGCATGCCTGAGTATGTATATATTGATTTTCTCTCTGAAAATCCATAGCAGAAGCTCTTTTAAATGACCTTCTCTAACCCAACTTGCTTTCTATTTCTCCTTCAGGCAGACTGCCTAATTCAAAACACTTGGAATGCTGGGACTCCTATGGAACTCTCTTGTCAGCCTGCTCGTATGTTGAGTTGGCTCTTCACCCAAAGTTAGTAGGCTTTAGTAATGAATATGTTAATGCCTCTATGGTGCTCACCCTCCCGACACAACTGCTGAAGCCAAAGCAGGTGAACAAGTAAATGTGGTGCAGAAAGGTGATGGTGCCCGGCTATCAAAAGAGATAGTGACTGGGGTCTTAAAGGCTTGAAGATAAACAAGCAGCCATCTAGCTCAGAAGCAACAAAGCCCACATGGAAGAAGCACACCAGCCGGTGCGATCACGAGGTGCCAAAGGGATCAGGTTTAAGGCATCATAAAAAAAAAATCTTACCATAGTGAATGAAGGGGGAAGTGCAGAGTGGAGGCCCAAAGCCCATTTGTCAGCCACTGGAGAGCCCCTCACAGAGGGGTCTAGGGGAGGAGATGAGTTAGTCAGGGTGCGATGTAGCACCGATGAAGAATACAGCTTTCCCCCAGATCCTAAATGCTTCCTTCCCCCCACCCCCCCTCAACTACCATGATCTGAATTCTACCTTGCAAGTCTGGATAGAGCAGAGGTTGTACACTGGTGCATATTGGAGCTGGAAGCACAGGGAATCCAGGGCGGATGATACCTTCAGGACCAGGGGTGTGAGGGGCGATACTGGGAGAGTAGAGGGTGAGTGGGTTGGAAAGGGGGAATTGATTACAAGGATCTACATGTGACCTCCTCCCTGGGGGAATGGACAACAGAAAAGGGGATGAAGGGAGATGCCGGACAGGGCAAGATATGACAAAATAATCATCTATAAATTATCAAGGGCTCATGAGGGAGGGGGAGAGGGGAGAGAGGGGAAAAAAAAGAGGACCTGATGCAAAGGGCTTACGTGGAGAGCAAATGTTTTGAAAATGATTAGGGCAAAGAATGTACAGATGTGCTTTATACAATTGATGTATGTATATGTATGGATTGTGATAAGAGTTGTATGAGCTCCTAATAAAATGTTAAAAAAAAAGAATACGTTAATGCCTACTGAACTGGTGATGGTGGCTTTACAAATCAATTCTATTTCCCAATGAGATATGAACAAAAAAATGTGAAGGATTGATTTTAAAAGCATATCAAATGTCTTTTGAGAGACTCAGCAATTATGAGTTACTAAAAATTGCTGTCTTAAGAGAAGTGAATGAAACACTTGTACAATAAGTGGAAAATCTAGAAGGGGTCTCTATTTTGTCAGTATTTTAAGGAAAACGGAACTAAAATTGTGGACAATGCATTATGGATGAATTATTGAGGGAATGCAATAGGGAAATCCCATTTTTGGCTCCATGCCATTAAAAATCCCTTGGTCTCGCATCAAAAGGATTGATCCTTGAAGAGCATGAAGGTTCGGGTACTGACACACACCCCGGCAGGAGTTTAAAATCTCCATACGACACAGGTCTGAAGTGCACATGGCTGCTCCTATGCTCATCTGTTTCCCTGTGGCTATAAAGGTGAGCTCTCGGGTTGTAAGCACCTGCTGGAAGCGTCATGTGACGCCTGTGAAGATGGTTAATGCCACCGCGCGGTCAGTGGGAATTCCCAACACTTGGTCTTTCCACAGCAGCAGGAGGAAGAAACAAATCTGTGGCTTTAGTGGAGCCGAGTCATTCAGAGTTGTGCTATCAAGCAGCAGCTGTACCTTCCCTGGTTCATGCGTCATACGCGACCCTTCAAAAAATATCTGCTTTTAAAATATTTTGAACAAGCAATCAGCTATTAATTTTTAAATGCGTTGAACACGAGGGTCCCCATTGTTCTTTCTTGAGAGTAACCTGTATTATGAACATCTACATCAGCAGTCAACCAGAGGCATGGACACGAGGGTCTCCACACCATCCTGCTCAAGCATACCACGGGCTTATAGTGTTTTCCATTTGGGACCCACATAGCGACACTTGCTGTCTCTTAAGGCTATTTCAGCTCATGTTTACAGTTTTCTTACATAATAAACCACTTCTACCAGAGAAAGGGAACATTAGGGAGGCGCTTTCAGACCATCTCAGAGTATCATCAAGCAGTCAGTGATTTGGGAATACGGCCATCAGCTAGGGCCGCGCCATGGTTTGGCAAGGCTCTGCGTTGATGGACAAGTACAGTCCATTGCACCCAACAACGGTTCCAGTTTCATTTTTGAGAAGTGGTCAGAAACAGACAAAAACGTTTGTTTTTGCCAACTGATTTGGCTTTTAAATAGGAGGTTGCTTGCCAGGGCAAGATTCTGGGACTTTGAGAGGAACGCTCGCTCGATCTCCATTAGAAAATTTTTGTGGAGAGTGATTTTCAGAGGTTAGACAATTCGCTCCTCTGATAGGTCCATGTGCACATCTTGTATCATGCCCTCTCCTTGCCTGTGGAGTGGAATTGTGTCTTGCTGCTCATCAGTAGAATGTAACAAAGCCAAGGGGTGCACTTCCCATTATTAGACGAGCTGTATTTGTTTGTGGAGCCCTGGAAGTGTAGTAGGTCATGAGTTGGGCTGACAACCTCAAGGTCAACAGTTCAAATCCACCAGCCACTCTTCAGGTGAAAGACATAACTTTCTGCTCCCTCAAACATTGCAGTCTCGGAAACCCACAGGGCAGTTTGCCCTGTCCTATAGGATCGTCCTGAGTGAGAATTCACTTGATGGCTGGGCGTTCACTGTGAGTTATATTTGTATGTACGAGTCCCTGGGTAATGCCGGTAGTAGATGTACAATATCTGCTAACAGAAAGGTTGGAAGTTCCAGTTCACTTAGATGTGTATCAGAAGTAAAGGCCGGTGATCTAGGTCAGAAATGTATCCATTAAAGCGCCATAGGGTTCTACTTTGACATCTATGGGTTCTACTTTGACACCTATGGGTTCTACTTTGACAACTTTGTATGTATACATGTATGCTTGTCTGCGTCTTTGTCTTGCTAGCTTGCAGTGCAGATTCCTCTGATGACCTTGAAGAAAGAAACACGCAGCTGTGATATGAACAGCATATGGAGCGATTCACGAGAGAGGGGAATGCAGGTGGCTGCTAAGAACTGGAGGGCTCAGTCTCTAGCTACAAGCAACGGCATTCTGTCAACCTCCAGAGGCGCTTGGAAGAAGACTCCGAATCCCAGAAGACGGTGGGGCTCAGCCGACCCCCGGAATGCAACCTTGTGGGACCTTGACGAGAAGATCCACGGGAGCTGCTGCCCGGGCTCCTGACACACAGAAATGATGAAAGAATAAATGGATTTTTGGCAATTTGGTACACAAGTAATAGAAAACGAGTACAAGAGAATCAGTGATTTGGATCTATTGTGGCCTTATTTCTGTCTTTTTTCTTCCTTTCAAGTGATCATGCAAATCATGGCGGTATGTTGCATTATAAAGCCTCCCAGGAACTGTCTGTCCCAACTACCTGTAAAAATAATCTCCTCCTTCTTCCCCACATCGCTCTTTAAAAGGAGCTCCTGAAAGGCTCCTGCTTCGCTGTTGTCCGGGAGGCATTTCCCCAACATTTATCACTATCGATTTAGACTTGCAGCATTTATCTATCTATCTGACGAATCAACAAAAGGTAATTAAATAAGTTTTAGGTAAATGCAAAGATGTGCTCTCATTGGGTCTCTGGGACTGAGAGCGAGAGCTTTGTAGATGGTTTAGAAAACCAGAGAAGTTGCCAGTGTTGTGAGTTACCACTTGGAAACATACCCCGTAACTTCTTGTTCCCTTGCTCGCTCCTCTAGCTCTTTTCCTTCTTGTTTGAGATCCAGTCCACCGTATTTCATGCCACCACGGCGAGTTCTTTGGCAGGTACATCCTCTCCGTAATGGTTTAGAGAGTGTTTTTATTGTGAGCTGTGATCCACACAAAGGAGCCAGGTGACGGGGTGGTTATGTACCGGGCTGCGATCTGCAAGGTTAGGACTTTGGACTTCACGAGAAAGACAGGGCTTTCCACTCCCATAAAGAATTGCAGTCTCAGAAACGCACAGGGGCAGTTCTGCTCTGTCCTGTAAGGTTCAGAATTGCCACGGGGACAGCGAGTGAGCGTGAGTGATCATTTACAAAGTGAGAGTTCTTGGTGACTCACACCAGCGTGTGACCTGTCTGTCTTCTAGGGAAGTTCCAGGAACATCAGAAATCGAGGCAGGCAAAAGAAAGCACATTTACTGAAGGATTCTATTGGCTCTCCTACAACCCTCAATTTGGGTCTTTTGGTGGAGTTAACATTGAACTTGAGGAAGACCGTCAGATGAGACGCCCAAACACACGACCCGATTTCGTGCCCTTATTGGATGCCTTTCTCATTGCTCTGGAAAAGCAACAGAGTGCCCGCTGTCATTTGACTCTGAAGGAGGCAAGTTTGTAGGCACACAGATTTCCCCACATGGCCACCTTTAATGGGAGTGCAAAAGATTGACTTCCGTGTCTTCTGCTGAAAGGTTTTCAATTTCCTGCTGCCTCCGATAGAGCTAAGGAGAGCTCTTCTGTCATTGTCATGCCAGCCCAAAGTAAAATGTATTTACTTAATGATGAGAAATAATTCCCCGCTCTCTCCACCTGGGGGGAGTGAAAAATGGCTCATCTGCTTGGAATCACCCAGTTCTCTGAATGTCAATATTGGAAGCAGATCTTATACATGACAAGAGTGGCATCGTATTTAGACTTCTGTGTTGAGGGCCCACCCAAAGTCAGCTCTTGGGCCAAGGGACTAAATAAAGAAATTCAAACCAAAGGATGGTGGGGGATTCTCCTGTCTGTCAATAAAGCATGATGTCCTCAGACAATATACAGTAACATTAAGGAATTAACCATTCAATCAGGGTACTTGTTTTGAAGAGCAAGTTCACCACCCAAACAATTATGGGAGGCATTTATTTTACCGGCTTAAAGCGATACTACGTTAACTCTTTAATGGTTTGAAGAGAGTATGTCTTGTAAGTGGCTGACAGATTGCTGTGTAACTCGACCTGTGGAACAGGCATGACACGCAAGCCGAGGCTGTCAGTCAAGCAGGTGTCAACGTTGCAAAAGCCAGAACGCGTCCTTTTTATTATTGAAGAACATTGTCAGGTTGGCAGATTCAGGGACAGTGTCTGGAACGACATCGTGCACGTCCATGTATTTTATTCCTGAGGTCTGCTTCATGCCTTTTCTCCTGAGGCGGCAGGCCTCGAGGTCATTGCTGGCCATTAGACACAATTAAAAATTAGGAAAATTGATCTTCACCCACCTCCAAATGTGCCCACATTAGGTGGCACCTGGATGGTAAGCTTGTTAATAATTCAAAACTTGGCCTGGATGTGTTTCTGAGAAACTTCACAGTTGGGAGAAAAAGAACCTGTCCAGGTTACCCCACAGGAGAAAACAAATTACCTTTTGCCGTTCTGACATCTTATTCTCCTTAAGTGCACCTGGCCAGTTTTCACCTGGCAGTGCTCTCAATCACCCGGATGGAAAGGAAGTTTAGGTGGTCCCTCCAACAACTGATGAGATTCAGCCTCCCCACTGCCCTAATAGAATGTGCTCTCCCGTGGAACCATCTCCCATATATGCATCTGTCTTTCAGGGACGAGTAGGCTGCATAGATTCCTTTTTATACCATCAAGCAAAGGCATATTTTCCTGTTTCTGCATTTACTTACCCATAATATTATCTGCAGATTGCTTTTATCATTATGTCTAGTTTCTTGAATAATACTTGAGTTCTGCAGCTTCATATGGCGTGCCTGTAGGATTTTTATTCCTACTATAG
Organism: Tenrec ecaudatus; assembly: GCF_050624435.1. NCBI lineage: Eukaryota > Metazoa > Chordata > Mammalia > Afrosoricida > Tenrecidae > Tenrec > Tenrec ecaudatus. The sequence goes on along the minus strand of NC_134531.1, from coordinate 29,671,961 downwards.
GTGGACCAGAAATAAAGCTTCTCTTGATGAGACGTTCAGTGTTTTCTTTCTGAGGCTTTCAGTGTTTTAAAATCAGATATGAGAGAGAACTCTGATGGATGGTGCACTGTGTATGCACAAAATGATAAGGGAAAGCAGTTAGCTTGCTTTTTTGCATAAAAAATCTGTCAGATAATGATTAAAAGTTAGTTCAAACTGTTGATTCGAAGTCCCCAGAACATGGTAAATTTAATACTTGAGACCCTGGTTACCTCTCTGTATTTCTATGCGGACCCCTGTCCGGAGAGCTGAATAGTGCGACATTTGAAACGATTCTGTTTCTAAACAGCAGTCTCTGGAGATTAACCGCCAAGAGTTTCCATTTAGATCAGACTTCTGGTGCAAGTTAAGAAGGAAAAAAATCACAAAGTTAAGAGTCTATTTCTATTTAAATAATTTCACTACATCACCAGTGCTAATTTTCTGTAATGTCCCTAAGACGGTAAGCAGAGACTTTCTACTTCCAAGTCTCTGGTGATCAAAAACTTCCAAATCAGACTTGCAAATGTCCTTCTCATCACATCAGTGGAGCTGCCAGATAAGAAAGTCTTGTCGGAAGGGGACAGCCAGGGTGCATGCATTAGTGTCATTGTGTCCTAATTGAAGAAGGGACTCCTTTTGTATCTTAAGATGGAAAATCAGTAAGCCCGAGACTGCGATTGTATCTGCAACTTGCAGCTGAATGGTGCAGTGGTATTTACACATTCAAGAATACCAGGATGATTGAAAATACTATAAACTAGGGAATCTACACTTTGAGGTTTAAAACGGTGATTGCACTTGAGGTGGCGACTGGTGGCTGCCTCCTCCTATGGTTTATTGAGAGGAGCTTCTCAAAAGGTCATTCCCCATCCTTGGCTTGCTGCTTTGCCTGTTGAATCCTTGGTTCCAAAGTCATGGCTGGTCATAATACGTTCTTTATAGGTCATGACAAACCCAGCTTGCTGTTCTTGCACAAGCACAGTCCGCTTGTAGCGATTATATCCTCCGACCTCTGCAGGCTGAAGGGGTGCTCATTCTGAAATCTCCAGGACAGATAACTCCTCCAGGAGCAGTGGGGCGTGTGGCGATGCCTGGAGGGTGGAGGGAAGGTGGGGTAGAAAGGGGGAACTGATTACAATAATCTACATATACTCTTTTCCCTGGGGGAGTGACAGCAGAGAAGAGGGTGGGGGGAAACGTCAGACAGTGTAACGCATGACAAAATAATAATAATTTATGAATGATGAAGGGTTCATGAGGTGGGGGGGAGTGGGGAGGGAGGGAGAAAATGAGCAGCCAATATTAAGGGCTTAAGTAGAAGTCAAATGTTTTGAGAATGATGAAGGCAACAAATGTACACATGTGCTTGACACAATGAATGGGTGTATGGATTGTGATAAGAATTGTACGAGTCCCCAATAACATGATTCAAAAAAATCTAAAGAAGCGATGTTTGCCTGAAGCCAAGGACACATTTGGAGGGAACGGACTCAGCCCGATACCTAGCAGGGGTGACCTCTTCTGTTGTATAACGTGCCTTAGAAGAGTATTCTCTTACCATTTTATGATATTATGTTTGCGAGCTTCAACTTTCTTACTTGTAAAACACTGTCAATTTGGCCTTTGTGTCATCAGGATAGATTGGGGTGAAGTATGTGAAAGCAGATTTGAGGATGTGTAAAAATAGAAAGGAAGTGAGCATTATTTTTATTAGAGCTCTCCCCCCGCCCCCAGTATGTACATGTAATGGAACAGTGACTAGCATGCTAGTGGAAGGAAGGACTGGCAGGATGATTACAAGGTACCTCCAGATCACAAGCCTCGCCGACCCCTTGATTTCATTTAGGAGGACATATAGTGTACAGTATTTTTGTTGCGAGTGATGATGGGCTTACCAAATAAGCATATCAAAGATTGTAGATCAAAACAGTACTTAAAAAATTGTACAGATGTGGGAAGGATATTTGATTTGTATTCTATTAAGAGATGAGCTGTGACAGGTAACTCTTTCAAGGTCACATTTGGAAAATAGATATGCGTTTTTTGAAAAATTGTTACCTATTCAGAGAGACCTAATGACCTCGACACACCATTCTGCCAATCTCTGCCAATGGAAAAGTCTAGTACTTGGTTTTACTTTGCTGTTTTGTTCGTATAGCCTGGATGTATTAAATGTCCTAAAAAGGCACACATGTACATCAAGTACCTAGGCTGGAATGAATGCCAAAGGGACTAACTCTAATTTTTGCCACTATTTTAGAAAATAGCCCCCATGGTTTGGATGTATGCACTTTAGCTTCTTCCACATAAGCCCCCCTTGCCCTGCTCTTCTCCTATTGTTGCACTATCCACCAGATAATGACCTGCCAACCTAACCTGACTTACTATGCAGCATAATCAAAGCAGGTGAGTACCAGCCTCTAGGAGAATCATATTTCCTGCTTCTCAGTTTAATGTATGTGTGTCATAGGAACTCCCTGAAAAATTGTGCCTAGGGGCTTTAGGATCCAAGTCAAAGCAATTCATAAAATGGATGCGTTATAAATCTAGCTGTGGAAGATTGATGTTAAGGCTTCTTAAATGCTTGCTAAGTCCATTCACGAGCGGGGATGGTACAGTTATCTCCTTTTTAGTAGCCTGCCGTTTTATTGCTCTTTAAAGAAATCATTAAAGATATTTGAAGTTGTCAGAATAAGAGAGCTTGTATTTTGGAGGGATTCCAGAAAAAAATGCCTTCTACTGAAATGCTCCCAAGATGATTTAGGTCTAGCAAAAGTCTACCTAGCAAAATGGACTAATACAAGGCTTTTAAAATCACAAATATGGTCTCTTGGGTTTAACCCATTCGTGCATCTACTTATGTTTGAGTTTTTAGTGCCTTCTGTGAGTCAGGGACAATTCTAGGTGCTTTGTTCTCAAGAGGAAATGAGACACATGCAAGGTCCCTGCTTTCATGAGGGTTCCAGTACAGTCATCTGAGATTGTTAATCGCCAAATAGCTGGCTCTAAGTCATGGTCAACTTAAGTATAACAGAATAAGACGTTGTCTAGTCCCGCAGCCTCTTCATATGCTCAAGCAAGCTTAAGGTGAATCATATGAATCATCACAATCAACTTATATCCTATGGGAAAATGTGGATATCAATTCTCTGATGTCATTGGCAGATATTGGTAAGTTGTATGTTTGATCCCCCATCTGTGCTGTTAACTACTATTGATTTAGCTCTGACTCATGAAAACCCCATGCACAATGGGATCGTGTCTTTGTCATGGGAGTTTCAGGGGTTCCATTTTAAAACTAGAGAGTGAAGTCTCTCTTCTGGTAAGTACTAGCTCCCTTCCATTCAATTGATGTTGGCTTAGAGCCTCCACATACTATAGAACTGTCTCATAGGGTTTACAAGGCTATGATCTCTCTGAAAGCAGACTGTGTGGCAGGTTTAAAGCTCTAGTTTCAATAGATAGATAGATAGATAGATAGATAGATAGATAGATAGATAGATAGATAGATAAACAAACCTCTAGTTTTCACTTAGCAGCCAAGAGCTTACCCATTGTGCCACCAGGCCTCCTTAGATATTGTGTGTGATGTGCCTTGGCTGCCATTGACTCAGCTCTGCTGACGGCGACCACACACAGCAGAAGGCAACACCGCCCAGTTCTGGGTCACCCTCACAGTGACCGTCAGCTTGAGCCCATCGTTTCAGTCATTGGGTCAGTCCATCGTGTTGAACAGTTTCCTCTTTACCGAGCGTGATGCTCTTCTCCGGGCTGGTCTCTTCTGATAACATGTCCAAAGTACCCGGGAAGAAGCCCTACGTCCTGGCTTGTAAGAAGCATTCCGACTCTACCGTCTCCAGCACAGACTGGTTCGTTCTCGCAGCAGAATTCAAAGGCATCAATTCACCTCTGACCTCACTTATTTGCCATGCAGCCATCACATGCATACAAGGCAATTGAACATACCACGGCTGGGTGCAGGTACCCCCTAATTCTTAAAGTGACATCTTTGCTCTATAACATTTTATTTTTACTTAACTAAAAAAAAAACACCACTGTGAATCAGGTGAAGGAGTACAGAGTAGATAACCAATTTTATATTCGATAGTTTGTTTGTACACATTTTGTTTCAATGCATCCATCTCAATCCCCTCAATGCACCATCTTTTATCCCATTTCCTCCTAGTGTTTCCTGTTTCCATTCCTTCTCTCCTCACCCTCTGTCTTTGGGTAACTGCTGGCCTTCATGGTTGGTTATTCCGATACAGGGGGCAAGTTCAGTTCCAGACCCGGGGAATGACTAAGGGAAATAGTCTCCGAGGTCCCACCAGTCTCTGTGACCAGTGCATTGGGTGTCTTTAGATTGTGGGTTTCTATTACACATTTGTCTCCCACTCTATCTAGGACCTTCTAATGTGATTGGTTTCAGAGAATTTGGTAGTGAAATTGAAGCTGCAGAGAAGTTGGTAGCCAGGAGCCATCTAGGTTTTTCGGTCTGTGGAGACTAATGCTTGGTTGGTCTAAGAGTCCATTGAAGTAATTATTTCTAAGGAAAACTGGTAGCATTGTGCTTATGGGCTGGGCCGTTAACTGCAAGGTCAGCAATCACTCTGTGGCAGAAAAAAGAGAATTGTTTCTACATGCCCTTCCATTGTTACCATTCTTCTTTCTTCCAGTCAGTAGCAGCACCTGCTCACAAGCTTGTAAATCCCAACTGCTGTTCACCACAGTAGGATACAGAACATTGTCTCTGTGAACTAGTTATGCCACTAGATCTTGCTGGCTCCCAAAGACCATGGTCCTGATCTCTTGCATCCAGTGACTCTGTCCCTCAAGAGTATGAATAAGAAGCTTTCGTAACTCTTCCCCCTGAATGCACCACTGTATTTACAAATATATTTTCATCAAAGACAGATACATGTATATGAAGATCTGCTTTTAAACCTGCATATATTTGTAGGTGTACTCAAACTCTCCTTCCCACACCTGCTCAGCTGGTGTGTCTAGCCAAGTGTGTATTCATAGATCGCTGTTCCTGCAGGATTGTGTATATAATCTGTGGCTTTTAACTCTTGCAAACCTTCCCTGCCACCAGCATATTTTCCTAACCATCTTTTTATTCTCTATCACCTTCCCCATCACTCAAGTTAGCACTTGTCTACACTCTAGCCTGAGACTTCCCCTTGCCTAATTTCTCTTCTAACCCATTAGACCCATCAAAGAGTGTTACTTTTAGTGTGAAAATATTTTCTTGACTTTTTATAATTATGGTTTTGTACAATATTTGTCCTTTTTGATTAATTTCACTCAGCATTATGTCCTCCAGGTTCATCAGTGTTTTAGATGTCTTTGCACATTCATTGTTATTCTTTAAGGCTGCATAATGTTTGACTGTATGTATGTACCAAAGTTTATTCATCCATGCATCCACTGGTGGGTGTTTATGTTGTCTCGATATTTTTGCTAGCTTGAGTATTGCTATGATGAACATGAATGTGCATATAACTGTGTCATTCATTGATCTTATTTCTCTAATATCGATATAGAGACATACATTTCTTGTTGTCATTAGGTGCTGTTGAATCACTTAACCCCATGGGTAGAACAGATCGAAATAATGCCCGGTGGTTGCACCCTCAGCCCATTATTGCAGCCACTGTGTCAATCTATCTCATTGAGGCTCTACTTCTTTTACACGGCCCTTCGACTTTAGAATACATGATTTTCTTTTCCAGGGAATGCTCTCCTGACCTGTCCCAATTATGTGAGATGAGATCTTGCCATCTTCTCTTCTAAAAAGCATTCTGTAGGCATTTCTTCCGAGTCAATGTTTGTGGTTTTTTGGCAGTCTCTGGAACCAGTCACTCCTTGGGACAAAGTTGAGGTCTTCCATTCCCACAACGAGTTACAGTCCTGGACATTCACAGGGACAGTGTTACCCTCTCTCATAGGATCACAATGAGTGGGAAAGAACTCGATGGCTATGAGTTTTGAGTGTTTAAGAACATATAACTTGGTTTCTTAAGTGTTTCTACCATGAACATGGATTGTGAATCCAAGTAAAATAAAACACTTGGGAGCTTAATTCCACCCCCCACCCCCATTTATCACAATGTTGTCTAGTAGCCCAGTTGTGAGGGCTGTGATTTTCTTCACATTGAACTACAGCTGTCCATTCCTTCCATTTTCTTTAGATTCTGTCTGTGTCTTTCAATAGTTTCCCCATAGAATTTTCCAATATTGCAGCTTGAGGCTTGGATTTTTTCCTTCAGTCATTTCAACTTATGTTATACTTAGTGTCGTCTTCTCATTGGTTTTTAACTCCATGTCTTTACATATTTCTTTATAATGCATTACTTTGTCTTCTCAAGATGCCTTTTGAAATTTTCTGTTCAATTCTTTATTTAATCATGTCTTCCATTTTCTTTAGCTACTCTATATTCAAGAGCAAGTTTCAGAATCTCTGAATCCCCATTGGTCCTTTCTTTCCTGTCTTTTAAATTTTTTCTTGATATTATCCTACAACTATCATGTATTTCATCATTAGTGTTCAATGCATAAAGCTTGTTCTTGAGATACCTTCTAAGTTAGATGGAGTTTAATTAAGATTGTATATTGGTTGTAATTAATTTGTCCTAATTTTCTTCAAATTCAACCTGAATGGGATTATCTATGAGCAACTGATGACCTGTTCCTCAGTCTGCCCCTGGCCTGCTCTTGGCTGGTCCTGGACTTCACTACTGTCTCTGGCCATAAATGTAGTCACCTGGACTCCTGTGCATTCTAGGAAGTCTACATGCACAGGCATTCTTCATGTTGCTGAAGAACCCATTGTCTTGTTAACTTCTGCTCTGTGATCTCCAGCTTTGTTTCTATCAATAAAACCTTATTTTTGAAATAATGATCCATCCTCTTTATTCCTAACGTTTGCATTCCAATACCCGGCAATTCTTAATTCCTCTTGATTGCATATTTGATCAATTCTAGACTAAAGAAATTGGTAGAATTTTAAAATTTCTTCATACTGACTTTAGTGATTAGTGCATAAACTTGAATAACAGTTGTATCAATGGATCTTTCTTATAGGCATATAGATATTATCTTATCCTAGATATCATCTTGAAATGTTCTTCATTTAGGTAATTAAGGCAGTGCAATTTTTCTTGAATTTTTCATTTAATTCACAGTAAATCAGGTGATTGTCTGATTAAAAATCACCAGTATCCATCAACCACAGTTCACTATTGCTTGGGACATAGATTGTAATGGTTTTCTTTTTCATTTTTGAAGACTTCCAATTCTCCTAGATTCATATTTCATACGTTTTATGTTCTGATGACTAATTGATGTTTGCAACTACTAGAAGTTTTGATTATTAATGAAAGTTTTCAACTGTTTCTTCTAATTTTGAGTTGTACCCCATCGGTAGGTGCAGGTCCCCAAAGCTTTGCTCTTTCCCCGTCATTACTGTTGACTCTGCTTCCTGGAGATAGGTCTTCCCCCATCATATGTTGAGAGCTTTTCATCTTCAGCCAACATTCTGCTGAAATTCATAAAGTTTTCGCTGACAAGTCCATAGAAATGGCTTCCTTCTCCCTATTCCTTGTCCCTAGACTGTTCTTAGTCTGGAAGCTCCACTGACACCGATGGATGACCCTGCTAGTACTTGAAAGACCAGCGGCATCGTTTCTATATCAGAGCACCACATGAGCCACCACAGTACCAGCCACTGAGAGATGAGATGTGGATGACACATTTTAGTGCTGCTCTCCCAGCATACACAATGCACTGCTATAATGCAGCTGACTTAAACTGAGAAGACAAATAGGCGCTGTGAGAATGGCAAATGGAGTAACACAGATTTTTTCAGAGAGACTTGTAGATGCACAAACATTTCTGGAGAAGGCGGTAGGTGAGCTTTTGAAGATTTTTGCTAAGAAGCTTCTTTACTGATAGACAATGTTATTTCACCCCAAGGTCTTAGAATTATGTGTGTTCCAGGTCAATAGGAATATCAGGTGTGGTGGTGGGGACAGTCGACCGCTTTCAGTTTCCAAATTCCCTTGCCACCCTGCTGTTGTCTATCTCTCTATGCCTCACGAACTAGCAATGGCGGAGACTGTCCTAATGAAAGGGCATTGGGCTAGGTCTTCCAGGAAGGAAAATGAAGATGCATTAGACAGGTTGCCTGACGTTGGAACTGACTGAGCAGCATCAGGTGTTACTCTTGAGACACTCTCCTAAGCTATAGCTATAGAGTGAATCTCAGGGGAAATGCCGCGAAAAGATTGAAATTGCGCTTTGTGATTAAAGATGCTTTTTCACAGGATAGTAGCTGGTGAGTTGCTAAATGAATTGTACAGCGAGTCCTTTGGTCCATTTTATTGGGCATAGGAGGACAGGCTCCATCATTCTTGTGCCCATGGGGGCCCCTCTTCAGGAGTGATAACAGCTGGGTTTCCTCTCTGCCCATTAAGACCCCAGCCAGCCCAGTGCAGGGAAAGAGGAGCATTTTAGTGATCTTCTCCACTTCTCCTTTTCACTCTGCCTTCTTACTAAGGAAACATGTCCCTTTGGCGAGAGCTCTTTCCCACAATTTGACCATTCATCACCCATCTCTGGGCGTCTCTCTCCCTTTTGCTTTTAAGCTCCATGTTCAGACATTTATCTTCTCGGAGGTGAGCAGAGAGAATGTCTTTAAATATGGCATCGATAGGTCTTGACCCAGATGAAAGCCTCTTAAGTCAGGTTCCCTCAACCCTGTTCCCACACATTAATTCTGAGCAGGATTATCTACCAACCTGCCAGTCAAGCTGTTTGGGGGAAAGGGGTAAACAGGAGAGAAAAGAGTTTTTCTGTTCATCAGCCCAGAGGGATAAAAAATTATTTTGCTCTCACTTTATTCATGTGACTAAGAATTACCTGCTATCTACGCTGCAGCAAACATGAAAGTGAACACACACACACTCACACACACACACACACACACACCTTTCATAATCCACCTGGATTTCCAAAAATTAGACAGAAACTTAAACTTAGTTATATGCACATGGACTATGTAGTGCATTTTTAAATAGGAGAATTTAAATCAAGAAGGAATTTAACAGTTTAGTTGCAAATAAATGATGCTTTCGATTGGATTAGGTTTAAGCTAATGAGATAATTAGCACCATTTTAATGATTAATTTATAGCTGTATATTAAGTGTTCAATTAGTATAAGAATTTGAGCTTCTCAAGTGCTGGCTGAAGAATGCAAATGACTCAGCAGTGCTGAAGCATGATTGAAATTTAAGTCTGCTAAGTCATGGGATTAGCTCAGACCATAGGACCACTCACCACACTGATCCTGGAGGGTTGTAGAAAGTGAAGCTAGCTAGCACAGCGACTTAGTGCGTCTTAAGTGGGGTGTGAGGCAGGAGAAGAGGTGATAGTCTTTTTCAGTATGATTCATTAATATACTATGACAAACATAAAAGACGAAAAGTTTAAAAACATTTGAATTCTACCTGATGGGGCTAAAATAGGACCACCACTTCCAAAGCCTTTGAGGCCGGCTTATATAATTGAACACCCCATGCACCTTCTAAGACACTCTGCCTTTTCTTAAAGGATCTGATGGCTTGGTCTTGTATTGCTGCTGAGTAGACCTTCTTGTCAACACAAGTCTGTGTTTTCTTCTCTCTAGTCTTTTCTTTCATTTTGAAGAGTTCAAATACTGTGTTTCAGCTGCTCCAATTATAACTATTTCAGAAATTTTCAAGTTTGCCACTCTTAGAGTATAATCTCCCAGTGAACAGGACACAACCGTGTAAGGCACTTGTCACAAATTAGGAAAGGGCTAAGATTGGACAGCTCCTGGAAGTGAAGTAGTTAGCTCACTGAGACTCAGGTCAGAGACAAAGGGCTTTGTGTCTCACAGCAAGGGCAAAGACTAGAACTTCAGCCTTGCTGGTGCCTGCTCCCCAACACCCACCGGGCAGCACAAAGGGAGCAACTCAAACAGGGGCTGCTTCTTTGCTTTACAGGGGAGGATCCCTGTGTTTTATGAAACACAAATCTTTTTTAAAGGGTAGTCAGGAAGCCTGTCTTTGGATCCAGAGGAAGATACCATCTTTTCTAAAATTTTCATTATACAAAGATCATTGAAAGACAAAAATCTAGGGTAAAAAAACAAAAACAAAAAACGGATGCAATGGTTCTGCTCACCAGATATGTGAAAATGCCAGACACCGGTGGAGCCTTGTCACTCAACTCACTGATATTGAGTTGATGGCGACTCCCCGGTGACCCGATAGGCTAGGGTAGAATACCCTTGTGGGTTTCCGAGACTGCAGCTCTTAGCAGAAGCAGGGGAACGTCCAGCCTTTCTCCCTCAGAGCAGGTGGTGGTTTTGAATGGCTGATCGGGAGGTTAGCAGTTCAACACATAACATAACCACCCCGCCACCGGGGCTTCTTGATACCGTCTCTCAACAGTAACAAAGCATCTCGGAAAGCACTGAGAATGTTGCCTGTTTATAGTGGAGAGCCTGATCCCTGTCTTCAAGTCAAGAAAGACAGAAAGAACGTCATCTGTGTTCCTTGGAGTCTGTGAGTTTACAATAGGGCGACTGAGCAGAAAAGAAACGAAGCCGCATTTTGCAGCTCCGGCTGTTGACTTAGGTGAGCCTAAACGATTATCCTTATGAGCAAATTCAATTAACAACGTAGAGCAAGCCTTCTTCACTATCATCCTCCCCTGCATGGGTGCCCACTGTTAACCCTTTGGGAAAAGGTTTCTTTTAACCTGGTAATAATTCAAGGTTGGCATGCTTGAATTTGGGGGAGTGTTTCCTACCAGAAACAGGCTGGACATCTTCTTGGCAAGTATACTGTAGTGCCCCTTACGGTCTCTGTCAGTTCTATAATTTTGGTTAAAAAAATAAGCTTTTATCTTATGACTGAGCTTATTAATTATGTCTGCTGCTTGTTTTAAGGAAAAAACCTTACACACACACACACACACACACACACACACACACACACACACACACACACACACAAGCTTAGCTCCAAGCAAGACAGAAAGGAGATGCACAGACACAGCAAACTGCAAACTGCAAGGCCGGTCGTGGACCCTTTGGTTTCTCATGGGGAGGAAAATGAGACTGTCCCCTTCCTCAAAGATTCAAAATCTCTGAAACCCAAAAGGGGGCAGTTCTGCTGTGTCCTATAGGACCACTATAAGTTAGAATCAATTTGATGGTAGTGGTTTTAATAAGGGCACAATCATTATTCCTAATGGTGCTGAAACATCAGGGCAATGAAGAGATTCCCAATGAAAAGACTTCAATATCCTTTCCTTATTAACTTTCTGTGCCAAGGTCCAGCAACCCAGTTGTCTTCCATTTAATTCTCATGAGTGTCTGCAGTAGATGACCAGCGCTCTCTTCTCAGGAACCGCTGGGTGACCGGAACTCCCCACCTTTCAGCTCCTCGCTGAGTGTGTTACCTATCGGCACCCCTCAGAGACATTGATATCAGGACACAGACCACATATCGATGGTCCAGAGAAATTCAAGGAGCCCTGCTCCATTGGTTCGATCATGTTGATGGAATATGGCATTCCCACTTTGCTTAATGGTGCACGCTTGACAAAGATTGGTGGCTAGTGTCACAAAACAGAACGCATTATCATATTCTTCTTTCTAAAAGGAGATTGTCTATTGATTCGTTCTATGTGGCACTTTTCCCAGGAAGGAGAATGGAAATGTTTGAATATGAGTTTTGGTTGCTCATGAATGTAAGGACTGCCAGGTAAGCAAAATAGAAACCAATTTGTTAAACACCGGATTTCCAAAATTAACTAAATCTATGGGGCTTTCTGGAAATATTGACATGCTAAAGCACTGAAAACCACCATCTGTGAGAAGAGGTCCCACCGTATGTTGAACAAGGATGCATCTTCTCCAGGCGTGAGGTCACTGCAGAGGGGTAAGGGCGCGGTCAGTATGGGGAAGACTGCCCACCAAGCCCGGGCGTCGGTGTAGGGAAAAGTGTGGGCTGAGCTTGTGTCCCAGCCTGACATGGACATACTCTCGAAAAATAGAACACACCTGCTGAATGCTGTCAGAGGAGCGAGCCAGCTATGGGCTCCGCTTCCCACTGGGGATCAGGGAAGACCATGTGTGTCTCAGTCTGTGACATCAAAAACACCTGATTCTAAAACAGATGGAAATCGTTGCTCAAGGGGAGCTTCCCAACACCAGAGGCACTGCTGGAGGGCCCTCCACACAAGATCATGCATATAATTGAATTTGGTGACACTAACTTCAGAAGTTTCTGAAGTGTGAGCAGGGCTGGATTCTTTCTGATCCCCAGTCCTGAGCACAGGAGCCCAGTGGCGTAGTGATGACCTGCTGAGGTTAATGTTGGGTCACGAGTCTGAAACCAACAACCCCTTTCCACTGGAAAAGGCTGGGCTTGTTACTCCAGTAAGGGTCACCCGTTCAGAAACTCACAGGGGCAGTTGTATGAGTTCAAATCAACTCAATGGCAGTGAGTCTGCTTGTTTGTGTTTGTCTTGAGCACTGGGGATGGGGCTATTCTCACCGGTGATTCATTTAATCCTCGAATCTAAGATTTTTGTCTCATTCTCTCTCATGCCGATATCTATCCCCACCCGCACGCCCCCCGTCAGTCCACTGTACTGTGGTGGTTTGTGTGTGTCTCTGCTGCCGGCAGCTATATTAACAGTGTTTCAAATACCACCAGCTTCACCCAACAGGCAGGTCTCAGTTGAGCCTCCAGACCAAGGCAGAGTCATAAAAGCCTGGCTACTTAATCCTGAAGATTAGCCTAGGGTCACAAACCGAATATTGCTAGCCACAGCACTAGAAGAAGAGCCCCCTAGGTTGGAAGGCACTCAAAGGACCCAGTGGCTGTGACAATGGCCCGGTGTCCGCTTATGATCTTGAAGCTGGTGCGTGGCTGACTGGTGAAGCACGTTGCTCTGTGGTGTGGGGTTCGCAATGGCAGGCAAATCGTGTCAGCATGGGCATTCTTTTTTCTTCCCTTCTGTCCACACTTTGCTTGGTTTGGTTTTCATACCTTGACGAAAAGCACCGTCTCCGGATGATGCGCTCAGAATGTACTCATAGACCGATACTGTCAAGTCCCCCAGAGAAGCAGAGACAGACAAGACCACAGCCTTTGATGCGGGCTCCTTGGTTTCCATTCTCTCCCCTCCTTGTGCCATGTGGGTGCTGCACGAGAGTCAGCGCGGGTTTCCTTAGCTGCTGGAACCTGAGTTCAACTTCCAGTCAGCGGATAATGGTAACCACTTTCCAGGTGGTAAGCTCTACTGCCTTTAATTTGTCCCATTCTAGAAGCCAGGAAGCACACACACACACACACACACACACACACACCTCCATCCATCCATATCCATAACACATATAGGTATGCGTCCTTCTGTTGTACATAGGGGGCTAGGAGTCAGAACAGCCTGAGCAACTTCCAACAGAAACGTGGTTGGGGCAACACAAAAATTCATGGAGATGCAGGGCCATAGCGCTCACTGTGAAAACCCGGTGTCTGCTCCGATTCTCCCTCTAGAGTCCTGGGCGATACTTCTTGTTGAATTACCTACGGGTTCTTTGCTCCCATTCAATTTAAAGCACCAACGTGCCAACGGCAGGTTTTTAAGCAGATGCTAAAGCGTTTTCTTTTAATTCAAGGCAAAAGAGACATATTCCTATTCAGGCTGTGCGTGCATGATCGTGAGCCAGCTTAAGCAGAGACTATTTACCGTGAAGGAATGTTTACCTCTCCGTAACTTGAGGCGACAGCGTGGTGAGTTAAACATGTTTGGGATACAATTATGCTCCGGTGTATTTTCGTGTCCATCTTAGTCACAGGTGACTGAGGCATCTCCACCCACACACCAGACCACAGCGCAGGGGTCGCGGTTCCTTCCGGCTGCACCCCCTCCCGGGTGTCCTCGCAGGTCTGGCTGGGCCCCCTCCATCACTGCTCCTGACGTTTGCTTTCATCCAACCTGCGGTGCTTCACATTCATACAGACACGTCCTATTGTGTTGGAGATTTAGGGCCCGTGGTGCGCGGCCACGTGGACGGCCTGCTTAATAATCGCCCTGTGAAATTTATTGGGATGCTTAGATGCACAGAGGGCTGTGACACGTCCCAGGCGACAGGGTCAAGCTGCAGGCACAGGACGGCCTGACAGATAGGGGTTTTTCCCGCAGCTTTAATTTCTCAGGCCGAGATGGGCACATTGAGCCATTTTTATTTTTCCTTCAGCATGAGAAGCATTTAACTTGATTTTATTTTGTGTTCCCTCCACTCCCACGGACAGTCTGAAGATAATATCGCTGGGTGCTTGAAGCTAGGAATCCTTATTGGTTCTGATGTCATATAATTGATGTTTGCAATTTCAGGCAGGTACAGATTTCTCAGCGTGTATGGGGCTTCTTGCAAGAACATTCAACAAATTCGTCTCAGGTTCCTCCTTCCAAGGAGAAACCTTGAAAACCCCAACGACTACATTCGGCTCAATAACCACAGGCAGTAATGACATCTCTAAGTAGCTAATGCAGGCGTGTAATAGCCTCATAGCCCTGATTTAACTTTATTTACACATTAAAATGAAATTGCCGCTGATTTATTGATATAATAGGTGGAAAGTGATTATCCAGCATCCATCACCGATACAGGAAAAAACCAATCAAATTATGCTCTGAGGTTTGCTTTAACCTCACCTAACTCATCACCTTGTAAAACTCAGAGGATTTGAGTCATACACACTCACTAAAGTCAATGAGGCAAACTCCCACTAAACCCATATCTGATCCTTTCAAGACGTTCCGGAGTTAGACTCGCTCACAGAGCTGCAAACTGACACGATTAAACGAAAAGGCAGCCGACCAGAGATTTAGCATCTGCGGTTCCTCACCACGGGCACAGTCATGGGGATATTGTTATTTTGTGTCTATTGCAAATCCTTGAGGGACTTGGAACCACATTCTCTGTGAAGTGGTTTCCACCAGTGCCAACCACTCAGTGGGTAGGAAGTAGGCAGCAAGGGATGGCGATAAGCAGAATTGGAAAGATGTTCTTTTGCAAGGGGGCATGGGCTTGGTGCATGCATGCTTCATATCTTGACTTGGCTGTCGACCACGCCACTCATCTAGGTCCTAGACACACTCTTTTTCAGTAGGTGGGAAAGAGTGGGGTGGAAGACGATGTGACAACAGAGCAGAGTCAAACAAATTGCCTTAGGGGAGGGATTGAACATAAGCAAGGGGGAGGGGGCTGTCAGGGTGGGGCGGAGAGCAGGAGAGCATGGGCAGGCTGTAGTCTAAGTAGGAGTGAGCTTCCTTTAACTTTTACCACTAAAACCTGGCACGATGAAGTGATCCTGTATTGCCATGATTCAGAGGATTGCTAATGGCCTATAGAGTACACCCTCTTTTGCCAGGAACTAAGTCTGTGAGTCACATACTTTGGGACATGTGACATTGTTAAATGGAAAGTTATTTGTTTGTGTGTTTGTATGTTATATAAAAGCCCAAAGCAAACCAGTTGATTCTAAATCATGGTGAATTCTGTGTTTTGGAGGAGAGCTGAGCTCCATAGGGTTTTCAAAGCTTTTCCTGTTCAGAAGACCATAAGATCTTTCTTGAATGCTTCTGGGGGGATTTGAACCACTAACCTATAGGTTAGTAGTGGAATGCTTGCTTAACTGTTTGTATCATCCAATGACTTCTTGCCTATTTTATACCTTGTGATATTTTTAGACAAAAAAAGCTCCTTTGGCAGGAAGCATCTGCCTGGAATTTAAATATAATCCTCACATTCACCCTCATTTATGTTGCTAATCGGAGTCCCTCGGTGGTACAGACTGTTAGGACCTTCTGTTACTCTCTACAAAGTCAAAGGCCAGAGTCCATCCAGAAGTGCCTTGGAAGAATGGCCTGACGTCCTATTCCGGAAACCCCAGTCGTCGTAGCCCCGTGTCTCACCGGTGTATTTTGACACGTGGAGTTTCCACGGGAGGCAATTAATAGAACAGCAGCTGGTTATTTCATCTGTCTACGAAGGCAAACACTGCTTTTGTCAGTAAGAACGGTTTTAATTATCCCGGGTCCCCGAGGAGGTTCAGAGAAAGGGCATCATCATTAGAAACCTAAGACCATAACACGGCATATTCGAGTCCATCGCTGCGTCGTTCATCTTCACTTATTATGTTGTACATTGTTCATCTGTAAAACATTCATCTCAACTCTAGAATGGGGGACTTCTTTTGAATGGATTTCAACATCAAGTCCTCCAAATGTGCTAGACAGTGCTCATTGACTTCAAAGCCTATTTTTCGTGCACATGAGTACCAAGAGGAAGGGAGAAAGATGAAAGAGACAGTTCTCCTAATTATATGTAGGTACATATTCATTTTACTGTCCCATCCAATATCGCTAATCTGACATGATAAACTTTTTTCTTTAATGAGTGTGTTTTACAGTCTTGTATAACCTTGCTCATTCTCTGACATGTAATGCATATTTACTTTCCATATTATCTGACTATGTATAATTCAAATAAAAGTAATGATATGATTCAGATATCATTTTTAAGGATCTCTGAGTTGAAAACCAGGAGGCAAAGTTGGGTAAAGTGCAGAGAAGCATTAATATGGATTCTTTTATCTACAGCAGTGTGTTGTTCATATAGTAGGGTAATATGATTCATTAGAAATAAAGGTGCTATTTTCTAATTAAATATTTCAATTAAAAATTAAGATTACTTGTATATCTAGTTAACTTTCTTCCAGTACACAATGTGGACTGGAATATAGAACCCCTCAATTCAAGACCACACAAATAATTAAGCATCGCAGTTCTTGGTGGTCCTTAACTTCTTCATCCTTTTTTTATACAAATGAGTGTCCCATGACTGCATAACATACATCCCAAGGGGCTTATTCTCTGCATGGTAAACTCCACACCCAGCCCACTGTGGCCCAGTTGAATTCCAACTCAAATCAATCCCATGGCACACCATGAAACGGCCCCAAAGGGTTTCCAAGTTCACATATCTTTTTGGAAGCAGACTGTCACATCTTTCTCCCATGGAATTTTCTCCAGATCACCGCGTCCGTATGCAGGGTTTCTGCGTTAGTAAATCTTTATGGAGCAGGCCGTGAGGGGAGCCAACCTTGAGGAGCCCACTTTGAAGTTAGTGGTCTAATGGTTACCCCAGCAGACCTCCTTTCTGGATCCTTATTAGTGCTGTTGGTCACCCAAGGGAAAGCAAATCCACGCACCGAGAGAACGATAGGAATTGTCGTGCAGAGAGAGCAAGAGTGTTAGAAGTCCTATGCTATGGGTACCACTGTGCTTCCAGGGCCCATCTCCTCTGAGATCCCATGGGATTGCTTCCTTTTCATGCTAGTCCTCTCTCCACCAGCCCCTCCTTTCATTATTTCTCATGGAAAATCTGCAGCCTCCTACCACCCGTTTCTTTGTGGACCCTGGAGTGCTCTGTGAACACTCCTGGTTCTCATGGTCAGCTGTCACTAACAGCTTCAGCACTCTAAACAAACACGGAGAGCATTCAGTCTTGGGGATGTAGAAAACTCGAGAAGAAGCAGAGCAAGACATACGACTTCTCTGCTAATGTGCATTAAAGAGACACTGGCCTCCGTTTTACTTTGAGACGCTCGGCAACGATATGTGTATTTAGAAGTGGCTGCATTTCAGACCTTGCTGATTACTTCGCTGAACAATCATATGAACTTTGACGAATCTTTTGTCCTACTGTGGAAACGTGGCAGCTGCATTACTCTAAGAGAGAGAGGTGGAGGTCTATCTTTAAATGTCACTCTCTATGCACGTTTGCTAGGCTTTTAACTTTGGCGCAATGCTCTCGCAGATTATCATGCCTCGGGTTACCTAGGGACTATTAAGCACAGGCCATTGACAGCGAAACCATGCATGCTCGGTAAGCATGCACACCAAATCCGCATAGGAGAAACCATTTGTTTTACCTATTCAGTGAATAAGTCCCAGCACCTATGCCACTACACGAGAGATTCAATTCATATTCTCTCACTCCCAATCAACTAATGGTTACCCAGTACTGTCATTCACCTGTTGGTGATACAGGTTAGGCATTGGGCAGCTAACCCCAAAGTCAGCGGTTCAAATCCACAAGCCACTCCAGGGGAGAATGATGAGTGTGTTGGCTCCTGTAAAGTTTTCCTGTCTCAGGAACCTTGGATGAGGACATGAGGCATTGAAATCCACTGGATGACAGTGGGCTTGGTTCTGGGTTGCTGGTGTTATTCATGCAAACAGCTCTGGTGACGCAGTGATTGAGCACTTGCTGATAACAGAAAAGTCAGCAGCTCCAACCATCAACCGCATTGTGGGAGAAAGATGTGGCAGTTTGCTCCCATGCAGCTTTATAACCCCAATAAAACTAAACTTTTTTTAAGTTAAAAGAAAAGAGATTTATAATCTTAGAAACTCTATGAGACAGTTTTTATCCTGACCTGTATGATCACTATGAAGTTTATTTGATGCTATGGAAATGGCTTCTTTTCTTTCTTTTTAAAAATCCTCCTGCATTAATGTAAGTCCTAGAAATACAAAGATACTATGAGATGGCTCTTTCCCTCAGGAAACCTCTGGTTTAGGGTTGACAAAACAAACAAACAAACAAACAAACAAACAAACAACCAAACAAAAAACATACCTAGAGCTTGAGTTCAGTGAAATCAGTAGCAGCTTCTTAAAAGCTGTGAGTGGATATCTGTGCTCTTCATGAAGCCTTCGGTAAAGGCTCCTACTGGGCCAGCAAGAAAGGTAAGAAGTGGCCTTTCAAAAGGAGACCAATGTAATTGGAAAGACAGAGGTGAGAGCCCCCTGGACTGGGAGATGCTGTCAAGGATGCTGCTGCTGACCTGGAGAGTCATTGGTTTTCGCGTTGTTCAAGCCACAATCACTTTATTGAGGTAAAGAATATCAACAAGATCAACAGAACATCCACCCTAGGATGGACTAGGAAAAAATCTTGGTGATCTACTTCTGAAAAACTAGCCCAAGAAAGTCTCCTCATTGACTCTAAAGATCACAGAGGAGGATTGTTGATACACCGCTAGACCCCCTAGTTAGAAATTACTTAAAATACACAGTGGCTGAAGCAATGGACTCAGGCATTACCAATGACCACAAGGAGGGCGTGGGACAGTTGCCATGAGTTAGAGCATTCTGGAAAGCAACTAACAACAGTAACAGAGAGAAGTCAGAATCTGTGGGAGGAAAGCGAAATAGAAACGCTAAAGCTAAAAGCGGGTCTTTGAAAAAGGGATGTGGCCACCAAGTCTATTGTATGGACAAACATCTAAACGCAAGAAAATAGATCTTAAGTGTCTGGTCATCCAGTTCATTATGCTGCAGGGTTTTACCTTTGATGGTTACTATTGTTTTGGGATGTTCCAACCTATCAATAAAAATGAAAACCCTTTCATTTAATAACCTGTCCCTGGAGAAACACCGAGTGGCCAATCAGTTCATACTCTCAAATGTTAGAGTTCCGGCATCTTTATAACTTCATGAAGTTGCAGAGATTTGATTTTTGTCGCAGGCCTAACGTTGCTCCTAGACTACATGGAGAAGTGTATGAAATCAGCGTTGGCATCCTTCATTTCTCCCCAGCCAAGTTCTACAAAAGATGGTCCTCTAGTGCTTAAAAGAGAGAGTGCTAATAACTCACAGCCAAAGGGAAATGGCTCAGCGTGATCTTGCCAAATCCATCTTCCAGGAGGCTCAGGGTAAAAGCACAGACATACAACCATATGTAGCTTCCAGTGAGCTGCTCCCACTTCACAAAGTGAGCCTTAGAAAAGCCTTTGATGATGAAACGTGGTGCATTTGGTTGGCCCCTGGACTACGAATCAAGAGGTTGGCAGTTTAAACACATTCACTGATAATACTGAGTGGGGGTGGGGGGGGAAGGGCAGGAGAGCTACTTCTGCAAGCATATGGCATTGAAAATCCTGTATCAGAAGTTTACTCTGACACCCATGTGATCTCTGTGAATTGAAAGTGACATAGTGGCAAAGGGTAATTTTTTTTTTTTTTGGTAGCCTAGTCAGAGGCTGGGAGCCCAGGCGGTGTAGTGGTTAACAGCTATAGTCTCAGAAACCCGCGGGGGGCTCAATATACTTGTCATTGACTCCATGACAGTGAGGATTTTTGTCTTTTGAGTCAGAGGCTAATAAGGAGGACAGGAAGTGATGGTGGCAGGAATATTAACACAGCAGATAAGTGGAGAGACATTTCTGGACCTAATCCCCCTCACCCCCCACCGCCCAGCACAGAGGAAGGTGGTGCAGGGCAGAATGAAACACATTTCCTTCTCAATGGAGGAGACTTGGAGATAATGAAATGGAATGGCCTGAGAAGAAAGACAACCCCCACCAGGACTGAATGAATAGACTCCTGAGTTTGGGCATGGGAGACCAGAGCCCCGCATGAAGTCTGAGTTGATAGGATGTGCATATCTCAAAGGAGCAAGGGCAAAACAGAAGCCCCACCAGCAAGCCAGCTTAGGGCGAGAAGTCTGTCAGTAATAGAATATACGGTCCAACTTTACATTTTGCCAGGCCTTTTAGACTAGTTAAGGGCCAATATGAGTCACTGAGTGGCAGTAAGTTTTTTGTTTTGAAATGTTTTTTTTTGGTTTCTTTCCCAAAGTATTTCTCATCAATAAACTTATTCTTTTTGTTTAAATGTTTCTCTGAATCTAGTCTGAAATTGATCCCTTTTCTGAAATGTTCCGTGCAATTGGGACAAGAACTGAGGAGAGGAGAGGCTTGGACTTCTGAGCTTCCTTCTGGTAGTATTTTGATTGACCACATGATCATGGCAAATTTGGAAAGAGGCCACTGAGAACCCAGAGTTCAATGTTAATCTTGACCCTTCCCTGAGCAATATTTTCATCCGGAACTTGGAAGAAGCTCTATGGAATAAATCAACAGAGAAAATCCAATGGGAGGCCGATTTTGATTCAATAGAGGTTAGAACTTTTTCAGTCACACCAATCCAACAACACCTACTGTAGTGGAGTTGATTCTGACTCACAGTGACCCTATGGGGCAGAGCAGAACTTCTCCTTAGGATTTCTGAGACTGTCACTCCATAGTAACAGTCACCCTCATCTTTCTCTACTGACCAGCAGGCCCACACTTCACTTACCCCGCCAGCAGGAGCTTCGTATAGTCAAGTTCACCTATGGGCCTGTCATCAGTCAGAGAGCCCTTCATTACTGGGGGTCCAGAGTGACCATCCTATTAACTATTGGATGTCCTGCGCTCATATCCTAGTTCTGTGGCATGGAGGAGTTTAGGCTTCTCTCGGCTGAGTACCTTTTATCCATCTGTGCACCAGGGAAAGCAGTGAAGTGAGAAACTTGCAATAAGGGTGGAATTCCTTTTGACCTCCTCTCCCTCACTGATTCCATGCACCCACCTGCCCTGACACCTCCCCCTCCTTTGAGTCTGGCTCTTTGAAGCAATTATAAATCACAGATACCTTCATGGATTGTAAGAGAGAGTCGCTGGCATATTCAACACCTCTTTCACCTCCTATCTGTAGCTGATTTCATGGCAGTGGCTCAACCTTTCTTTATCATTGAAGGAAAGAATTCCACCTTTTTTTGAAGCTCTGGAAAGCAGGCAAATGTTAAGTACATTGCATGTGCAGAGGGCTGAACCAGTGTCCGAGAAGCAGTGTTCTTGAGGTCAGGGACACATGCTCATTTTATCGAACCTCTTTGCCGAATGTGTGTCTGGGCACTATTATGTAGCATCAGATCATAACCTGCACTCTCCCATCTTGTCAGACTTTGAACTGTCTGCTTTAGGGCCACCGATTCACTTCCCTCCATATCAATTAGTTAAACCAACTCGAGATCTTGATATATGCCTGCTCTTTGTGTGAAAAGTTCCTACATCCGGACAATCTCCATGCTGCTCACTGAATACATTTAGGGAGACAGACTCTTTCATGGCCAGCTTCTGTGCAGGATCTTCCTTTTAGAATTCCATCCTCTCTGGCCTCAACCAGTCAGAATTCAATTCTTTCTTTTTCCGTTATATATTCAGGAGACCATACCTACTAGGCTAAATAATCATGTGAACAGAGGGACCACTTGGCCAGTGTTGCCCCTGTCTCCTTTGGGACAGGGTTGTCCTGCCGAAGAGACTCAATGAAGAGCAGAATACATTCTACAGTAATGACTCGGCGACATTCTCTTCCTATAGTCTTACGTTTGCTGCCAAGGACTCTCGGCCCAGAGAGTTTACCAAGGAGCCTCGGTTGTAATCTGGTTATGCTCAAGGCTGCACCCCAAAGGGTGGCAGTTCGAAACCACACAGTGGGCCCTGCAAGAAAAAGACCAGTGATCTGTTCCCATAAAGATCCCACTCAGGGTTTCTTGGCAGTTTTACTTGGTCATATGGGTTACTCTGACGTGGAGGGAAGGCTACTGGCACTTTCACAAGTTAACATGTTGATTCTGGCAACCACCAGCATGCGCGCGTGCGTGTGTGTGTGTGCGCATGCACACACATTGATTCTGGTAAGCATTTTGAGATATATATATATATATATATATACATATATATATATATTTAAATTTTGATGGCAAAACAACATTCTTTAAAGGTAGAATAAAAAATTACTAACGGGGAGGTAACAATAATGAGTATAAGAAAGAAGAAAATACCTGCTATGAAATTGCAGAACTTTAAAGTGTTTCTGTTGTTTAATTAATGTAAATAACCAGAACTAACTCAAGGCCAAGCGCCCTCATTTCACTCAACAGTGTTATCTTTATTGTTTTTTAAAGGTGATTGAAACATTGAATTGTGTGACAAGTGAATTATATGTCAAGAAGACAGTTAAGATATTTTAAAAAAATAATTAGTAGGTTTACAGGCCAGACCACTTCCAAATTATGCAATACAATGATGACCAAAGTTTGTAAAGAAATGTGTAATTAACATGTGAATTTAGTATGACACAGCGCTCTTGCCTTGAAGCACAGGCGCCAGGGAGAGGCACTTGGTGAAAGAAACTAACATACAAAAGTATTTACTTTGCTGCAGAACTAGCGAGGCTTTCCCTAGGAGCATCCTTCATCTCATTAACATCACAGCAGGGTGATGCCTCTTAACTGCTCCAGGCAGGCGCCGAAGTTCCTGGCTCCTGGAGAGACTTTGCGGAAGGGTCCAAGTCTCCCTTTACATACTGCCTGCTCCCTTGTGAAATGTGCAGTGTTCCACCCTTCTAAATATATAAATCACCATCCCCCAAACCAGAAATGTCTAATTGATTGAAAGCATTGGATGTGTTACTTTCAAAGCCAATTGAGTTTTGCCCTAATAAATAAGAGGCCAGTGGAGAATGGTCACTCTTACTGATGCTTTATAAAAAGCATTCTCAAATGGTGCTATGTACAATCATGCCTAGCAGAATTTACATCCTGTCCACAATCCCCATGTTCTTGCCCAAGGATGAAAAAAAAACACACTCTCTTAGCCAAATACAATGGCAGAACTCAATAAGTAGGTATATCATGAATACACCTGTAAATGAAAAGATGCACTTAGAATTTGAAGGGTATGACATATAAATAAAGTCTGTTTTCCCAATAGGATGACTTTTTGTTGTTTTGTTTTGAAATACTGTCAAAGGAGTTTGGAAAGTTGCTTAGCATGAACATTGGCTTTCTAATTCTAAGTTGATGGCAGTATTTTGAAATGAGGACTGGGCCCATGATAACATACAATAATAAAGATAGCAATATGGAGTGAAATGTTGGAGCTCGGGCATGTGTTAGGTTTGGTTATTTACATTAATTAAACAACAAAAGCACTTTAAAACTCTACAATTTTATAGGTAGGTATGAAGTTTTTATTGCATTAAATTATTATCTTTTTTTCCTGCATAGACTATGGTTTAACCGGAACTTCCCTAACAGTTTAATTGATTTGGGATATTAACCTTGACATGTGAATTTCAGGCTAACAATCCTTATACCTCCCCACCAACATTGGGTTCAAGCACAGTGAGAAAATGTGATGCCAGCAGTCGATTAAAACTATTCGTGACTTCTTTTTATTTTTTTGCATCCGGAAACCTATTCTCAAAGGACATAGACAAATGTCCTTTATCACACCATGAAGCATGATATGCACACTTCCATTTGTCCTTAAAATTAAAACTTTTCCAGAAACCAAAGAATCAATTACTCAGTTCACAATAGCTCCTTTTTCCTGGTAGGCTTTTCCATTTAAAACTTTTCTATAAGAATCTGAGCGGATCTCAGGCGGTGGAAGAAAAATGATAAAAACAAAAGTCCCCCAATTTGAGGAGGATTCACAGCAACGTCGGAAGCAGGGAAGCCCAGTGTAGGGAGCGCCTCAGGAGCACAGGATAGAAAGGGCTAAGGGACCTCGCTGGAATAAGGGATTATTGACCTGGTGTAAGAGGATGCTTCCCTTACCGTGTGTGTGTAAGAGATTATCCTGTAACTTATTCTACGCTCCAACAGCTTCTTCAGTCTGTTATGCATTTTGCTCCATTTGGCAATCACAAGGTGACAGAGAGGGGGCTTAGGGGTTCCAGTTGGGCTGCTACCATCAAGGTCTAATTCAAAACCACCAGGAGCTTAGCAGAGAAAGACAGGGCATTCCACTCTCGTCAGGAGTTACGGCCTGGGAAACCATCTTGTTCTATAGGGTCGGTATGAGTCAGAACGGACTTGGCTGGGTGTGTTTGTTTTTTGGAAGTCGCCAGTTCTATCCCGTTCTATAAGGGTTGCTGTGATAGCCTAGCAGTGAATTTGGTTTTCTGGTCTAAAGGGATAGGAAGGATCCCAGGTGGCAGTGGGTTAAGCACTGCGCTGCTAAGCAAATGTTTTGAAATCACAGCCTGTGTGGAGGAAAGGTGAGATCACCTGCTTCAGGGAGATTTACAGCCTCGGAAACTGCCCTAAAGCATTTTCCAGAGACAAAATCCACTTGAAGGCGGTGAGTTTCTTAAAGTGAACGGTCACGGTGAGTTGACACTGACGTAATGGTTACAGGTTGGGGTGTGAGGCCACGAGAGGAGCTTTCTTAGCGTTACCTGGAGGAGGGTTGGCGCGGTCCGCCTCTCCACTCTTGGTTCTTATCCCGCTTGCAAAGCAAGAGTGCAGATGAGGGATAACATTCAGACAAGAGTCAGAGAAAAGGTTTGAAGAGAAAGAATATTTTAGGTAGCTTAGCCTAGGTAATTGGGAAGTCCATTTACGCATGCCCAGGAGAGCCAACAAAGGACAAAGCTGGATTTTCCCACCGGTGGGCCCAGATGGGCGTTACACCTGGAGCAGCCCACCTGGGCCAGGTGACTGCAATTCAGCCAATGGGATGGACCTGGGGTCGTTCACCACGCCTGCCCCGAGAACCCTTGAAAAGGCAGGGACCGAGAGGGAGAAGGGTCTTGTCTTGGCTTGCTTGTGTGGTTTGGTCGTCTTCGTGGGAGGGGAGAGATCCTTGCGTGTCCCGGAGCAGTCTCTGCCAGGCCGCATGGTCAAAGGAATCCTATGGGTGCCGCGTAAAACCTGATGCTTCTTTGAACTTTTATTAAATTCACTTGGATAACGAGCCCGGCTTCGGCGTGAAATCTTTCTTGCACGGAGTCAAGGACCGAGGCTGAAATCTAGTCCCGGAGAGAGAGACCTAACAAATATTGAAGGGGATACTTTGGAAAAGAAATCAAATCTGGAGCCGTTAGCTAGCCTAAAAGGGTAAGGTGAACCTGCTAATGGTAGAGTTCCCACCACAGGCAGGCTTACTGTGGGTTTTCTGCTATTGGGTGGTCCTCCATAGTGCCCCTCCTCTTTCAGGGGTGCATATGCTGGCACCCCAGGGCCCCAGACTTCATGTTGTGCGTTTGTCTCAGACCCCCAAAACTCAGAGTCTATTCAGTCACTGTGGGGGTTGGGTGAGCATCTTTCTCCCAGCCATTTCATTATCTCCATCATATCCGGGTCTCGTCCATCCAAGGGCATACTGCCCTTCACCTTCCTTTGTGCTGGGGCGGTGGAGGCCATGCATGTGTGGAAGCCTGCCTCCACCTCTTTTTTTGTGTTTAAGATTCCTGCCAGTTTCCTTGGAGAGGCTTGCTAGGCTCCTTGGTGGCTTGGTGGTTAAGCTTTGGGCTGCAGATGGACACGGCAGCTCCACTGCGGGCGACAGACAGCACTTTCTACACCCATACACGGTTAGTCTCCCAAATTTACAGGGGCCGTTCGACACTGTCCGTTTCACACGGTCCTATGAGTAGGCAGTGAGTTCTCCCCTGACCCGTTTCTGACTAGCTAACAGCGGTGCAAAGGCTCCAGCACTTGGCTGCTAAGTCACAGGTCATCAAGTTGAGCCCACATGCTGCTGGCCTGCTCTCGGTAAGGATGGATGTCTAGAAAACCCCACGAGGCTGGTTTGAGTCAGAATTGACTTGACAACACGCATCGGCCAGGCGAGAACCATTGACGAAGCTAAGCCGGGAGACCTAATGTTGTGGTCACCGACAGTGGTGAATTGATCCTGACGGGACCGAACGGAGACTGGAGGCCTTTGGAAACAAACTCACCAGCTGGAAAACGATAAACGATGAGAGAGAAAATGGTACCGTTAGACCCAGCAGCTATGTGGCAAAGTCTGCAGTAATTATGGCTCGAACAAACCTAGTTATGCAAAAGGGACGAGAGGAACAGCACACACAGGATTAAGAAGAGCTCGTCTCAGAGAGCAGAGCCGCCTGCGCCTGCATTGCTGATTTGCTAATTCCACTTTTAATTAATTTTCATCATATGACTCCGTTTTCTTTCAGGCACACATGTGGGTGATATTCAGAAGTGCAGTTGAAAAATTTAGGAAATGTACTGTTATTGAGGATATTGTACATTGGATATTTTGTGCATATTATAATACATCCTTCTCTTGATAATTAGACTCTCATTCAAAGGAAAATTGTACAGAGCGCCATTTGTTTGATTTCTCCCTAGATCTTAGCCTAATCCTATGTACAAAGCAGGTGGATTTTCTTGATATTGTAATTTTTTAAGTCTTATTAAATTATTGGTGTAAATTCAAGAGGCTGTAAATTATAATTTTAATGCAATCTTAAAACAAAAGAAACCAATACCTTGTAACATTGCAGCTTTATTTCCTTTAATGGTAAAATTAAATAGGAGCGCTAGAGCTAATTTTGCATTGATTAAATGATGTTCCTGCAATTTATTTTGGTTCACTTTTTGAGTTTCCTGCCCATTCCTAGCTGGCATTGTCCCTGATGCTGTTTTGCTCTGATATGGAAGAAAGTGAGCTTGCTGCAGTTGTTTGTGGTAGGTTTTATTTATCTATTGCTCCCATTTAGCAGCTGGGCCACCAGGCAGGGATAGTGTGCTGCAGAGCCTGCTGGGGAAAAAAAAGGAGGTTTAGATTTAGGGGAAGGGAGTTAACAGGAAAGAGAGACAGATGGGGGGGGGGATGTCACTTTAGTCCCTTGGGGATGAGATTGTGAAGCAAGAAATGAGAAACCAGTAATAAACAGACAATGCAGATCTAGTTTATCTGTGAGTGAGTCATCAGGATTATTTGATTTGATGAGAAGAGGGTATATAGATTTATGATGGTTAATGTTATGTGTCAAGCTGATCTCTATGTTGCCAGGAAGGTCTTTTTGTGGGTGTGAATGACATTACAATCAGCCAACTTTGAGTTGATAAGATCACACTGGATAATGTAAGTGGATCGAATCCCATCTGTGGAAGACTTTGGTGAGCACAAGCATTTCCCGAAGTAGAAGGAATTTGGCCTCAATGCTCCACAGACATCCTTGGAGCTTCTAGTCTGCCTCTTGCCCAAAGATTTGGAATTTTCCAGCCCACACAATCTCGAAAGCCAAAACCTTAAAATAAATCTCACTCTCTCCCCATCTTTGAGGGAGCTTCAAAAATTGCATGGAAAAAATGGAATGAAAGGACAATGAAATTTTCCCACAAACTTTTATGTCTCTATTGGTTCTATTTCTCAGGAGAGCCCTAACTGATATAAAACTCTACTTTGGAAACCTAGAATAAAAGTGATTTATGTGCTTGATAAAGAAAAAGAATCCTTCAGCAACTTTGTCTGAAATGAAGCGGACATGCACCGAGAGTCCCCAAGATGACAGCCTATTACAAGCATGACTTCAAATGGCTGGCTGCAGTATTAGAGTAGGGGGTTTCCATATAAATACAAACACCACAACCAAAGCAAACCCACTCCTAGGAGTCTGACTCTTTACAAACACAAACAACTCACTGCCATCAAGTGACTTCACCTCATAGCAACCCCATAAGATCGAGGAAACTGTACTATTGGTTCAGAGACTGTAAATCTTTCTGAGAGCAGACAGCCTCAATTTTCTCCTGGAGAGCAGCTGGTAGGTTTGAACCATTGAACTTCCCCATATATATGTATATCTATATCATCTATATAGTTCACTCCCATGGCGTCCATTCTGACTCATAGTGACCACTTTAGGACAGGATAGAATTTCCCTGTAGGTTTCTGAGACTATAACCCTTTATGGGGGTGAAAGCCTTACTTTTCTCCCGTGGAGTGGCTGGTGCTTTTAAATCCCTAACCTTGGAGAGGTCTGAGGGGCTGGCCCCAATCCCAACTACTATGTGGACACCTACCCCTCCCCCCAGAATGATTTATTTCAAAGGACAACATTGAATCTGCAGCTCCGGGAGAGGGACATATCTGATCAGAGCACATGGGAGCAGATGAAGGGGAAGGAGGAGAGAGTGGAGCACATCCTGACCCACTAGGCCTTGAGAATGATGTTACAGATTAGAGCAGCCAGTCTACAGAGAGGACCACATGGCTGGCCCCGCTATGAGCCACGACGCCCCTCACTGACCCATAGCCCTACAGGGACTACACCGAGACACAGTGTGGGAATTGCGCCCGATTTCATCCCTGCACACTGAGGCAAAACACTAAAGGGGTGCAACAGAACAGCAAGGGAACAGAGCAGCAAGGTCCCCAGGGAATGCTGAAGGTGGACTTTGGGGCCAGGGTGTGGTGCCCCAAACAGACTGGACTGGAAAACACCCCTAAAGGCCAACAAACAGTCCTTGAACTAACTACAAGCTTTTCTTTCTTGATGTGCTATTTTTTTGTTGTTGTCATTGGTTCATTGTTGTTCTTTTGCTGTATATTGTTGCTTAGTCTTGCTCTGTCTTGTTTTGTGCATGTTATTATCTCTGTAGGTCTGTCTAAATAAGATAGGCTGGATGAACAATCTGGAGGAGAAAACAATTGGACCGACAGTTTCGGGGCACATGGGAGGAGGGAAGGGGGGGAAGGTAGTGGTGTTAACAAACTCAGGGACAATGGAACAACAAGTGATCCAAATCGGTGGTGAGGAGGGTGTCAGAGGCCTGGTAGGGAGTGATCAAGGGTAATGTAACCAAGAGGAATTCCTGAAACCCAAATGAAGACTGAGCATGATAGTGGGACAAGAGGAAAGTCAAAGGAAATAGAGGAAAGAGCTAGGAGACAAAGAACATTTATAGAGGTCTAGATAAAGACATGCACATATGCAAATATATTTCTATATGAGAACGGAGAAATATATCTTTGTGCATATTTTTATAGGTTTAGTATTAAGGTAGCAGAAGGATATTGAGCCTCCACTCAAGTACTCCCTCAATGCAAGAATACTTTCTTCTATTAACTTGGAATTCTATGATGCTCACCTTCCCAACACAACCTCTGAAAACAAAGTGGGTGAATAAGGAAATGTGATGAAGAAAGGTGATGGTGCCCAGCTATCAAAAGATATAGCATCTAGGGTGATAAAGACTTGAAGTGTAAACAAGCGGCCATCTACCTCAACAAAGCCCACATGGAAGAAGCACACCAGCCTGTGTGATCACAAGGTGCTGAAGGGATCAGTTATCAGGCATCAAAGAACAAAAAATCATATCATTGTGTGCTTACCTCCGTGATAGGATCGCTGAAGCCAAATGGGTGCATAAGCAAATTTGGCGAAGAAAGCTGATGGTACCCGGCTATCAAAATATATAGTGTCTGGGGTCTTAAAGGCTTGAAGGTAAACAAGCGGCCATCTATCTCAGCAGCAACAAAGCCCACATGGAAGAAGCACTCCAGCCTCTGCGTTCATGAGGTGTCGAAGGGATCAGGTATCAGGCATCATCAGATCAAAAAAATCATATCATAGTGAATGAGTGGGGGAGTCAGGAGTGGAGACCCAAAACCCATTTGTAGGCTACTGGACACCCCCTTACAGAATGGTCTCGGGAAAGAGACGAGCCAGTCAGTTGCGATGTAGCAAAGATGAAACATACAACTTTCCTCTAGTTCCCAAATGCTTCCTCCTCCCCCACTATCATGATCCCAATTCTACCTTACAAATCTAGGTAGACCCGAGGATGTACACTGGTACAGAATAGGAGCAGGAAACACAGGGAATCCAGGGTGGATGATCCCTTCAGGACCAGTGGGGTGAGTGGTCATACTGGGAGGGTGGGGGGATGGTGGGATGTAAATGAGAAACCTAGTACAAAGATCTACATGTGACCTCCTCCCTGGGGGACGGACAACAGAAAAGTGGGTGAAGGGAGACTTTGGACAGGGCAATATATGACAAAATAATAATTTATAAATTTTCAAGGGTTCATGAGGGAGGGGGGAGCAGGGAGGGAGGGGATAAATGAGGAGCTGATGCCAGGGGCTGAGGTGGAGGGCAAATGTTTTGAAAATGATGAAGGCAGTGAATGTACAAATGTGCCTTACACAATTGATGTATGTATGGATTGTGATAAGAGTTGTATTTTCCCCCAATAAAACAATTAACCCCCCCCACAAAAAAACATAGCCTTGAAAATAGCAGTTCAACACATAACCATTAATCCACCAGGACTCCTAATAGCAACACAAATATATATTTATTTTATATTTCATCGTCCTTATCAAAAGCTCACTGTCCCCTTAAAGCTGTCTTTCTGGCGGACTCCCAGTTTTCTCTCTCTTTTTTATTTCTGGTCCATGTGGTAGAATGACGCTTTGTAAGATGTCTCTTCTCCCCAAGTCTCTGTGATTCCAACCAAACGATTGGGTGGGACTGTGCCCATGGGTAGTGTGTACCACTAGTAGGGGGTACTGGTTAGTCTTCGTTGCCATTCCTCACATATAAAGATGTGCTGTCTTTGACGCAGTAGAGAAGAAAAAAAACAACCACGGACCTTGAAAGAGCATGTCCAAGGTCTCCTTCTGAAGTGTTCAAGGCCTCCAATACCAAAAGCATCAGAGAATATCTTCCGGAGACTCAGAAGAGCAGTGCCAAGAGGATGGGATATCTTTTCCTCAGGTGGCCTGAGAATCTGGAACTGTGGGGCAGAGTGACAGCAGGGCTGGGTCATGGCCCCTGGAGGCCAACGTACAGGAACCGGAGTGAGACCGGGGTACTGGCTGAAGAGACTAATGGAGTTTTCCCTACTGTTAGCTGATATGAGGTCTGGTAACCTATTAACTTCCCCAACAAACACCCTGACCCATGAATACTCTGTGAGATTTCTGTGGCTATTGCAGTGAATTATTAAACCCAGCAGAGATGCAGACTGGCATGAGAGGAATGGTTGGAATCAGAGTAGATAATAAAGAATGGGCCATGGAGGCTTCTTTGACCCCTGTGACCTGGCAATAGAGAAGACAACAGAGGTCCTTCTTATAACCAAAGTAACTATTATAAACCTTGATTTATACATTTACGCTGTCCCCAGATATGTTGGGAAAACCCCCTAGTTACTCAGAAATCCTGAACAGAATAGACTCCAAGAGAGAATTCTTGATATCTTGGAATCACTCAAGTGCAGGCCATGGTATGGCCATGGTTGGTTGTGTTAGCTAGTCATCAAATAACAAGGTCAGAGGTTCTCGATCTATAGGTCACAACCCCTTTGGGGGGTCAAACGACCCTTTCATAGGGGTCCCCTGATTCATAACTGTAGCAAAATGATAGTTATGATGTAGCAGCAAAAATAAATTTATGGTTGTGGGGTCACCACAATAAGCAACTGTATTAAAGGGATGTGGCGGTAGGAAGGTTGAGTACCATTGGGTTAAATGGAAGTAAATTGGCAGAATTTTAAACACAAAAGAGGGGGACACAGCCTTCCTGACATAGCTCCCCAGCTTACGAGATGGTGAACGGCAGCATAGAACGCATTTCCTTATCAATGGAAGAGAGCAGACATTTAGAGGTAATGGAAGGGTCAGGGGAAGAAAGTGAGACTTGACACAACCCCCACAATGACTGGACATACTCAACTTTGGGGTCTGACAGGAGAGCACAGCATGAAATCTGGGGAATGGGGGTGATAGAGTGCCTGAAAGGAGGAGGGACACTAGAGGGGACCAGGCAATAGCAGAAGACCCCTTAGAGAGCCAAGCTTTGGTCGGAAGTCCACCTTTAGCTAGTGTAAGGTTCGGCACGATATTGTACCAGGCCTTTTCGGCTAGCTATGGACGTTTCAGCCTTTCTCCGCAAAGTATCCACTTTCAGTAAACTCACTCTTACTGTTTTATTCTCTGACTCTTGTCTGAATTTTGTTCCCCCAGAAGTCTTTCTTGAGAGCACGAGAAGTGAGGAATGCCGAGGCTGGAAACCGGAGCCTCCTCGTCAACAGTCACTTAGAAGCAGCATCAGACGGTTTATGGCAAAGTTTCATCATCTTTTAATTCCAATTTTACGCAGACTCTCTGAAGTCCCTCCTGGCCGTCTCTAGCTTTGACCACGGGTTTTGATTTGTTTAGTCTCGTAGCTTCTGCGTAGAGAATATTATTGTTAGTTTGCCTATTCGTTTGCTCTCCTCTCCATGCCTGCTATTTTCCTGAGTTGTTTTGCTATGTTTTGTTTTGGATTTAATAATTTTTGCAGTTTTACAAAAATAAATGATTTATTTTGTTCAATTTTATAGTATGAAAAGATTATATGTATCTGTATCCAATATATTTTCATCTGTCTATCTGTAGCAACTGATTCCTTATAATTTTCTAATTTGATGAAATAGATTTATTTTAGGGGAAAATAATCTTTTTTATTTTTCTGTATTTCCTTTAAATTTTGTCAATGTTTTTCTATCTGGTTCCTATGACTCATAAAGAGTACTTTAAAGACTGGTCTTAATAAATTAACTCAGCTTATATTTTGGTTAAACGTTTTGTGCCGTTACACAGGAGAATGAAAGTCACAGTTCGCTGCTTAAATGAAACTTGAAGAATGAT
This sequence comes from Tenrec ecaudatus, assembly GCF_050624435.1. Taxonomy (NCBI): domain Eukaryota; kingdom Metazoa; phylum Chordata; class Mammalia; order Afrosoricida; family Tenrecidae; genus Tenrec; species Tenrec ecaudatus. Next base: position 29,638,526 of record NC_134531.1, on the reverse strand, counting down.
CTTTCCTGAGTTTTATATTAGATCTTAAATTCTGAGCACTATGTTTGTAAAAGCTACAGTTTATTGGGAGAGTCCTAAATCCAATTTTGGGCTTCCACATAGATTCTGCTTCCCTTGAACTCTTTCTATTGACCAGGAATATGAAAAGCTTTGATCTCAGGGTATTTTGGACGTGTCTTGGGAGCACTCCCTCGCCTGACCAGGGAGGGGCAACCTAGCCCGTAAAGACTTGCCTGGGTATGCCCTGGGTGAAATTCCTGGTACTGGGATCTTCGTGAGCATGAGTCATCTCTTGACTGCCCTGGCCAGAGAGCCCCAAGCCAATCTTGTAAATGTTTCTATCCGTAATAGAGTATGCATCCCCAAAACGGTCCCTTTCCTGCTCATGTGGTCGTGCCTGTGACAGGTAGAAAGATTAGTGATAAAGGAGCTTGTCTCCACCAAATGCTTACAATAAACGAAAATTAGCTCCCCATGACCCAATGAAGAGATTGCAAAGAAATCAGGCATACATGAAACACCTATGGGAAAATCCGCAACTGAGCATGCACCAACTATGGTCACCTAGGCGCAGGTGCAGGTCATCTTTCACAGGCCAACGTCACGTGTAAGAGTGAGCTTAGCCACTGAGAATGGCAACACCCTTAACCAGGCCCTCTCAAGTAAGATAGGAGCAGAGAAAAGCAGGGCCCAAGGGCACTCGGTCCCTCTCTTGGCTCCACACTCTGGCTCTGTGCTCTTGTTCCAGTACGTACTCTTTGCACGAGGCTTTTATGCACTCCCCTGAAGTGGCCAACTTCAGCCGAGAGCTCTTGTCCGCTCCACGCACAGCCTTGCACGCGTTCCTGAATTTGGGTGTACTTTCTGAGACTGTAGTGCCTATAATTTCCCTTTCCCTCATAAAAGTTACTTGGGTTTACAAACGTGCCACGTGAAATCTTTCAGCATTGAGAAGCAGGGAGCCAGGTACACCATCCTAGAAACCAAACACTTGCACCTGAGATGAACGGCCCTGCCACGGACCATGATCCCGTGGCAGTTTCCTTTGTTCCCCATCTCCCATTTAGTGGCTGGGCTTCTGTGATGGCCTTCTGCTCATGGGCTCCCTCATGCAGAAGATCTCAGCTTGCCTTGCCATTGTCTTGTCTGAGAGTTGATAAGTGTGTTTTTATAAATTTTATTTAAATCTGGGGTCACTTTTCTTCTTCTCAATGCTCTTTAGTTGTGGTGGAATCAGCTCTGGCATCATGGCAACTTGTGTATGATACAAGACACTGCTCAGCATCTCATTATGGTTGTGGCCATGCCTGTATTCTGAGTGGCTTCCATCCTAGGGGAGCTCATACTGATTTCTATTAGAAAGACTATTAACAGCAACAACAAAACGGAGTGAATGGTTGCAAATGACATTTCCATCACCGGGTCCTAGGTACATTTTTCTTAAAAATCCTATCAAGGGATTTCTCTATAATATATCCCTTTAGCTACCATATCCTTTTTTACATCCTGAACAAAACCCATTATACTTCCCTTGTGTCTTTACTTGTGGATTTTTCAATAAGGGAAAACTAGATAAAGTACTTATGCCATGATCCTCTTTGTCCTCATGGATTAAATTCTGCTGGGTTTCACAAAGGATCCCCTGCACTCATGTAAGTTGCACTAATAGACTTGCTGAGCTGGAATGGGCGTCCGACTCTGTTTGCATTTTATCCAATGAATCTGTGGCTTGCTACTCTCCAAGTGGTCTCTGCCTCTACAGAAGTCACTGCATTATTTATTTACAGATTAGATTCTTATTATCTGACTTTTTCATGGCAGAGAGTCAACCATTAAACCAAGCATGCCTGGGTGTACAATTCAAACCACGTCCTAGTGATGAGAGTCTCTGTACCAGATGTCATGCTCTCTATTCGGATCCTTATCTCTCTGTGGTCCTTGGACAGCCTTCCAGGGACTCCTCATTCATATAAAGAACCCCCTTGACCTAGAATTGTAATAGAATAACTTATTTAGAGTCTGGAAACATCTCTGGTTCTCCCAATGGTTATCACACTCAAATGCTAACTGAAAGGTTGCCCGTTGAGTCCACCTCAGAAGAAATGCCTGGTGATCTACTTTCAAAATATTCCCCAATGCAAACCCCGTGGAACACAGTTGTATTCTGATACATCTTGAGATTGAGTGCACTCAAAGGCACCTGTTTTTTAAAATCATGTTTCTATTAGAATCTTTGTGGATATCGTTACTTTTTGTATTTGTTTCTTAGAGCTACAGTAACAATCCACCACAAACCGACTGTCTTAAAGCAACACAGATTTATTGTCTGCTACTTCTGGAGATGGTTGTTGTTATTGCTAAGGCGCCATTAAGTTTGTCCTGACCCGTGGTGACGTTACTTACACACAGCAGAACAAACAGTGCACAGTCCTGCGCCATCCTCACAATTGTTCCTATTCCTGAGTCCATTGGTGCAGGCACTGTCAATCCATCTCCTGGAGCATGTCCATTTCTTTCCTGTTGCCATTCTCCCTTACCAAGCAGGATGTTCTCCAGAGATTGGTCCTTCCTGACAACATACCCAAAGTGTGTGAGACAAAGTCTCCCCATCCTTGCCTCTGAGAAGTGCCAGCATGCTTCTTCCAAGACAGACCGGCACGTCCTTTTGGAAATTTGTGGTTCTTTCAGCATCACTCTACAGCGCCACAGTCATATGCGCTGATGATTCTGCAGTCTTCCTTATTCAACATCCAACTCTCACATGCCAGTCTGGAGACTGGCCGTCTAAAATTAAGGTGTTAGCAAGGGCATCCTGTCCCTGAGGGCTAGAAGAACCTTGCTGTGCCTCTGATTTGCTTCCGGGAGCTCTGATACTCTTTGGTCTTCTTTGCTTCCTAGATACATCACTGCAGTCTTTGTCTCGGCCTTCAACTGGCCAGCTATCCTCCATGATGTTCTGTGGGTCCTCTTTTCATAAGGACACCACACACATTGGGTTAGGGCTATATTCTCCTGTGAGCGCCCATCAACTAAACTGAGAATATCTTCACAGACTACATCTCAAACAAGTTCACATTCACAGGTATCCGAAACTAAACTCAATACCACTAAATAGGTTCCAATTGACAGAGACCTTATCGGACAGAGGAGAACTGCCCCACGGGGTTTACAAGAAGATGCATCTCCTTATGGGATGCAATTCAATTTGTACCACTTACCAACAAACATCTCTTCTAGTTTTCCTGGGGGAAAAAAGGCCTGTCTTTTACTTTCTTATGCCTTGTTATTTATTAACTGTATTCTATAGCACTTTTAAGATGTAAAAATAATAAACCTGGTAATGATTTATTATGACAATTTCATTGATCTACTTATAGAAATAACATAATTTGGGAAAGTGGGTTATGTGAAAACAAACAAAAAAAGGAGGTGAACAGCCACTTGGCAAACAAAAGGTAAAGGTTGGAATTTCGAAATTTAATTTTATGTGTCACACAACTGACATTTTAATCATGATCCTTTACAGATAGAAGTATACAGAGAGCAACTCTAAATGAAACCTAAAAAGCTGACCCCATAAGGAAAGTAATGGAAAAGAAGTCTTCCTTTTCAAGGTTAATCTGCAAATGTTTCTTCCATAGAAGTTCTCACTTTGAATGTCTTTTACCCACATATTTAAATTTTAAAATCTTTATGAACTAAAGGACACAATATGATGTAGTAAAAAGATGAAAGTCAGAGACTTTAGTCTGAGTTTGAGGACTAAATAAAATTGCTGCATGACATTACATTTTCCTGGCCTCTCAGGGCTCTTTATTTTTCTCAGGTGTAAAATAAAGTGGTTACATCCTCCCGGTCCTTTCTTTATGGGGTAGATAAGTAGATTGCTTGGACTGCTCTCTGTTCTTGGATTAACCCCTCTCCCTCAGTACATGAAAATCCATTCACAATAGATGACAGTAGTTTCTAGATAGAACAAAAGGTCCCCGATGACACAGCAATTAAAGTACTTTCTGCTAACCCCAAACTCAGTGATTCTAACTCCATATCCCCTCTCTGGGAGAAAGATGTCGCAGTGGACTAATATGAAGATGTCTAAGTCCTGTAGGGCTGCTATTGGAACCCACTTGATGGTAATGAGTTTGGTTTTAGGGGCATGAGACATTCAAGAGCATTAAGATTCAAAAAGAAAGAAAAACCTGTAAATAGATCAAAATCTGATTTTTGACCTCTAGGTGTGTCCTCCAGTCAAGTCTGATGGGGTGCCATGCTCTGGCCCCAAAGTGTAGCTAATTTATTCTTTTCTGGGTCATTGGTTTTCTTTTTTGTTGTCATCGTTGTATTCTCTTTTGTCACTTTGTCTTGCTATGCCTTGTTTTATGGTGCATATTATTATCTCTGCAGATCTATCTAGATAAGATAGGCTGGAGGAACAGTCTGGAGGAGAAAACAATGGGACCAATGGTTCTGGGGGACCTGGGAGAGGGGGAGGCGGGTGTAAGGAGGTAGTATTGACCATCCCAGGGATAAGGGAGCAACAAGTGATCCAAAATTAGTGACAAGGAGAGTATGAGAGGCCTGGACGGGATTCAGCAAGGGCAATGTAACCAAGAGAAATTACTGAACCCCAAATGAAGGCTGAGCATGGTAGTGGGACAAGAGGAAAGTAAAATGAAATGGAGGAAAGAACTAGGAGGCTAAGGGTATTTATAGAGGTCTAAATACAGGCATGTACATATGTAAATATATTTATATAGGACGATGGGAGTATAGATCTGCATGCATATATTTATAGGTTTAGTATTAAGGCAGCAGATGGACATTGGACCTCCACTCAAGTACTTAATCAATGCAAGAACACTTTGTTCTATCAAATTTGCATTCCATGATGCACACCTTCCTGACATGATCACTGAAGACAAATGTGTACATAAGCAAATGTGGTGAAGAAAGCTAATGGTGCCCGGCTATCAAAAGAGATAGCACCTGGGGTCTAAAGGATTGCAGGTAAACAAACAGCCATTTAGCTCAGAAGCAACAAAACCCACATGGTAGAAGCACACCAACCTATGTGACTATGTGGTGTTGAAGGAACCAGATATCAGGCATCAAAGAACAAAAATCATGTCATTGTAAATGAGGGTGAGTGCAGATTGGAGACCTAAAGCCCATCTGTAGACAACTGGACACCCCTTTACAGAAGGGTCCCAGGGAGGAGATGAGCCTGTCAGTGTGCAGGGTAGCAAGGAGGAAACATACAACTTTCCTCTAGTTTTTAAATGTTTCCTTCCCCCACTATCATGATCCCAATTTTGTCTTATATATCTGGCTAGACCAGAGGATGTACATTGGTACAGATAGGAACTGGATACACAGGGAATCCGGGACAGATGATCCCTTTAGGACCAGAGGTGAGAGTGGAGGGAAGGGTAGAAAGGGTAGAAAGGGGGGACCAATTACAGGATTAACATATAACTCCCTCCCTGGGGAATGGACAACAGAAAAGAGGGTGAAGAGAGACCTCAGACAATGTAAGATATGACAAAATAATAATAACTCATGAATTATTAAGGGTTCATGAGGGAGAGGGAGTAGGGAGGGAGGGGAAATGAGGAGCTTATATCAAGGACTCAAGTAGAAAGCAAATATTTTGAGAATGATGATGGCAACAAATGTACAAATGTGCTTGAAACAATGGATGGATGTATGGATTGTGATGAGTTGTATGAGCCCCCAATAAAAAACAAAACAAACATCACTTTAAAGCCCACGACCCTGCACCCCCCCCAAAAAAAAAGAAAGGAAAAAAAATACATGATTTTATTATGATAAAATTTAGACCAATGCAAATGTAAATTTATTTTACAACAGTCTTCCCAAAGTGGCGAATTGTCTTTGTTCGGTCCTTCTGAGATGTCAGCACAATTTCAAATACATGGTAATAGGTGAGACAAGAACATCTCAGGACTTGACTAATAGGGTTTCTGAAGAATCCTGATTCTCTTAAGAACTTCCACGTTTCTGATATGGGGAAGGTCCTCAAGCTCATCAGTGAAGGACTGTCAATTTCATGCCTTTCTTTCTCATCCAACACGGTACGGATTAAGCAGGGTGAGTCCCTTAATCTTTTTTTTTTCTGTTTCTTTTAAATGAATGATTAGCTATATGGCAGGGTAGAAACTTGTTTCTTTTCTACTTGTCTGCTTCTGATTTTGTTTGGATCATCTATTTATTTCATTTGCATATGGCATACATTGACCCAGAGATGGGAAAAACTAGCTTTGTGATGTCCTCATTCCTCTGAGGATACAAATTATTTATTTGCTTTAAACACAGCAAGATTTTCTGGAACATGACAAAAGAAAGAGGAAAATCTGGCTTTAGCCATTCAGACAAAATAATCAGGTCAAACTCTGTTGGATAGAAGGTTTGTGATAGCTCTTGTTGGAAAGCATGCATATTCATGATTGATGATATATTTATCATTGAGGATACAGTAGCCCATTGCCATCTGGTCTGCTCTAACTCACAGTGGCCCTACAGAACAGAGTAAAACTGTTCCTTAGGGGTTCTGAGACTGTAAGTCTTTTGGGGGTGCTGGTGGATTGATAGCATAGTGCTTCGCCCCCTGGAGCTAGATGCCTAATACTTAGTCCATTGCACCACAAGGTGCCATTAGTAGTTACATTTTATCTTTATATTATTATTATTTTAGCCTTATCACTTGATTTTGTTTTCATTTTTGTATTGCTTCCACTGGGTTTCCTAGTTTGACACAGGAGTAGCTGCATAGAGATAATAACTGATGCAAGGTTTGGTCAGAGATTTTGGGATGGGGAGTGGGAGGCAGGGAGGATGAGGCCTGATTGGAGGAGCAAATAATGAATATGGGAGGCAGGAGGAAGTGCTAGAATTGATTGTGTTTATACAACTCATTTTAAAAGTGATTTAACCACGGAAGAATATGTTGGGTGAATACAATAGCAAGAAAACCATGGGAGAAAAAATAAGAAATCACACTTGACCAGTAGGTGTCATACGTGACGGGGAGCAAGTTGTTACACAGGGGACTGACTTTATGTCAACTAGGGTAGAATAATCTGGAAAAGGTTATCAATAGGGTTTCACAGCACGAAGAGTGCAATCAATGGCACTGAATTATACAAGCAGAAGTTGTGGAATTGGAGAATGTTCTGTTATCTATATTTTTGCTACGATTAGAAAAAAATAATTACAAGAATAACAATGACTACAAGGAAGAAGAAAGTGTACTAGAATTCAATATTATGACAATTGAACAACTCTTCTTGGTATGATTGAATTGTGTGACATGTGGATACAATGCTAATAAAACCGTTAAAAAAAGAACAGCCCACTGACAATGAGTTAGTTTTGACTCAGCCAATCCTATAAAAAAACCTCCCAGCCATGGATTTTATTCTAACTCAGTGATCCCGTACCTGGCTGCCATCGAGTCAGTGCTGCTTGTAGCGACCCCCTGTGGCTTTTCTAGACTGTGACTGTTGATGGGAGCAGAGCCCAGCCTTTCTTCTTGCTGTTGGTTTCCAACTGCTGACCTTGTGGACGGCAGCCCAGTGCTTAAGCACTACACCACCAGGGCTACCATAGTGATCCTACAGGACAGTGTGAACTAGCCCCAGAGACTCCACGGCTGTAAATCTTGACAGGCGCAGGCAGCCCCATCTTTCTCCCACCAGTAAGGATTTCCTCCTCTCAGATATACTCTTTTAAAGCTAGGATGGGGCATTTTTTAAACTTAGAAATATAAACTCTTGAGGTCCTAAATATAAAGCCACCTCCTGAATCCTCAGCAACTTGACACTTGACTGACCCAATTTTCATGATGGTGCAAGAGAAGGAATTAACTTGCTAAAGGTAACAGCTTGATATTTGTCTTCTCATTGATTTACAATACCTCAGTGAGCGGTACAGCATTTGATAGATGGGCGTTTCACAAACGTTGCTGATTTTTAAGCTGTTAGTTATTAATTTGGCTTCTCTCATGTATTATTGTATCAGTCTATTCATTAGCCATTATAATGATAATCTGTATTTTATGGACCATGTTTGAAATTAATGAAAACTCTGTACCTAAAGTAGTCATATGCCGATTTTATTTTTAAAGGAAGGCATTAAAATAATATGGGGTCAAAATGGTTCAAGGCACTAAATTAAGAATTGAGGAATTAGAATCTGTGTTGGTAATGCTAGTTCATTTCAGATGTCAGAAAATATCATTTTTCCTGCTCTGTTGTGTGTAATTATAGTAATGAGGCACCTTGAAAATGTAAGCTGTTAATTAATAAGACTGTCTAATTGTAGCTGCTCTACACCAGTGTCTGGCATTTTGAACACTAATCAGATATTAATGAAACTCTACCTATGTAGAATTTTAGCTACTATCTTCCCATAGTTTCTCTTCTCTTGTCTAACTACATATTTAGAGTCAAACCAATATCTTCTATCTCTTGTGATAATATATTTATTCTATTTTTTCTTTTAGAAGACATAACCTATTTTCTCCACCATGCCAATTTAACCTACCTCACTGCCTTTTATTGCAACATTTCATTTTCACTTGTTTCCAAAAATAAGATATCTCAGCTGTTCTTTGAATCCATCTATATTTACTTTCAAAATTAAATATAGTATTTTAATCATAGCATATGGATCTCATTCCCTGGCTGACATGGAGAAGATCTTAAGTGGTTTATAAATTTATTTTTAGAAATTAAAATACCACTACCGTTGAATTGAGTCCAACCTGTAGCAATCCTTCTGGAAAGCGTAGAACTATCCATGAGATTTCTGAGACGGTGCATCTTTACGAAAGCAGACTGCCTCATCTTCTCCCGAGGAGCTGCTCAGGGGGTTTGAATCACTGACTTTTTGGTCAGCAGTGCAAGGCTTAACCCACTGTCGGCACCAGTTTTTTTTATTGTACATTACCCCAATGCTAAGTAGATCCTGATTTAATTTCAGGTGTTGTACACAATTCATACTGAATATAACTCAAATAGTTCAAAGTTCAAGCTCATGACTTGAGCACAGTTATTTGTCTTTCTGATAAAGATGTCAGTATCATTATGGAATATATATATATTAAAGTAACTGGAACTGCTTTGGGAAACAAATCCTTATATTGAGAAAGTCCATGAAGACTGAATGCAGCTGGAATTGGGCTGATGAAAACATCAGAATCGGAGAATCAAAGTCCAGAGTCCAAAGCTTCGTGTTTCCCAGAAGGGCAAGGAAGCACAAAGAGCAGAGGCTTCTAATGAAAGGAGTGGCGTCTCTGAAGAGGCCGGGCCACTGACGGTCATCAGACAAGTCAAGAGCGACAGCATTTGACATAGCTGCCCCTCCTGCTTCTTCAAGGAAGCTAGCAGCATGGCGTTGCTAAAACTCCAGAAGCTGTTTTCTTTAGCTGTGTGCCATCTCCCCACCTGCCTGGGATGAATTCTTACTAGGGAGAGCGGGCAAACCTCCAGGTAAATGTGGAACCTTCCGCATGACACAGCTGCACACACAAACACGAGGACAGTATATGTTCAGCGATTGTACCCAGAGCTGTGCAAATTGTCTCTGGTTCGTGGGTTCAGTTCCCAACAGGCAAGTCCTCTTCTGGACACACTCTCCTCATTTTCCCGGAAGACATAGCCACGTCTTATGGGAGGAAGCTGTCTTTGAGGGGGGACATTTACAAAAATGCAAAAGAAATTCATGCCATGCATTTATTTAATCAACAATAATTTCATTAATAAGTGGACAGGCATCAGAATCATCAGCATTTTAAGGAAGGCAAATAGCAAAGAAGAAAAGGTATGACAAATGATTTCATAAGACACATAATACTGAAGGAAGAAAAATTTTAAATGTCAAAGAGATTTGAAAAGATAATACTTCCATGAACGAAAGGCAGAAGAACACAGAATGATAAATACTCTAGAGAATTAAACAATGCGGATCATCAAAGTACAACATTTAGTGGGAAATATGAATTATGTAATGCATAGAATCAAAGAGGAAATTCATCATATGAAAATAAAGTGGACACAATCTCTCAGAATGTAGAATAAAAACTTGGAAGTAAAAAATATAAACGTTCAACAAGCCTTAATACAAATTCTATAATAAGAGAACATAGACAATGTAGGCAATAATTATAAAAGTTAATAACAGAAATATCTCCCCACATAGTAGGAAGTTCATGTTTTAGGAGAATTCCCAGGTGAACTGAATGCTAAGAGGAATTAATGAAGAAGAAAGAAATTGTAGAAATTTCAAGATTCCAAAGGAAAAGACATATTCTTAAAAGTTTATGGAGACATAGAAAGAGTTTATCATAAGTAAGAGAGAGAGAATCATGGGTATTAAAAAATAAGGAAACAATGGTTTTTAAAATACAATCTGTAATTTTCTATTGTAATTAAATTTATTAAATATTATTATCCAAAATGTGATTACATATTAGCTATTATTTTAACGTATATGCATAATTTTGAACTGGCCTTTATGACTATCTCCCCACTGGTCCTGGGGGAATTCTGGGAACTGCCCCTCCTAGCCTGAAATCTATTTTGGGGGGCTCTTAAGGGGCTTTGTGGCTTGGATTTTCTCCCGTTACTGACATCTGTTGTGTTCCCTTCTTGGTCTGCTCCACAGCAGGGGGTGTGTGTTCAGACCACACTTCCTCCCTGCTGTGTGTCCCCAGTGTTGTCCTTTGTGGTAGAATGCTCCAGCAAGGGGACAACATGTCGTGAGCTGTTGTTGTCCCTGCAGTCCTCTCTGTGCTTCAGCAGGTCCATGCTGGGACGTCATCCTCTGGGCTTGGTGTGTCAATATGGGGTTTGGACTGACCGGTCCTTTCTCTTTATCCTTCTTGGTTTGCTTCAGTGTGGGGGTGTGGTTGTGATCTGCTGAGCCCTTACCCCAATCCGTAGGTTTAGTGTTGTCTGTCACAAGTAAAAGAGACAAGAGCTTGGGACACCCGCAGCCCAGGAGCAGGAATGGGAAGAGAGGCACCAGATGGGAAGGTGAAGTGGGGGGCGGGGAGAGAAGGGGGAACTGATTGACACACAACCACACACACCCCTCCAGGGGAAAGAGCAATGGAAACCATGGGGGAAGGGAGACAGCGGCTGGTGTGAGACATGGAAATAATAATTTATACTCTATCAAGGGGTCATGAGGGTGGGGGGGGGTAGAGAGGGAAAAAGGGGGAGGTGATACCAAGGGCTCAATAGAAAGTAACTGTCTAGAAAAGAATGATGGCAACGTATGCACAAACATGCCTGACAGAATTGATGTATGGATTGTAATAAGCATTGTAGGATCTCTCAATGAAATGATTTAAACAATTTTTTTGAACTGATGTAAACACAGAGCATTACACGTAAGCACATCATGTGAAAGCGTTGCTCACCAATTACTCAAGTAAATAGAAAAGGGAAAGAGGAGGATTTGGAATACAAGACAGAATAGCAGCAGAATATAACTGAAAATTCCAAGACCAAACCAGACCCACTGTTAATTAATCTGATTCGAATTCATAGAAATACTACAGGACAGAGTAGACTTGGTCCCTGGCTGTTTTCTCCCTCAGAGCAGTTTGAGAGTTAGGGCTTCTGACCTTCTGGTTGGTAGCCCGACTCATAACACATTACACCAACAAGGAAACTGAACATGGCCAGTGCTAATGATCGTTGCTAGGTGTCGGCAGGTCGACGTCTGCTCCTAGCAACCCCATGGAAGGCAGAACGCAGCACCGCCCTGCCCTGCACCATCTCCACGCTTGCTCTCCCGTGTGAGGCCTGTGTTGCCGTCATTGTGCCAACGCATCTCAGCAAGAGTCTTCCCTTTATTGCCGCTGCCTTTCCATTGTCCTTTTTCACAGCCTGGTCTCTTCTGATAACGTGGCCGAAGTACAGGAGATGCAGTCTCACCGTCCTTGCCTCTAAGGAGATTACAGCCATTATTCTTCCAAGGAAGAGCTGTTTTCCTTTTGGCAGTCCATGGTGCTCCCGATATTCTTCCTCAGCACCACAATTCAAATGCATTTGTTAATCTGATAATGTGCTCAGTTTGCAGACAGACTAAGCATGGAGAGAAAACACCCATGATGCACACCTGTCCTGATTTTAAATCATGCAGTATTCCTTCATTCTGCTTGAACAGCTGCCTCTTGATCCAGGCACAAGCTCCACACAAGCCCAGTGAAGAGTCTGGAATCAGCACTCTTTTCAAGCATATCCATCGTTTGTTATGATCCACACAGTCGAATGCCTGGGACAGTCAGTGACACACAAGTAAATGAATTTGTGATATGCTCTACTTTTAGCCAAGATCCACCAGACATCATAAATGATATCCCTTCTTCCATGTTGTGGAATATGGCCTGAATCTCTGGCTGCTCCCTGTCAAGGTACTACTGTAACCTTTGTTAGGTTGTCTTCAGTAACATGTTACTTGCATGTGATATTGATGATACTGTTCTTTAATGTGAACATTCTGTTGGCACACCTTTCTTTGGAAGCAGTACAAATACAGATCTTTTCCTGCCAGGTGGCCAAGTAGTTGTCTTCCAAATTTCCTGTCAATAGACAAATGAGTGCTTCCAGTGCTTCATCACCTCGTTGAAAGACTTCAATTGGTATTCCATCGATTCCTGGGGCCTTGTTTTTGACTAATGCTTTCAGTGCAGCTTGGATTTCTTCCTTCAGTACCATTGGTCTAGTTGAATGTAGATTTGCTATTTTTAGTGCAGTGACTCTGTGCTTTCTTTCCATTTCTTTTGTTGCTCCCTACATCATTCAGTGAATCCTTCAATATTGCAACTCAAGGCTTGAGATTTTCTTGAGTTCTTTCTTTTTAAGATACATTGACTACGTTCTGTTCTTCCCCTTTTATCTAGTGATGCGCACATTTCATTATAACATTTTAGTTTGTCTTCTTGAGTTACCCTTTGCAATTTTCTGTTCAGTTATTTTACTTCACTGTTTTTTCCATTTACGTTAGCTAATCTATGATTAAGAGCAACTTTCATGTCAAGCTTCTGACATTCATTTTGATCTTATCTTTCTTTCCCACCCTTTAAATGACACTTTGCTTTCTTCATGAATGATGTTGTTGATGTCCTCTAATAACTCATCAAGTCTTATGTCATTAGTGTTTAATGCAACACATCTGTTCTTGAAATTTATGTCGGATAGATTCAAGGTCATATTTTTTCACTCATGATCTTGTTTCCATATTCTTTAGCTTTATCCTGAATTTATGGGTGAGCAATTGATGGTCTGCTCTTCAGTCAGCTCCTAGTCTGTTTTCAACTACTGATATTGAGTTTCTCCATCTTCTCTTCCCACAGATGTCATTAATTTGATTTCTGTGTATTTCATCTGGAGAAGATGATGGGTATAGATGCCTTTTGTGTTGTTGAAAAAGCGTATGTGCTAGGAACAAGTCGTTGGTTTTACAGAAATTTGATCTACAGCTTCCTTTCTGTCAACAAGACTATATTTTCTAACTACTGTTCCTTCGTTTTCAACTTTAGCATTCTAATCACCAATAATTATCAATGCATCTTGATTAAAAGTTTGATCAATTTACACCTGAAGGCATTGGTGGAATTTTTCAGTTTCCTCATCAGTAGGTTTTGTGGTTGGTGAATAAATTTGGGTGATAGTTATATGGATCAGATTTTCTTGAAGGTGGGCAGAGGTAATCTGATCACAGACAGCACTGTGCTATCATTTAGATTTTGAAATGTCCTTTTTGACGATGGATACAATGCCATTCCTCTGGATTGTACCATTCTCAGTATAATAAACTAGATGATTTCAAAATTATTGGTAATAGCTAATCATAGTGAATTTCAGCTCACTTAAGCCTAGCATATCACTCTTTAAGCATCCTATTTTATTTTTAATGGCTTCCACTTTTCTTCACTCACTCCTGTATACCAGGAAATTTGGAAGACAGTGACCTGGCCAACTGACTGGAAGAGATCCATATTTGTGCCTCTTCCAAAGAAAGGTGACCCAATAGAATGCTCCGTTTATAGAACAATGTCATTGATGTAACCTGCAAGAAACGTGTTGCTGAGAACCATCCAACAACGGTTGCAACAATACATTGACGGGGAACTGCCAGAGGTTCAGGCTGGCTTTAGAAGAGGACATGGGACAAGGAATATCACTGCTGATGTCAGCTGGATCTTGACTAAAAGCAGAGTATGCCAGAAAGCTGTTTACTGTGTTCCACGGGCTACACAAAGGCATTTGACTGTGGTTCACAACCAGCTTGGGCTCGATAGCCTGGAGAAGATTGGGGTTCCAGAATACTTCATTGTGCTGATGTGGAACTTGGACATGGAGCAAAAGGCAGTTGTGTAAACAGAACGAGGGAACACTAATGGCTTAAAATCAGGGAGTTTCCCCCTTTTAAAAGCACTCATTGGGCCCTTTGCCAGTGATCCACTGATGCTTCAAAAAGGGCAGATTAAAAAACACCACGTTTGGGTGAAGTGGCAACATCTCATTTTGTTCAGCTTCAATTGGTGATGTGACAAAAGTAAAAAAAAAAAAACTAAAAAAAAAAAGTTAAAAATCAGGGAGTTGTGCATCGTGGCTGTGTTCTCTCACCATACTTATTTAATCTCTATGCTGAGCAAATCCTCAAAGAAGCTGGATTATATCAAGAGGACCGTGGCATCAGGATTGGAGCAAGGCCTATTAAGAACATGCAATATGCAGATGTCACAACCTTGCTTTCTGCAAGTGAGCAGGACTTGAAGCTCTGGCTGATGAAGATCAGGAATTACAGTCTTCAGTGTGAATTACCATTCAATGGGAAGAAAACCAAAGTCCTCACTATTGGACCAATAGGTCAGATCATGAATTGGAGAAAAGATTGAAGTTGTGAAGGGGTTTGTCTTGTGGAATCTACAACAGTGCTCATGAGCAGCAGTCAGAAGATCAAATGATGCACTGTGGTGGGTAACTCTGCCTCACAAGGCCTCCGTAAAGTGCTAGATAGCCAGAGGTTGCTTTCAGGACTGAAAGGCACCTGCTCAAACCATGGTATTTTCAATTCTTCAGATGCATGTGGAATTTGGACATTGAATAAGGAAGATAAAAGAAGAATGAAAGCATATGAATTGTGGTTCGGTAAAAGAATATTGACAATATTCCAGACTGTAAAAGCAAAAACAGATCTGTCATGCAAGAAGTATAGCCGAGTATTCCTTAGAAGCAAGGAAGATGAGACGTCCTCTTACAGACCTTGGACATGTTGTCAGGAGACACCACTCTGTGAGGAAGGACACCGTGCTTGGTAAAATGGTGAAAAGAGAAGAGCCCTCAGTAGGATGAATCGACTGTGGCAGCCACGTTGGGCTCAACAGAAGAACAATTGTCAGGATGGCACAGGACAGGTAGGCATTTCATTCTGTTCTACATGGTGTTGCTCTGAGTTGGAACCAACTCAACAGCACCCAACAACAACAGTAATTTTCTTAGATTCTTACCATGTACATTCCAAGTTCCAAGTATTTATTGATGTTTTCATCTCATTTTGAATTGTGCCAGCAAATAAAAGTCCACAAAGCTTTACTACCACAGACTTTACTTTATCTTTGTCATATTTCCCCCTCTACTTTGAGAAGGCAGCTTTCCATCGGATCAGGTTCTGATATGAGGACTCCATCTTCCAACACTATATCTGGCAATGTTCTGATTCCATTCACTAGGTTTTCAGTAACGGGCAATATTTAGATGCTGCCTATAAGATTTTCAGTGGCTAATTTGTTGTAGTTACATAATTTGTTGTCAATTTGAGACTTAAGAATGAAGGGGTGGAGTTTGGCTTGTCAATCAGGTCGTAGCTTGATGACCTCATTTGGAGGTGGTAAGGTGATAAAAAGCTGTCTGGAGGTGGCAGACAGGCTCATTCTCTGGGAGACATTGCATAAGAAGACACACGGAGCTACGCTACTGGCCTGAGCTGGAGGAGCCATGTAGAGACCCCTGCCAGTCCTGAGATGCTTTCTGCTGCCACTGGATCCACAAGACTCTCCACTCACTGACCTCTGATCTTCCTGCTTTCTGCATCATTGAATGTATATCATGAATCTGAAGAGGACTTTATAGATTGGCATCAGACATATGGGATAATATCGGACCTATGGACTTGATCTGAACTGGTCTGGAATGATTTCTTAATGTACAATTACTCATTATATAAAGCTCTTTCTTATGTACATATGAATGTCTATGAATTTGTTTCTCTAGTCCACCCAAACTAACACATAATTGTTCTGATGTGGATAGCCTATTATTTTCTTCACAGTCTGATCTTATTCTTAAAGCTCTGCTGAAACACATTCACTTTGAATGGCCCTGCTGGTATTTGCTAGGAGTTCTGGTGGCATATTGCTTATGCTTTGGACTGTTATCCACAAGGTCAGTAGTTCAAATCACCAACTGTTCTTTAAGAGAAAGATGAGGTTTTCTATGCCTATAGAGAGTCACAGACTCAGAAACACTCAGGGTCGCTTCTATCCCGCCCTATAGGATCACTCGTAGTCAGAATCGACTCAATGAGAGGGAGTTTTTCTTAATCTAGTGTTTGAAATGCCAGTGACTAATCTTTCAGCAGCACAGTACCAAATGCACAATCACAGTATGACAAAATGGCAGGCAAGTGGTAGGATATGACTTACAAGAAGTCAAAAAGTGGAGCTACCATGGAGATAGAGGCTTTTGAAGGGAAAGTTCTCATTGTTGTGTCTAGGGTGTGTGTGTGTGTATATTAAAACTTTTCAAATTTTGAATTAGCTGAGAATTTTACATTTCAGGTAATTTTGTATTCAATTCAATTTTGTATTCAATACTAAGCTACTTATCATTGCCTCCAGTACCCTACCCCACTCTTTGAACTTCTTCTCCTGTCACTGGATTTCTATCTTCCCCTGCACCCAAGTTAATACCGTCAACCTTCTTGCCTATTGTTTCTTCTTCTCTTCTCCGCACTCCCCACGTTGGTAAGCTCCAAAATCTGTTCCCTTTGGGATGAAAGTGTTTGTGGTCTCCTACAATGTTTGTGTTTTTGTGATTGACAATTCACTCAGTACAGTGTTCTCAAGTTTCCTCCATGCATGAGGTATTCTGTGGTTCCATGATGTTGTGTAGCAATGCCTTGTCAACGTTTCTTTATTCATTCTTCTACTGATGGGCATTTGGGCTGTTTCCACCTTCTTGTTCTTGTGAAAGCTCTGCTGAGCATATGCCCAAAGAAGAAGAATCATAGCAGGAAGACACATATGCACGGCCATGTACACCACAGCACCGTTCACTGTCATCCTGGTTCTGGTTGGAAAAGCAAGAATGAAAGGTAGACATAATTTACATAAAGCTACATTGACAGCCACGCCTACAACTAAAATGAACTAATTTCACTTGTGTTAAACTTTGAGGAATGATTCTAGGGTCAGGGGATATTTGCAACATTTCTTTTTCATTCAATCTGTGCTGGTTGAATTTGTTTGTGTTTTGCTTTTTTTGCACATGTGAATATTTTATAGTTCTAACAGAGCTAATTATCACTAGTTTTCAAGGTAACATCTCTTTGACATTGGCTTACAAAAAATATAGGAAACATTCTTAAGGACAGCCTTCTCTCCTGCATTTTATAGGCAGCTATTAGATATATATTTTTAATCCTTAAACTATTGGGCGTTATCAAGGAAATGGTAAAAGTAGGCTTTATTAGAGGTTGGGAATGGATGAAGGTAAAGAGAAACAGAGATTGAGTTAATTACTATAGGTTAGGATGATTTAGAAGCAAAAGGATATGATCAGGGCTTCTACAGCTATTGTACTGCTATCTACTAGTCTCTCAGTTTGTCATGCTATTGACTTGCATGTTGCTATGAAACCCGGAGTGTGTCCATCTTTGTAACTCACCTCATGCCTGCTGATCTTCACTTAGACTTGATTTGAACTATTTCCTGAGCGCCTGGAGTCTGTAAAACCCAATATGGGGGTGGGGCTGGGGGCTGACCACTTATGCATGTGGTACTCTCCTTAGAATTTTGGGGGGAGGGAATTTGTTTGCAATGTAATAGTAATAAATAAGAGGGGCCTTCAATTCCTGGGGATATGGCATTAAAAGACAATGAAATTTCCCCAATCACGTTTGAAGCCCATTTGTATTGCATTATGAATAATTTTTACCTGGTTTATTTTTCATTTTCAGTTGACTACCAGGTGAATTTCCTAAGAAATTAGTATCAATGTTCCAAAATTACCATTACTATTCCTTTTTGTCTCCCTTCTTTCTCCTTGCGCCACGTGAACGACCCAGGTCTCCTACCCTAGAAAACTACAATGGCATACGGAAGAGAGAGAGAGAAACATGGTGTGGGACGAAGGGAACGTAGCAGAAATCTTTGCCAGGTCACCCTGCCCTTGAAAGGCAGAGTCTGGAGGGCATCAAAACATTGTGGATTTCATATTTTAAAATAAATTATTTGAGGACTCAGGCAATGCTAAAAATAGATTCATGTTAAAGACAGAAAGGCAGAGATTAAAATGTATGCTTTTTTGGTGTGCAGCTTCTGTCTGGCACTGTACTCCAGGTTACTTTATCTTCACCATCACCTTGGGAGGTGACTAGCATTCTCTCACCCATATAAAAGGGAACTGAACTTCAGAAATATTAATTTTCCAGAGTCGGACTAGTTAAGGGTGATAGAGCTCAGCTTCATACATCAATCTGTCTGATTTCTCGATACTCCACAGCACCGCTCAGAGAATTCTCTTCTTTCCTATTTGTGTTTGCTTCGTTGTTTCCTTCTAAGCTCAGTGGACTAATGCTCAACTTGAATTTTAACGAGACAGCCTGCTGCCTGACCTGTGAGGACCTCACCTTTTCTCTTAGGAGCCGTCTTAATTTAAAGAGCTGCCAGTCTATGAAGGGTTGGGGATCCCTTTCCTGTTGAATTATCATGCCTCATACACTTTGTTTTATGGCTTCAGATGAGAGTTAAAGTCCTCCCTCGTTAGTCATTGCCTCGTTTCAATAAGGACAGAGCTGGTGAATGTTTTACTGGGAAGATTCCCCAGTGGTCACATGCTGGCATGTGAAAAAAATGGATTTATTTATCAATATATAACCAGCTGTGTGGGAGCTGGCTCCTCCTGCCCCGCCTCCACCCCCCCTTCTTCTCAGACTCATTATTTTATTTGGAAGCAAAAAGAATGATGAGAAAGGGAACAAACATTTGAGGACTTTAGTACTTCAAAGAGGAGAGTCATGCAAGCTATCCTTTATAGCTTCAATTTTCAAACTCCCTCGTTCAGAAGGCAGTAGAAAAAAGGTGAGAGAGAAACTTGTGAGCCATGTCATGTGTTGGGTTAGTCATTCTTCTTTGAACAAATCCCTTCTATGAAAAAACAAAATGGTCTTTGATACAGCTTCATTCTGTTGTGCATATGGTCACTGAACGTGAGAGTCGCCTGCACATCCCTCAGCAACAGTAACAACAGAGAGCGTGGCTTCAGAAAGAGAGAGACAAACATAATGGTAATCTATACTGTCAGCAACTGTGCTCGGAGCATACTACTTACTCCCAGGGCCTATCGTAAATACCGTTTCTAGACTTTTATCTGCAAGTCCTGGCAGGTTTTTATCTTTTGCTTGTTTTCCCCCCAGTCATTTTCTTCTCTTAGCTTTAGTATTTTACTCAAACATTTATTCCATATTGATTATATAGAAAAATTTAGTCCCATATGCATCTGAAGCAAGAAAATAGTAACAGTACAATCTGCTATCTTTTAAAATATTTAGGTAATATGTCACTTTGGTGGTCTGTCTGCAGTATGTTACAGTAATAGCCGGTCGACAGCTTGGAGCCAGTTCTGACTCCCGATGACCCACGTACAACTGATCAAAGCACGGCCTTGTCTGCAGCAGCCCCACAACCACTGCTGGCTTTGAGCTTCTTTCTTAACCTGTACTTTGCCAAACATGGTGCCTTTCTCTAGGCCCTCTAATACAACTGTGAGCTGATTAATCTCTGCTTGCAAGTTCCTGTTGACTAGGTTGCCACAATAAACCTAACTATCACAATCCACCCCTCACCAGCTTGGCACCTGTACACAATTCCTTAGCCATATATAATTTCTAGACATTAATGAAATCACACACCTTACATCATACATCTATCATACATATAAATGAAAACACTGAATCTAATTGTATCTGGTATATTGTACATGAACAAAGGAAAGGTATTCAATAAGCATATATAAAGGAGAAATACAGACATCTCCAACATCACTTTTGCAACTGATCACATGGCTGTAACTGATAAGTAGAACTGCCCCCTTCTACTACCCATTCTGTATTACCTTGTGACCCATACCTTCATTCCTGAGGGATCTGGGTCATTAGAAGTCCTGTCAGGATTGAGTTGCTATAGTTTATCATTTACTTTAATCACAGGGCATGGTAACACTTAAAGACTACTTAGGAGACCTCCTGGATTCCAGACATATTCTTCTTTACCTTCATTATGTAGCACCAGTCCAATTTCCCCTTGGTAGTCAGGGTCAATGACACCACTCCGTACAGTGACATCCTCCTTTACCTGTTTATCCAAGGGCGTGAGAAGCCCAAAGTGGCCAGAAGGCATTCTCAGCTGCCAGTTCATTGGAATCCGTGCTGTATTTCTGGGTAGGAGAGTTCCTTCCCTTAGGACCAGGACCTCCAGGCCTGAAGAGAATAGAGTTACTGGGACAGGAAGCAAAATGCTGCAGGTGGATCACTATACAGGGATTTTTCCAGTTACTAAGTATGTCTATTACAAAGATGCATTCTGGAACTGGGAAATAATGACAGGATGGGTTCCGGGGCCCACGGGACCCACTGTGAGGCATACTTGAGTTAAAACTCCACTTATAACTTGACCTTCAAAACACTGGTGGTATTTTGACTGGTGGGCCTTCAAAACTCTGACTGGTGGGCTTTCAAAACATTTTTGGATTTCCTGGCAATAGTATCAGTTCCGAGCCACTGTCCAGTAATCCCTGAAAAGTTTATTTCCTTTCTCCCAATCCGCAGTCACTCTTGTGAAAGGCCGCAGGTCCCTTTGGGGAAGGCTAGAAGAAAGGCTAACAGTATAAGCCATTGGTGATGTAGCAGGGTCCTCCTTCAAAGGGTCCTAGACTTCCTCTCCTTCAATGGCCTGTGGGTCTGTAAACTGGCTCACGTCTGGGAATGGATTGAGGGGTTGTGACTATTCTGCAGTTCTGAGTTGAACAGCTGTTCACCTGATCTTTCATTTTTGTCTACAGATCACGTGAATATTTAGTAGGTTTCCTATGTATTTCACTCCTAAAGACACTGTGGCTAAATAGCCAATGCCATAAATCCATATGAGACAGGTTGCTCTGATTGCTATGGAAATCTTGCTCTCCTTAACGAAAACCATGCCCACTCTGTCTCTGTTGATTCAGTGCTGACACCTGCCCCCTACTACCACGGGGCCCAATCATCCCCATTGTAGGCAAATATCGGAGTTCACTTGGGGCAGTTCCCATGGTTAATCCCGGTGCACATAAAACAGCAATCACAGGAGTCTTCAGAGATGCTGGGACCACTTCACAAACTGGTTCCTTATGGTTCGGACACTCCTTTTTGGGTCTATGGGATAATTCTGATAGAGCCATTCCAACATAGCAGTTTCCCTAAGCTTTTGGATACCTTCTTCTACAGTGTACCAAGGTAGGTCAGGTACCTCAAGTTGGTCTAATGTAGGTCATCTGGCAGCTCATGCTTCAATGGACCAGCCAAATAAGCTATTAGATCCCCTCTTAACCTCTTTTGCTAAGGCACTGAAAAAGAAACTGTGCTTAGGGGGTCCATGTCAAGGAATTCAGACTTGTCTAATCTTACATGCCTTGCACCAATGTCTCACATGTTTAGTAACCATACCCATGGATATTCCCCAGGCTTCTGCTTCCACATATTAGTATTAGAAATCTCAAGCAGATCTTTCTTCCTGAATCATCACCTGAACCCCATTTTTGGGAACTTTCTGAGACTGAATTCTAGTTAAAGGTCTAGAGGAAATAATGGGTGGTGGGGTGTTTCTGGGAGCTTTCAGCAATATCTTATAAGGCTTCTTCCACATGCAATGCTCCAGATGCAGCCATACCTGGCATTTTAGTTTGAACTGTTTGGTTAATCTGCTCAAGTTGTTTTACTGTTCGTGGATTAATCCCCTCAGGTGGGAGGGGTGGATCTATTGACTGGGGTGCCTTAATATACATGAAGGCTCAATATCCTCTTCAGGATCATCAGTCCATATGTTCCCATCCCATGTTTCAGGGTCCCATTTCATTACAATTTATGCCCTTACTTTAATGTCAGACACTCTTCTAGTTCTATCATTCAGCTAACACTTTAATTCAGCTACTCGCATGATGAAACTCTGGATTTGGTTTTCGGCAATGTCAGCTTTATGAGTAGAGAAGAGGAGGCTTTCCTTTGTAGCGCATGCAGAAGTGTTTAGGGCTGTTATTTGGCTCTTGAGAGCTGCTCCTGAGGTGCCGAGATGATCCCTTTCCTTGACCACATTTTCTGCTGTTAAGGATGACCAGCCAACCAGCTTCCCTACGCTTCTCATCCTGACAAAATTACTGGAACATATTAAACACACAATCACCCAGAACCTTCCTCTAACCAACACTTCATCTATTGGCAGTGATACTGTGGATATCAGCTTTGCCACTTCCCACCATGGATTAACACCACCCACTCTAGTAAGAGTGGCAGATTCATCCATGCCTTTAGGGGTAGAGTCAGCATTCTCACTGCTGTTAGGCCTAACCTGGCTGGAGAACCAATTCAGGAAGCCCATATTTATGATCTTGTTCCTCTAGAACCACTTCCGGTACCAATTGTGTTAGGCAGGGTGGGTCAGCAATAGTCAGAAACAGTCAGCAGCAATTGAGCTTAGGGAAGCAGGCCTGGATGTGATATCAAACTCAAGCAATTCAAAGTGACAGGATGCACCAACCTCAAGCTAAAGTAATATTCACACTAGCAACATGGTTAAACAGGTCTTGATGGAGCCTCAAGCTCTAGTGACATGATCCAAGCATTGGCTGGGCCCACAAGTAGTGTAGCACACAGGGCGAGGCAGAGAAATCGCCAAAGGAGCAGCATGCGGGTCTGATCACTAGAAAGCAAGTGAGATAGGAGCAGTCCTTACAGAGCCATTTATCTCACTCTCCAAATGCAATCTGATTAATTTCCACCTACACGTTCCTATTGGCTAGGTTGGCACAATAAACCTAATGATCATATTATGTCCCTAGTATTCAAAAGCCAATAGGATCACCCAAAATGAACAGGTTTCATTTTAGTTAGTTAGTTTGTTTTCAAAGTGAATAATATTCAGTGGAGCTTTCAGATCCAGAACAAAGAAGACAGACTTGGCTCCCACTTCAGTGGAAGGAGCCCCTGAAAACCGTATGCATAGCTTTGAAACGTTGTCAGATAGTGAAGACTGGAAACGGAACATTGTTGCAGATAGTGCAGGAGGGTGGGCCCTCGGGTCCCAAGGAACTGAAAATGTGACTTTGGAGAAGCTGCTTTCTCCAATGGAGTCAATCGTGGTGCCTGTGGAAGTGGAGCCATTGGGTTCTTCATTTGCTGGTGGAGAGTGACTCAAGCTCACCTTGAGAAAAAGTTGCAAAACTCGGGAACTTGGAAAGTGTAAAGAAGGAGTTTGGAAAAGTTAAAAGTGGTTGAAATGAAATGGAACACATGAAGATGACACCCTAGGCTTTAGTGAGAGGAAATAGACTAGTAGTGGCCATGTTGAAACAGAAACTCATATGGTTTACTATGCTAGGAGTAACATAATCATTGTCAAAAAGCACATTACAGAATCAATCAAAAGTATAACGCGGTCAGTGATAAGATTATCTCTATTGGCTTTCAAGGAAATCCAATCAATATTGAAATTTAGGCACAGCCCACAAAAGCGAATGATATAGAAAATGAAGAATTCTACCAATGCCTCCAATTTGAAATGGAAAAAAAGATGCAAATAAGATCTATTGATAATTATTGTTTGATTGGAACACAGAATTAGAAACAAAAAGGAAGAAACAATACTTGGAAAATATGGATTTAGTAATGGAAATGAAGCGGGAGATCACATGATAGAATTTTGAAAAAATGAGTGACTTATTAATAGCAAATACTGTTTTTCAACAACGCAAAAGGTGAATATACACATGGGCTTCTCCAGATGGAATACACAAAAATCTAATTGACTACATCTGTGGAAAGAGAAGCCGGAGAAGCTCAATATCAGCATCTAAAACCAGGCCAGAAGCTGACTGTAGAACAGACCATTAGTTACTCATCTGTAAGTTTTAGATCAAGGCGAAGAAAATTGGAAACAAGTGCAAGAGAACCAAAATATGACCTTGATTCTATCCCTTCTGAAATTTGAGAACATGTCAAGACCAGATTTGACACATTGGGCACTATTACAGAAGACCTGCTCAGCCTATTGGAGGGTACCAAGAGCATCACTCAAGAAGAAAGCAAAACTTTATTTAAAAAGACAGGAAAGAAAGAAAACATCAAAATAGATTTCAGAAGAAACTCTGAAACTTGCTTTCAATCGTAGTGAAAGCGAATGAAAGACAGGGTGAAATAGAGATGGATAGAAATTTCAAAGGGCAGCTGGAGAAGCAAAGTCAAACATTATAATGAAATGTGCAAAGGACCAGAATTAGAAAATTAAAAGGAAAAACAGAGCAACTCTTAAATGGAAAGAACTCTAGAAAAAATCCACGCCTCTAGTTGCAACAGTGAATGATTCTGTGGTTAAAGCATTGAATGATTCAGAAAGCATCTGGAGAAGATGGAAAGAACACACAGAGTCACGGTATCCAAAAGAACTGGTACACACCCCACCCTTTAGGAGGTAGCATATTCGCAAGAATCATTGGTGATAAAGGAAAAAAATCAAGCTACTCTGAAGACAATCAACAAAATACCAAGCCTATAGGAATCGATGGAATACTATTCAAAATGTTTCAACAAGCTGATGAAGCACTGGAAGCACTTGTCTATGCTAGAAAATTTGGAAGACAGCTATTTGGTTAATTGACTGGAATGACCCATTCCAAAGAAAGGTGACCCAATAGAATACTATCCCTAGTGATGACATTCAAGTAAAATGTTGCTGAAAATTATTCAACACGGTTCTAACAGTACATTAACAGGGAGTTACCGGACCTTCAGGCAGGATTCAGAAGTGGAATAAGGGATATCATTGGTGGTGTCAGATGGATCTTAGCTGAAAGCAGAGACTATCAGAGCAAAATGTTTCTTTGTGTTTTATGGACTATGCAAAGGCATTTGACTGTGTGGATCATAAGAAACTATGGATAACTTTGAGAAGAACGAGAATTCCAGAACACTTCATTGTGTTCCTGCAGAAATCCTACATGGATCAAACAGGCACTTGTGCAACTAGAACAAGGGGGTGCTTCCCAGTTTAAAACCAGGACAGGTGTGCTTCCTGGTTGCATTCTCTCACTATCCTTATTTGATCTGTAGGTTCTGCAAACAATCGGAGACACAAAATGTGGCATCATGATTGGAGGAAGATTTCTTAACCTGAGATATGCAGATGACACAACCATGCTTGCTGAAAGTGAGGAGGGCTTCAAACACTGATCAAGGATTGCAGTCTTCAGTATGGATTATGACTCAATATAAAACAGACTAAAATCCTCACCAGTGGATCAATAGGTAACATCATGATAAACAGAGAAAAGTTTGAAATTGTCAAGGATTTTGTTTTGCCAACAATGTTCATGGAACCAGCAGAGAAGAGATCTAAAGATGTGTTGCATTAGGTAAATCTGCTGCAAAAAGAGTTCTTTAAAGAACTGAAAAGCAGGACGTTAGTTTTAGGAATCAGGTGAGCCTGGTACAAACCATAAAAATTTCAGTTGCCTAGTATGTATGTGAAAGTTGGACACTGATTAAGGCAGATGGAAGAACAATGGGCGCATTTGGATTGTGGGACTGAAGAAGCATATAGAAAGCACCGTGGAGTTTTAAAAGAACTAACTGATGTGCCGTGGAAGATGTACGGCCAGAGCGTTCCTTAGAAGCAAGGATGGCCAGACTTTGTCGCACATATTTTGGACATGCTGTCAGCAGAGACCAGCCCCTGGAGAAGGATGTCATGTTTGGTAGAGGGGCAGTGAAGCATGGGGAGGCTCGCAGGTGATGGATTGACACCACGCCTGCAAGTATGAGCTCAAGAAGAGGAACAATTTTTAGATGTTGCAGGACCAGGCAGTGTTTCGTTCTGCTGTGCATAGGGTCGCTATGGGTCAGAAATGACTCCATGACATCTAACAACAACAACAGCAACATCTTGGACTACCAAAAGGACAAAGCAATTTGTCTTGGATGAAATAAGGCCAGAATGTTCCTTAGAGGCAAGGTTGGTGAGACTTAGTCTTACAAACTTTGAAAATGTTGACAGGAGAGACCAGACCCAGAAGAACATCATGCTGGGCAAAGTAGAGGGACAGTGACAAGAAGGCCCTCACGGAGTGAGGCTGTCACCCTGCTACAATAATGAGCTCAAGCATAGCAACAATTGTGAGGATGGTGCAGGACCAGGCAGTGTTCCACTCTGCTGGGTTTTAGGTCGCTATGAGTCGAAACTGACTGGATATAGAAAGGCTATCATTGTTGCTACCAGATGGACCTGGGCTGAAAGCAGGAAGTATCAGAAAGATGTTTATTTGTGTTTTATTGACAATTAAAGGCATTGCCCCATATGGATCATTACAAACTATGGATAACACTGAGAAGAAAGGGAATTTCAGAGCATTTCATTGTATTCATGTGGAATACATGTGCAACCTCTACATGGATGAAGGGCAGCTGTTTAAAGAGAAACATGGAATACAGCATTGTTTAAAATCAGGGAAGTTGTGTGTCCCCTCACCATATTCATTCTATGTGCATGCTGATCAAGTATTCCGAGAAGTTGAACTATATGGAGAACAAGGTATCAGGAAGGTTTATTAACAACCTGTGACAAAACTTTGCTAGCTGAAAATGAAATTGAATGAAGAAGACTTGAAGCACTTGCAGATGAAGATCAAGGATTGTAGTCTTCAGTATATATTACAACTCAATATAAAAAAATAAAAATATTTATAACGAGACCAATAGGTAACACGTTGAACAGAGAAAATAATGGCATTTTCAAGGATTTTATCTTGCTTGTATCCACACGCAATGTTCATGGAAGTAACAGTCAATAGATCAAATGGCACTTTGCATGGGATAACCGTGATGCACACATTTCTTTAAGTCATTGAAGAGCAAGGATGTCACTATGAGGATTAAGATGTGCTTGGCCCAAGCCACGGTTTTCAATTACCTCACATGCATGTGAAAGTTGAACACTAAGTAAGGAAGAATGACAAATAGATGAATGTGCATTTCACTGTTGGTGAAGAATATTGCCATAAGAATGAACAGACCTGTCTTGGAAGAAGTACAACCAGAACGCTTCTCAGAAGCAAGGATGGCAAGACCTCTTCTCAAGTAATTTGGACACGTCATCAGGACAAACCAATCTCTGGACGAGAACATCATGCTTGCTAAAGTGGAAGTGCGGGGGGAAGGGGGAACCCCTAGGACAGCGGTTCTCAACCTGTGGGTCGTGACGCTTTTAGAGGCAGAACAACCCTTTCACAGGCGTCTCCCTATTCATAGCAGTAGCAAAATTAAAGTGAGGAAGTAGCAATGAAAATAATATTATGGTTGGGGGTCACCACAACATGAGGAACTGTATTGAAGGGTCACGGCCTGAGGAAGGTGGAGAGCCACTGATCTAGGAAATGATTAGGCACAGGGGCTGCGACAATGAGCTTAAACAGAACAACCATCATGAGGAGTTTGTAAGAAAGGGCAGTATTTTGTTCTATTTTACGTGGGCTCTTTATGAGTGGGCACAGACTTGGCCGCACCTAACAACAGCCACAAAGAGAATTTGAAATGCACACAAAAAAATTAAGGAGCAAATAATTCATAACTATGTCCATTAGTCCGGTACAAGTTATCCTACATATCATGGGCAGCATGTTTCTAAAAAACCGCACATAATTGATGCAGCTTTCAATTCTAAATACTCATAAAAAGTAGAGCAGGATTTCTTTTTGATGTAATTCTCCTGATATCAGAGGAAATGTGCATCAAACTTTATATTCATAAAGTATAACTTAGTGCTTTTAACAGCAGGGCTCAGTAATTAGTTGAGCAATTAAGGCACCATAAATTATCATTTTAACTCGGATAGACGTCCTCTCTGGCACCTGGGGAAGTCCATTTACCATTACTTCCTCTATTTCCTTATCTATACAGTCAAACTAAAAATAGGTTCTTCAGAACTTGCTGATAACCTAAAGAAAGATAGACTTCGAGTTAGAAAAGACCTTCCACAGTGATCAGGCTCAGTTGTCTGATGCCAGGAACATGCATTTCCAGGGGATGGCTAGTCATCTTCTCTATTTTAGTAGTGAAAATGTCTGCATGATGAATATGTCCTAATGATTTTCATAGGCATTTACATGAATGCACACAACAAAATGATTTCCACGTGTATATCATACTTGTGGAGGCAAAGCACTACTGGACACATGCTGCGGAGGCAAGCACGGTCACCCATTCCCGCCTGTTTACATCAAAGTCCAAGGTCAACCATGAGCACATTTAAAGCACGGTAATTCAGTTTCATTAAAACAGTTAGTATCCCTGGGCCCTGATTCCTGAGATCTGTTCCCTAATCCATTCCAGGATTGCAATAGAGCTTCACAATTCTTTTCCTTTCTGAACTCACGTTCTCCTACAAGGACTGGCCCGTATGTCTTTTCCTATGTTGTCCCCCCCACCCCCCACCCTTTAATCCATACCTTGTTACTAACAACACCATCAATCAAATCCTTTATATGTTTTCACAGTTCTGCATTTCACCTGTCCCAGGGGGATTTTATTTCTGCAATATTTACTGCTGGGTCACATTTACTCACCTTTTTTTTTTGGCGGAGGGGGGGGGGCTGGGAAGAACACCCCCCCCTCATATTCTTTCCTTATATATTCAGTTTTCTATTGCAGTCTTCCCATGGGATCCCGATGGCGCAGAAGTTCATAAGTCTTCCGAGGTAGCACATGTAAGTCTGTGTCTCCAGGACCGCCTACAAGAGAGGTTTCTAGTGTGGGCTCACAAATGCTGTCATTCACAGCTGCTGAATGTTACATGACGCTATGGTTTGGGGAGGGGAAGTGTAGGTAAAGGAGGACTGTGTGTTTTGTAAAAACAGGGCTTCTAATGGGGTCCTTTCAGTTTCACCCCCCTAATGGGAATTTGCTTTTCCACTCAGATACAATGTACCTAGGGAGCTGGTTTAAATGTTGATTCTGATTCAGGATATTGGGGTGAAAGGCAAATTCTCAGCTGGGCTTCAAAGCCCCGCTCCACAGTTCTTCAGATGATTTCCATGCTGATTGATGAGGTTTGAGCAAAACTGACCTAAAGCATCTTCCTTAATTCCCTGAACATCCCAGCGGGGCTCCCTGGATGTAAATCGTCTCTAATCTTGTTGCAACCCTGGCTTTGCTTTGGAAACATCTGGAGACTGTCTGAAATCAACATGGGCCTAGACACCCTTCACCTCCTCAGATTTATTGTAATCATCTCCCGGAGTTGGCTTCAGCAATCAGTGTGGGGCAAAACTCCTGAAATGATCTGATATGCAGCCAGGGTTGAGGAGCAGGATTCTAAATTAATTCTACAAAGCATGGAGAAATTAATCATCAATGCCTCGCTCAGAAACGAAAAACATTTCTGTGTTTAAATTTAGGCTTTTCTTAATATTCTCTTCTCTTGGCAAAACAACCCAAAGTTTCTCCACTTGTTCTCACAGGAATTCTTTCCCACAGTTTTGACATTCATCTACAAACCAATAGCAAAGGCTTCCTCCAATCCTTTTTCATCTAGACCTCCTAGATCACAAAGGTCGGACTCATTTCTGAAATAATAAAAATAAACATTTCCTGGCCCTTGGATGCCTTATTCCAATAATTGGGTTGCTCAAGTTTAAGTCACTATTTCTAAGTCACTATGGTATTAGCTTGCTTTTCTCACTCCCCAAATAGAAATCATTTCCTTTAGAGGGTAGCGAGGCATATAGCAGACAGAGTCTGTGTTGATGTGCCATCGTCTGTTAGGAGAGACAGAAATGCTGTCGAGTGAACATGGACCATGGAAAACGGCATAGTTTGCTCTGAAGAAGCTGTACAACCCTGGCTTAGTGTTACCAGTGCGGTTCCCGGACCATAAACACAATTATAAAAGTGTTTCTTTTATTCTTGTTGTAAATATTTAGCACCAACAGGGAGTCGCTTTCTTCGGGAATTTTATGGCTTTTCACAGATTCTTTCCTCTACCCCTTTTCACTGTAAACAGTTCTGAAAGAAATTATCATTAATAAATTATATTTCTATAACACCTTCCTTCCGCCAGAGCTCCCAGGCACCAAGACATGCAGAAATAAAAACATAAATAAAATGAATCCGTATGACTCTTAACTCTGCTGTCTGAAGCAATCATTGTTAATCCCAAGTATTTCAGAAGTATTTTGAGTCAAGTTCTAGAAAATCCTTCTATCCCACAAGGTAGCAGTTGAAATATTTGTAAGATAAAGAGCTTTAAAATTTTAAAAACAACTAAGAAATATATTAAATCATATGTGGACAGAGAGAGCCTTGGGAGAAAGTGAAACATTATGAAAGTTTATAATAACTATATGAAAATATAAGTTCTATTGGTCCTTAGAAGAGAGGATGCTGATACTTCCTTTCATGTGCTTCGGACATATCACCAGTGTAGAAAAGGACCCTCTTTCTAGTGAAGTACAATACTAGGAAAAAAGAGCAAGACCCTCAATGAGATGGATTGACCCAGCAGTTGCAACAATGGGCTCAGACGTAATACTTGGAAGTGTGGTGCAGGACCAGGAGATGTTTTAGTCAACTACACACAGTGTTGCTATAAATGGGATCTCAGTCCATGACACCTAACAATAACAACAACAACAGCAAAGCATCATCTTAATCAAGATTATTAGTAATTTGCTTAAGTAACTACAGTTATATTTTAAACGTTTAGTGTTTTCATGTCTGCGTTATAATCTAAGCCAAATAAGATTCATTGTAAGTTTTGAGAAAGATTGGATAATGGTGAAGTAAATCATGGATGTGGGTGCCACTATGTGGTTAGGTGTCACCCAGCTGGTTTGACTCAGAGTGACACCATACACAACAGAACAAACCCCGCCTGGTCCTGTGCTCTCCTCACGGCATTCTTCTGTTGGAGCCGATCAGTGCAGCCACTGTGGCAATGCATCTTGTTGAAGACTTCCTCATTTCTTTGCTCTCTACTTTACCAAGCACGATGTCCTTCTCCAGAGATTGGTCTCTCCTGACAACATGTCTCAAGTACACGAGGCAATGTCTTGCCATCCTCGCCTCTAAGGAGCACTCTGGCTGTACTTCGTCCAAGACAGACTTGTCTGTTCTTTTGGCGCTCCATGGTGCTTTCAATAGCTTTGCCAGCACGGCAATTCAGACGCATCCTTTCTTCTTTCTTCTTCTTTTTGCACTTTTCAAGTTTTGCAGGCATATGAGGGACTTGAAAGTACCATGGCTTGGGATAGACATACCGTTGCCATCAAAGTAACATCCTTGGTTTGCAACCCTTTAAAGAGGTCTTTGGGAGCAGATTTATAGTTGGACATTGATATGGCAGTGCCAGCGTTCAGGCCGGATGCAGAAGAGGACATGAGTGCCTCCAGCAAACATTTTTTTTCATTTATCTCGATTCTCAAAGCACTAAACCAAGAATTGGAATGAACGGAAAAGAAAACACAGAAGGTTTAGTTTGGAAGTGCGTTGTGTGAGAAGGCATTATGAATAAGTGGGATCATTTCAAAGACTGATGCATATTTGATCTGAATGAATTTCGAACCTCTTATATATTGCAAATGGACTATTAGAATTTCATAAGCACAAGACGTGCTGGTTTTCCCTCTTAAATATTTGTGCATTTAAATGAGCTCTGGTTCCTTCTGTGCTTACAAATCGACATCAGAAGTTGTCATGTCAACCTTATTTAGTATTACAAACAGTGATCTTCATCAGAGCCCAGGCACTTTACAGAGATTCTTTAAAACTGACTGGTCTCACTGGAGATTACCTGGCATTTCCTTGCTTTGGGTCACGCTGGGAATTAGACAGTAGCTCACAGTCGGGTCATTCATTTTGCCTAATAGCTTTTAAGAAATCAATAATCAAAACCACACAGTCTTGGAATGACCACAGCTGTGTAAAACCAGTTGATGCTACGCAAGGCTATTGTTTTACAGAGAATCTTCTACCCTGACAGGGTTCTCAAAATCAGTGGGGCAATGAAGACGTGGTTAATCATTGGCTCACTCGCTTCACACACATCTGAACTCACCATCAATCCACAGCGTCTAAGGGATTTTTTTTTAAACTGAGGAATTATAAGAAAAGACAAAAACCTGGATAATAATTATTAGCAAGTTTAAAGAGAAATAGCTGTGTTGTCAGTACATTAGTTTGTGCTTAACTTTGGCCAGTACTCAGTACTCAGTACTGCCGAAGCACATGTCAGTGACGTCATGTAAACACAATGGGAAGCAGTCAATCCTCAGAAATAGTCATAGAACACATTCAAGCCATTGTGCTTCTCACCGTGACGTATAATCTACAGTAGACTCTTTAGATTGCGTGTGTACACCAATGCTTAAAGATTCAAAGGGTATCCCTCAACAGATGAATATTTTATGTGTAGGTGTTTTAGGACTCTCAGTCCCTAGTTGTATTTTCCAGGAAGTTGAGCAATTCTTTATTTAGCTTCTGCCTTTACGTCTAAATATAGTCTTTCAAGTTTGATGTATCTCATTTATATTTCAGGGAAACTCTTAGAACGGAAAGAGGTCAATTTTCCTTGTTTCCTGGAACGAGAAACAAAGTCACCTAGGGTTTTCTTTGGCCTTGAGGCCAGTTACCATTCAGAGTGACCACAGTAAGCAGAGTCTCTATCTGGTCTTATGAATATGCAATTCATACCCTCTCATTTATCTTTCCACCCACCCGTGCGTCACTTAGTTGTAACTGTGGGAACTTGCGTGTTGCTGGGCTGCTGGAAGCTCTCTCACTGGTGTTTTAAATCCCAGCAGGCTCACCCATGGTGGAGCTTACAGACTAAGCCAGGCTAAGTAGCAAGGTCTGGATAGCCCCTTCTGAAAATCAGCCAATGAAAAATTTATTGATCACAACATCATATTGTCCAATATAGTGCTAGATGATGTGTGCCCCCAAGTTGGAAAGCATGACACAATGGCTACATCACAGGACCCAAAGGCATCAATGAACATGAAGATGCCACAGGACTGGCCAGTTTCATTCGGTTACATGTCAGAACCAAACCCAGGATAACCAACAATAATGAATCTGACATTAATTATTGACCTAGCCAAGGTCCATTTTCCATATGCTACCTGCTAGGATGTGAGTCTCACAAACCATAGCTTCTGCAAATCATAAATCAGGTCTCTGTTCAATTATCTAATCGTATATTTAGCAATTTTTATTGGGGAGAATGTACAAGAAACATATTCTGAAGTAGTCAGGCAAAGTCATACCAGGGGTGCGTGTGCATGTGTATAAAATCAGTGTCCCTTGATAAACATGGACTTGCTTGTCCTTGAGTCACATGTTTGCCTGATATCGTCAGTGCCTTACTAAGCCCTGCATTTTTCAAACACACCTATTACTCCCTGCTGGTTCTATTTCTGTTAACTCCTAGTTTTAGGATGTCTTCAAGAAATACCTAACACATACTTTTCTAAGCAGAGACATCAAGATTTAGAGAGCTGATTGACAAGAGCCGTGTTGCAGACATTTGGACCACAAGGCACCTTTTCATCCTTATCTGCTATGGAGGAATTGCTCAATAAATATTTCTTAAATGAATGAATGCACATTCAAATAATTCTTCATGTTGCTAACCAACTTCACACCGTAAATGTATGAATTTGCTTTGCTGATCCAACTTGTCAGAGATTTTCAGTATGACATAGTAGGAACTACAAATGCCTTACCCTGTCATTCAAGGCTCAAAATAATTTATATCAATATATAATTTCAATCTTATTTCCTATCACATTCTTATAAGAAAAGAATCTTTAAAATTAATAATGTTAGTTTCTGTCATATAATTATTATTTAGGAATAATACAGAATATTATTAACATTTCTTCTTAGGAGTATGAGTTAGATATCTGAACATCATATATTATATATTTGAACATTATCTCTTTTCAGGCTACATTTAGTATTGAGAGTCAAGAGGGATGATATTTTCCTGCTCATTGCTTTTACTATTCACTTAATTTTAGTAATATTAGCCATAATATCATTATGAAGTCAATATATCTACAAATTGAATTTGCCTTAGTTTACATTCCTCTGGTGAAAACTGCTGAACAAAATAAAAATCGTCTCTGAATTGCAATGTATTCAAGTTATGCAAAACTGCATTTATAACTATTGTCCCTGCTCTGGCCCCCGCATCTTATCATTAGCAATATGTATTAGACACAGTGTTGTTTTTCTGTTGTTATTGTTCTGAGACATTCATTCACAGACGTTCAATTTTCCGACTTACTGTTCAAACCATCGTCTTGTAGCAGGTTATGGCCTGGCTGCCAGTGAAGTTGGTGTCACTGTTTGCAGTTCTAACGGATACAAACCTGGGCAGTGTTCAACTGACATTGGTATCTGACAGTTGAACTGTGCAAATGCCAACAGCTGTTAAGACTCTGACCTCATTGTTGTGATACTGAAAGCTGCTGCTTAGTGCACCAAGCTCATAGCGTGATCTTATTCAGCATTTCTTACCTTTGGGAGCATCAGCCATGAATGGGAAACCTGGTTGTTCACGCTTTGCTACTTGTAACACAAGCAGGATTTATATCCCCTCCAACAATACTTCTAACAGAAGGGGTCACACCACTGAAAGCCCTAACCCCGCAAAGGGGGAGACAAACTCTAGAGATGGAATCCAGGTGAAGACTTTTAATGTTATGATCATGGGAAAAACTCTGCAAAATAGCAAGTGAGAAATGATCGTTTTACCGGACAATTTTGACAATTGTTAAGGATAAGATATGCTGAGAAAAAACCACAAAGGAGGGGGAAAATCTGTACATTTCTTCACGAATTAGCCACTGAAAAGCTGCACTAGCAGAACATTGTCAGCAACTGAACACATCACGACTAGCAGTGAAACACTGTTAAATCTAGTGAAGGAAGATGAGCCCAGGGGCTGGAAGGCACTCAAAAGACGACTGCAGAAGAGCCACCTTCTCAGAATGGAGCGACATGGAAGAGTAAAGCTTTGGGGACCTTCGTTTACCATGGAGGCACAACTTAAAATGAAGATAAACAGCTGTCAATATTTCCCAGTGCTTGGAACCTGGAATGTACAAAGTATGAATCTTGAACAATTGGAAGTGATCAAAAATGAAATGGACCATGTAGAGATCTAGATTGTAGGCACCAGTGAGTTGAAATGGATTGGTAAAGCATATGGTTTACTACCCTGGGAAATGAAAAATTCAAGAGGAATGGCATAATATTCATATTCAAAAAAGGCGTGTCTAGAAGTACAATGCTCGCTGTGATAGGATAATATCTGTCCTCGTACAAGGAAATGCAACCAATAGAACCAACATTCAAAATCCATGCACTGGACACTAAAGCTAGTGAGAAAGACATCGAAGAATTCTATGAACACTTTCAGGCAATCAAGATGCATTGATAATTATTGGTGAGTATAATGAACAAGTTAGAAACAAAGAGGAAGGAACAGCAATGGGAAAATATGGCCTTGGTGATATAAATGAAATTGGGGATTGCATGATAGAATTTTGCAAGATAAAATTTTTCATGGCAAATACCTTTCTTCAATATCCCAAATGATAACTGTGCATGTAGAATCTCCTCATAGGCTATATATATATCAAATTAACTGCATCTGTGGGAAGAGACGATAGAAAGACTAAATGTCATTAGTCAAATGAGGTCTAAGCCTGCCTATGGAACAGACTACCAATTGCTCATATATAAGTCCAAGTGGAGGTTTAAGAAAATGAAAACAATCCGACAAGAGCCAATATATGACCTTAAGTATAAACCACTTGAATTTTGAGAAAATTTCAAGCATAGATTTGAGTCATTGAATATTAATGACAGAAAATCTGATGCACCGTGGAAGGCATAGCTACATAAAAAAAAAACCTTAAAAAAGACAGGAAAAAAATAAAAGATCAAAGTAGAGTCAGAAGAAATTCTGATGGGCTTCTTCCATGTGGGCTTTGTTGCTTCCCTACCAGATGGCCGCTTGTTTACCTTCAAGCCTTAAAGCCCTTAGACCATTGGTTGCGAACCTGTGGGTTGACCTCTTTCGGGGTCGAATGACCCTTTCACAGGGGTCACCTGATTCATAACAGTAGCAAAATGACAGTTATGAAGCAGCAAGGAAAAGAATTTTATTGTTGGGGTCACCACAACATGAGGCACTTTATATGAAAGGGTCGCGACATTAGGAAGGTTGAGAACCACTGCCTTAGACACTATATCTTTTAACAGCCAGGCACCATCAGCTTTCGTCACCATATTTACTTATGCATCCATTTGTCTTCAGCGATTGTGTTGGGAAGGTGAGTATCATACATTGCCACATTATTAGAACAAATCTTTCTTTTACCGAGGTAAGATTTAGAGACCCAAAGTCCATCTGCTTCCTTACTGTATTTACATACATGCACACACACACACACACACAAATACACTATCTTTATAAGTTTACATATATAAATATCTATATTTATACCTATATATAATTTTTACTTTCTTATTCTTCCCTCTTTTTCTTCTTTTTAAAAACAGTTTTATTGATATATAATCCACATAATATACAATTTGATGGTTTTAATATATTAAAAAGAGTTTACAATTATCCCTACAATCACTTTTAGATTTTTTTCATTTAAAAAGCTCTTACAGATATTATAACAATCCATAATTCAATTAGATAAAGCATAATTGTACAATTGCTGCCACCACCATTTTCAAAACGCCTTCTTTCTTCTTGAACTCTTTGATATCATCTCCCCTTTATCCCCTCCCTCTCCCACCCTATTCCCCAGGAATCATTATTATATTATATATTGCTATTGTTATTGTTATTTTTAACCATATCTTATGCCATACAATGTATCCATTCACCTATATTCTGTTATTCATTTCCCTTGCGTGGGGTTATAGTCATCACTGCTATCAGTTTCTCCTTCCTTCCTTCCCCCTCTCTCTTCCCATACCCTCAGGGAATCATTACTTCCATTACTGTTTTTGAAGGGTTTATCTATCTTGTATTTCATGCATCGAATCACCTTACTTATACAAATGAACAAACACAGGTTTCACAAGATTAATGAGATGAACCTAAGATCATAGTAGCAATGGGAAAATATTAAAGAACTGAAAGATGTTTATGTGATCCATCAGGGCTATACCGCACCTTGGATACATCATCCTTTCCATGTGACTGCTCTGGGAGGGACTGTCGAATTATCTAATAGGTGGGTTTTGGGCCTCCTTTTTGTCTACACTCCTTCACATCAATCTGATTGCTTGGTTTTGAATTTCTTATATATAATCCCATTGACAACTCATGATCACACAGCCTGGTGGGCTTCTTTCTTGTGGACTTTGTTGGACTCCAGATGCTATATATTTTAATAGCCTGGAACTGTCAGTGTTCATAACAAACATTTGCTATGCAACCATGTTGTCTTTAGCGATGGAGTAGGGAAGGTGAGTATCATATAATGGCATGTTATTTGAACAAACCATTCTTGTACTGAGGTAAGATTTAAGTAGAGGCCCAAAGTCCATCTGCTATCTGCTTCCTTATTACACACACACACACACACACACACACACACACACACACAAATACACCTATCTTTATATATTGATGTATATACATATCTATATTTATACATACATATATATAATTTTTGTTTTCTTATTCTTCCGTCTTTTATTTCCTTCTGCCGCACTCTCAGGTTTATCCACTATTCACCTCTCAGTAATTTTTCTGAGACACAATTCTATTGATCAAAGGTGAGCAGAAGAGCAACATAATCCTCGCCATAAATTTTAGAACACGTTCTATTCCCCTGCTCTTTTCCTTACTGGCTCACAGCTCTCCTCCTCCCACCTCCTCCCCGCCCATTCCCCCGAGGAACCTTAGGCCAGTGGCTGCCTCTGTAGAATTGCCTGTCCTGCCTATTTTGTATAGCTAAACACACACACACACACACACACACACACACACACACACACACACACACACAGAAAACAAGCATACAAGTCATCACAAGTCTATCAGGGATCCTGACACAGAGAAGATAAATGTCTCTCTGCTAAATAGGGAGAAAGGCCTGTGTGATTCTGAATTTCCAACAGTAAAAGGTATCAGAAGTTCAAAAACAAGCAACCAAATCGGAGTAAAGGGGTGAGGATGTAGTGGAGACCCAAGAATCACCCGTAGATAAATGGACAGTCCTTCCCAGAATGGATGATAAATCCAGTGTGAAGTATAGTACTGATGAACCAGGATCCTCTAGTTCTTCAATATTTCCTCCCCTGACTATTATGGTTTTTAAATTTTTGCTTCATTAATCACGTTAGACTTGTTTATCTTTACTTGTATAATTAAGATCATGTGATTCATGTAAGCCAAGATAGATAACTCTTCAGAAACAGTAACAGGGGTAATGGGAATGAGAAGTGGGTTGTGTAGCTGACAGCATTGATGACTGTATTACCCCACTTGAGGGGAGCGAGCAGTAGAATTGTATGTGAATGTGAATGGATGCATTGTATGGTGTAATGTGTGGCCCAAAACAAGGATTCCTGGGAGGGAGGGGGTCAAGGGGAAGTGATATCCAGGAGTTCAAGAAGAAAGAAACCTTACAATGGCACCAATAAATCACATCAGGATAAACAGAGAATAGAGTGACATTTCAAGGATTTTACCTTGCTTGGATGCACACTCAATGGAAAGAGTAGTCAAGACATCAATGGACACAGAGTAAATCTAAGCAGGATCTCTTTAAAGTGTTGAAGAGCAAAGATGTCACTTTGAAGACTAAGGTATACCTAACACAAGCCATGGTGTTTTCCATTGCCTGATTATGTATGTGAATGATGGGCATTGAATAAGGAAAAATGGAGAAAACTCAATCCATTTGGGTGATGGTGCCGGTGAAGAATATTGAAAGTATCATGAACTGCTTAGAGAACAGACAGGTGTGTCTAGGAAGCGCAGTCAGAATACTCCTTAGAAGCGATTGTGATGTGCCTTCGTCTCATGTTCTTTCAACAAGTGGTCAGGAGATATCAGGCCCTTGGAAATGATATGCTTGGTAAGACAGAAGAGCAGAGAAAAAGAGGAATTTCCTTGAAGAGATGGAGTGACACAGCTGCAACAATGGGCTCCAACAGAACAAAGACTGGATGATGCAGAATTGGGCAATGCTTCTTTTTATTGTCCTCAGCGTTGCTATGGTTGGAAGCAATTAAATAGTGGCACCTAACAACCATAACAAGGTAAGAATAGGTATTTGACTTACGTAATTTTATGATGCCAATTTATGATGACCCATCTGAATGAAACCCCGGTATAAATCATAGACTGCTTATACATTAGCATTTTATGTGTTTTAGTTTATAAAATTTTTCATTGTTGAAGAGGAAAGACAAAGTAAAAATGAATACGAGTTTAAATAAAATTTTTTCCAGATGAAGTGAATACATAATGTTACGTGTCAAGATGAAATGAATGAATCCAGAAAGATCAAATCTAGGAAATGAGATTTTATGTCTATAGTACATGTCGACTGTGAGTATCTCCCACTTATTTTTGTTAGTTGTAACAGTCTGACAAGATGAAGAAAATTAAATTATGACAGTCTGAAAAAATTGGTATTTGTGATCTATGAATGATCCCATCTATACTCATTTGAAGCAATTGTTGAAACTATAAATTAATGACAAAACTGGGAAAATAGCTCTAGTAAGGTATCAGTAGGGTCTTTGTCTTAATTTCTCTAGTCATATAATCTGATATTTCATCTTAGCATCCCAACATACTTGTATCTCTTCTTCCAAGACAAAAATGGGAATAAAATAACTTTCAACTGTGCAGAAAAATACCGACTTTACTGTTATCCTCAGATCCAAATTCTCCAAAGGACCCAAGAGGCAACATTTCATCACTTTGCATCCACTGCTCTCACCTCAGTCCACTCGAATCTCATGCTGCCCCTTTCCGTGAGCAGCATGGTTCTCTCTGGTTGCCAGTGAAATCCTTATCTCTGAACGCATTTTTATCTTATTTTGCTTTTCAACAGAAGCCACGTTCTTGAACACTGTTCAAAAACGTGCCCTCTTCGGCGTTTGCAGCAGCTACGCTGGTTTCCTTTACAAGCTGAAGCTACATTCTACCTTTTAAGCAGCTCCTCATGTGGAGGTGACCCCCGCAACAATAAAATTATTTTCTTTGCTACTGCAGAACTGTAATTTTGCTGCTGTCATGAAGCGAGTGACCCCTGTGAAAGGGACATTCAACCCCCAAATGGGTCCCAACCCACAGGCTGAGAACCGCTGCTTTAAAGAATCATTGTCTTGTATGTGATCACTAAATGTGGAAAATTTTCAGGAGTTCACCTTTTTACTCCCTTCTGTTCTTTGTGTGTTCTTGCTACGGTATTTCTTTCAGCTATGTAGTTTCAACTACTGCCTGTATGACCAAACGCACACTCAAGTTCTCTGCCATCAAGTCAGTTCTGACGCTTATATAGAACTGCCTCTTGGGTGTCCAA
Organism: Tenrec ecaudatus; assembly: GCF_050624435.1. NCBI lineage: Eukaryota > Metazoa > Chordata > Mammalia > Afrosoricida > Tenrecidae > Tenrec > Tenrec ecaudatus. The sequence continues at coordinate 29,597,337 of NC_134531.1, read as the reverse complement.
GACTTTAAATCTTTATAGGAATATACAGCCTCATCTATCTCCCTCAGACTGGCTGGTGGTTCAAACTGCTGACCTTGTGGTTGCCAATCCACTGCATATCCCACTAAGTCAGGACTCTAAAATGTGTGTATTTACCTTAGACTTCGGTTCTGCACTATCATATTGCGTCTACTTAAAAGATCTTCTGGATGTTTAAAAATTGCCTTTTATTCAATATGTTTTGCTTCGATCCACAATCAAAGCTCCTGAAAGCAGTAGTTAAATGACACACTGCACTGGGTCAATCTGCTGCACAAGGTCTCCTTCAAGTGTGGAAGAGCAAGGATGCCATTTTGAGGACTAAGCTGTGCCTGGCACAAGCCAAGGCATTTTCAATAGCTTCATATGCACGTGAAAGGTGGACATTGAGTAAGAAAGACCTAAGACAAATCAATGCTGCTAAATTATGTTGGCGAGGAATATGGAAAGTACCATGGACTGCCTAGAAACCAGCAACTCTCTCTTGGAAGAAGTACAGCCAGAGTGCTCCTTGGAAGTGAGGATGGCAAGATTCCATCTCCTGTGCTTTGGATAGGGTAGGCTCAAGAAACGGACATCATGCTATGGAAACTAGGAAGACCTTTAAGGAGATGGAGTGGCAAAATGGCTGCCATAGGGGGTTCCAACCTAACAACACTTGTGAGGATGGCCCCGGACTGAGCAGTGCTTCATTCTGTTGTACATCAGGTCCCTGAGTGCCAGAAATGATCGGAAAGTGTCCAGCAAAAGCTACTGCCATTGTCTTCTGTTAAAAACTGGGTCCTTCCCAAGTATCTCCAATTACACCCATGACTGCATCTTTTTTGAACATCGATGTGGTTCCCGTTGTACCTTGTCTGCCATTAAAAAAAAAAAATATATATATATATATACACACACACATATGGATAATTTCTAACACAGATCCCTGCATTTGTTTTTCAATCTGCTTGCAATAGTCTCTCTCTCTCTCTCTCTCTCTCTCTCTCTCTATATATATATATATATATATATATATATATATATATATATATATATATATATATATATATATATATATATATATATATATATCTTCCATGACTATCTACTTTAGCGGTTCTCAACCTGTGGGTTGCAACCCCTTTGTGGGTTGAATGACCGTTTCACAGGGGTTGCCCAATTCATAACTATAGCAAAACGACAGTTCTGAAGCAGCAACGAAGATAAATTTATGGTTGGGGGGTGTCACCACCACATGAGATGCTGTATGGAAGGGTCGTGGCATTAGGAAGGTTGAGAACCACTAATCTACTTCTGCATTCACCTCTTACCTCAACCACTACCTCCCCAGGATGATTAATTTTGGATGCCCATTTGACTAGGTTGTAGTCATCAGTGGTTTGGAAGATATTGAACTCACTGCTATTCTATAAAATAATGTAATATAATCATATTTAATGATGTGCTTTGAGATATTAAACCAGTCCATTGAAAGGGAAGTTTCATTAGGGAGTATGGTCTTTTTCTAAAATATAAATGCTTTTTTCTAACAAAGGTTATTCTCTTGCACAAATTTGAACTCTTTCTGCGGACACACCTGTGGACCTTGAGCCATAGCTCTCAGTAGTTGCTAACCTACCCTTGGTCCTGCGGATTTTATATTGACCAATTGCTCCAATCCTATAAGCCAGAAGGGTCTCCAACCTGAACTACAGGGGACTGCAGATTGAACTACAGAGTTGGGCATTGCAGCCGCTCTGATGGCATGAGTAATTTTCTTGAAGTAAATCACTATATATACAATTGTGTGTGTGTGTGTGTGTGCATGCTCACATCAGTGCCTGTGCACTACTGCTTTGGCTCTGCAAGGGGACCCAACTGAGCCACTCCTCCAGAGTAGAGTACCTTCTCACAGAGGTGGTCCTCTTGCTCCTGTTTTTCTCCATAACACACTGATACAAAAATTTCCTCCAAAATAGTTGTCATAATGTTGCCCTTTATATAGCTATTATATTTTCCCCAAGCCAAGAATCTAAACATCTTGAGTAAAGCTTCCTCAGTTGTAGTCTCCATGTCAGCCAAGCCAGTGTCTTTCACAATGTTTGCAACTCAGTGGATAGTTAGTAAGTGGATGAAAGAATCCATAGTCACAAACCAGAAACTTAGGAGTCGCTCCTCTCTCATATTTCCCTACTATATATTCATCAGTCATTATTTTGCTTCTTATTCTTCTCCAAATCTCTTCATCTCTCTTTTCTTCATTGTCACCAGTCTAGTCAAAGCTGCCACCATCTCTTGCGGGTAGTAGCTTTGTAACGGCTTCCATTGAGTTACCCTCCAGTTCACATATGATCCACCCTGCAACTCGAGTGGGGCTTTCATAGAAGCAGATCTAGTAGTGCTTCTTAAGCCCTGAAAAACATTCAAGCATTTCTCATTCATTTCAGGATAATGGCCACAAGCTCTAAAATGGGCGATGAAGCTGTGCATGATCTGCTTCATCTCACAGTGTTTGTTTTTCCCATTTCTTTTTCTTCCAAACCTCCTGGCGATATTTTAGTTCCTCAAAAACACTGGCTGAAGACCTTCAACATGTTCTTTTAGGTCGGAAGGTATGTCAGCAGCAAGTCTCAGCTCTAGACATTGCCTGGTTAATTCCTACTGAATCTTCGTACTTGGGATTCATGTTTCGTACAGTGAGCACCTGGTACGATGGGAATCATACACTGGTGAGGCCAACACACAAAACCTTGCTCACTTTTTGATGAAATTTATCAAAGAAACATAACGCATATCCTCTTGGCTTCATATTTTTTTCTTTTAACACTTTATAATATAGATATGTATATATATATGTATTGATGTGGTTGACTTCTATTTACTTCACAAGGAAGTTTCAGGATTTGCAATACTCATTTGCTGCATAAATGAATGAATGATTTCCATTCAATGAATATTTCTTAAACACTAGCTCTTTTACTATGATGCATATTCGAATCCAAATGACATAAATAATATACATAGTATTTAATATGTCTGTCAAACATCTATCACAACAATTCCATTATTAAAACAAGAGCATCTGTTATGATGCACTTAAGTTTTATATTCTGTAACATTGTTTTTCTCTCTCTTGTATAGTTTAAGCTTCATTTCCATGCATATCTCTCATTATCTCTAACCAGAATCTTGCTTATACTCTTGTTTACAATATCCTTTGATGGAACTGCAACTTTGACAAATAAAATCCTGATTGAATGGGCTCAGTGGTCTTTGCCACAAGCATTTACGTTACGCTAATCTGTTGGCAACTTGGAGGGAGCACATTTCTTTCCCTTTGGCAGGAATTTAACTCATCTCAGGCATGGGGGCTCTCATCTTCTGAATGGTGTCCTGGTGGCTAGTGAAGGTTCATACAGGTTATCACTCTCTCTCTCATGCCAATAGAGCAATCTGCACACGGAGACTCTGGCTACATATATGTTGAGGGAAACCATTTCATGAAGTAAGTCATAATTTGCTCAAGTCACCAAATGTGGTTTTAATGTTGCTCTGTGCAAACTTTTCTACTAGCACTGAAAAGGGTGGGTAGAATTTCAAAAATATTTTAGTTGTGTGGGGTGATAAAATTTACACGTCCTCTGTTTTAGACTCGGTTTTCTAGAGAAACAAAACCAGTGACACTCATATAGAAATTTATAGTAAGAAAGAAATTCATAGCAAGAAATCAGTTTATAGCAACAATGTAGCTCACATAGTCACAGAGTGAAAGAGGCCAGGCTAACAGAATTCCATGCTGGCTGGAGGCCCTTACTGACCCATACAGCTACTGGAGCAATAAAGCTGGAAGCAGGAGTACCATAGGCTGAAAGCAGAGTTAGGGGGATTACAAGGTCAGCAGACAACATGACAGGGCACCCACAGCCACTAGGCTCTCAGCAGGCCACATGGGGGCAGCTGTGCCCCAAACCAGAAGCAGGTTGCAGGACAGCAGGAAGAATAGAAAGAGCCAGTTCTGTACAACTTCTCCTGTAGCTATCCAATAGGGCACACCCACAAGGAGGCATCATTGGCTGTGATCTGAGAGACTGAAAGCAACCCTTATCTTCTCATACATGCAGCCAGTGACACACAACCACTCACGTAATCCAAGGGGAACTTCATGCCTTCATCCAATAATATTATTCATGTTTAAGCCTGGTTTTACTTTGAATTAAGACCATGTATAATATAATCAGCAAATATATCTATATATTCTTCCATAATGAATTACTTGTTCCAGAACCCCTCTTTGTAAGACCTCCATTGTTCCCCTCACTCTGATGGTTGGACATCTTGGAGCTATATCAAGTTCATCTCTTTCTTGAAAGCTCTTCTGGTTCTTGGGATGTGTCTTCCTCCTTAAAACTACCTTTTTTTCATTTATCATTTTCATTCCTGTGATGCACATTAGTTTCGTTTTCCTATCCAGGGAAGGCATACTTTGTAACTACTTGTAAAGAGCCATGACCGTGTACAGCACTTACGTTGACAAGAACGTGGCTGACTGACACCCCTGGGCTGTGCAAGGAAGGGACTTCCCCTTAGGAGAGTCTCTAACTCTAAATAAGGTTTCCAGTGTTTGAACCCCTTAAATGGAAAGGAATTTACTATGACTTTTCAGGTTGGACATTTCTGCAGGGTTTTCAGTCTCACAAGTTCTGCCACTTAATATTAAAGATGTGGAGAAATGGTAGTGTTGGGGACTCTTGCCTTTTCTCTAATTATTTGTCATGCGAAAGGATGTGCAGGCCCTTTCAAAGAAACAGGCTTACTTCAGCGAGATCAGAGCAATAGGTTTTTATCTAATACACTTAAAAGGAATTCTGTTTTCTGATAGCTGGTTTTACTTTTAACCACTTAATTTTGTTGAAATCAGTTGAATATGACATTGTAATGACACTGTTTATCACTTATCATCTATATATCTATCTATATATTTATCATCTATTGTTTTATTATGATTTTAGAAGAGAAAAACTAAGTTTTAGGCAAAGAGATATTTTGATACTGTTTATCAATTACATCTATCTCTCTATTTATCATCTATTGTATTCTTCTGATTTTAGAAGTGAAAAAATAAATTTGGGGCATAAAGGTATTTTAAGAGCCTAAAGTCAGTGTCACACATATTTTAAACACATCTTAAAATAATTAGATGACCATGTTTCCATCTTTGTTCCCAGAACCCCCAAGGCAAAATAAACCAACACTCCCACTTGATAAATTTGATCTGATTCCAAACTGGGGAGGAGAGCTGAGGCTCTGCGATGAAGTGAATTCTAGCAAAGTAAGTTCATTTTAATCACCAACATGAAATCTCATCAAGATTTATAGGTGTAAAATACAGTCGAAGAGACAAATGAGACTTTGAATAATTGGCCGATCGAGCAAGCTTCCTGTGCCCTACATGCCATGGCACTTCATGCAGTGCTACATGAAGGACATCGATGTAGGATTTCTGCAAGTTTTCTTCTTTGTAAAAGATTGTGCATCTTCAGTTAAAGGTGAGGTTAAACTATTCAAAAGTAATTTTTTTTTGTAGAACACACTTGGGAGTTATTAATACTATTGTTTCAATATCCTTTCTTTTGGAATATTATAAAAATGCACAGATAATTATTTAAATACATATTATGAGAGCTAGTTCAACTAAAGTTTACACTTGGTAAAATCAGTTTATTTTATCTGATGATCACTGGTCTTGCTGTTATAGGCATTTCTATGATTTTTTTTTAATCCAGAGAGAGAAGGGAGGGGCTATGTGTTCTGAACATGTAACTGATAAGGGAAACACTCTTCCTTTTATATGTCATCTCAGTACATTTATTATGATACTAGTGATGAGTCCAATTGTGAGGATTTGCGTCTTCTTTACATTGAGTTGTAATCCTCACTGAGGGCTACAATCTTTGATCTTCATCAGCAAGTACTTCAGTTCCTACACATTTTCAGCGAACAAGATTGTATCATTTGCATATTATAGGTTGTTAATAAGCCTTTCTCCAATCCTAATGCCATATTTCTTTTTCATATAATCCAGCTTCCTGAGTGATTTACTCAGCATAAAAATGCAACAAGTATGGTGAGAGGATACAACCCTGACACATTTTCCTGATTTTAAACCAAGGAGTAGTCCATCGTTCTGTTTGCACACTGCCTCTTGATCGACGTACAAGTTCCAAATGAGCACCGTGGAGTGCTCTGGAGTTCCTGTTCTTCTTGAGGTTATCCACATTTTATCATGGTCCACGCCGTGGAATGTCTTTGCATGGCCAATGAAACACAAGTAAACATCTTTCTGGTATTCTCTGCTTTGAGCCAAGAGCCACCTGGTGTCAGCAATGGCACCCCCTGTTCCATGTCTTCTGAATCTGGCCTGAAATTCTGGCAGTTCTCTGTACTGCTGCAACCATTGCTGGATGATCATAAGCAAGCGTTTACTTGCATATAATATCAATAATATTGTTCTACAGTTTAAGCAATCAGTTAGGTCATTTCTCTTTGGAATGGGCACAAATATGGATCTCTTCCAGTCAATTGGCCAAGTAACTATCTTCCAAATTTCCTGGCATAGACAAGCATGTGTTTCCAGTGCTTCGTTAGCTTTCTGATACATTTCAATAAGTGCTCCATCAGTTGCTGTAGCCTTGCTTTTGGCCAGTGCCTCTAGGGCAGTTTGAAGTTTTCCCTTCAGCACCATTGGTTCTTGCTGATATGCTAGCTCCTGAAATGATGTAATGCTGACTAGTTCTTTTTGGTACACCAACTCTGTGGATTCCTTCCATCTTCTCTTGACGCTTCTTGCATCGTTTAATATTTTGCCTGTAAAATCTTTCAAGATTGCAACTCAAGCCTTGAATGTTCTTTCTTGAGTTCTTTCATTTTCAGATATGCGAGCTTGTTCCTCCCTTTTGGTTTACTAATTCTAGGTCCTTGCGCATTTTATTATAATATTTGGCTTTGTCTTCTCTAGCTGCCCTTTGAGATTTTCTATTCCTCTCTTTAATTCATCCTTTCTTCCATTTGCTTTAGCTACTCTTTGATTATGAACAAGTTTCAGAGTTTTTTTCTGCCATTCACTTTGGACTTTTCTTTCTTTACTGTCTTTTTAATGATCTTTGCTTTCTACACAATAGTCATAATGTTCTCCCACAGCTCATCATGTCGTCTGCCATTAGTGTTCCATGTAGCAAATCTGTTCTTGAAATGTTCTAGACAATAGATGGGATAGACTCAAGGTCATATTTTGGTTCTGGTGAACTTATTTTAATTTTCTTCAGCTTCATCCTGAAATTATATATGAGCAATTGATGGCCAGTTCCCCATTTGGCCTCTGATCTGGTTTTAGCTGCTGCTTTTCTAATATAAGACCCTTAAAACCACTTGACATTTCTATAAAAGGATGTACATTAGGAAGAGAGCATCTAATATGCCCTCTCAGATATGCCAAAGGTGAGTCCTGCCACTTCCAGCATAGATCATCACTTTACTCTTTTTGTACTCCCATGTATCAGGTGTATTTATTTTATGGAATGCCAGTACCTTAGGCAGTATCAGAGGAGCGCTGCTGAGTTATACACCGGGCTCCTAACTGCAAAGTCAGTAGATCATAACCACTGGCTGCCCTGTTGGAAAGACAAGGCATTTTACGCTCTTAAAATTTTAGTTTCAGGAACCCTGTGCAGCACTGCTATGAGTTGGAATCAACTTGGTGATGGTGGGTTTTGGGTAATGCTGTCTCAGGAGCTCTGGTGGCTTAATGTGTTATACCTTCAGCTGGTAACCACAGGATCAGTGGTTCAAACCTACCGATTTCTCCCTGGGAGCAAGATAAGGCTATTTGTCCACGAAAGATTCCAAGTCTCAGAAACCCAGAGAGGCATTTTTACTCTATTAATAGGGTTTCTATGAGTCAGAATGGGCTTGATGGCAGTGGGTTGGGTTGGTTTAATGCATTTTCAGGTTCTTAGTTGATATTTAATAACCTTCTTTTTGAATGGAGAGACTGTTTTTGTTTGTTTGTTTGCTTGTTTTACAGAGACATGTAAATGAAAATAAAAAGGAGGTCAGGTTTTCACTTCAACAATTCAGCGTTTACCGTTGCAGAGTGTGATTGTTGGCTCTCCACGTGTTTCCCCCTTCCTCTGCTAGTATTTCTTTCTTCCTGTCCGATTGAATAAGGATCAACTGAAAGCTGAGAGCCTCCCTTAAACTGATCACACTGAAAAAAGTTCAGTTAGAAAATCTCATATTCGCTCCACTTTCAGTCTTCCCACTCCTGACTACGTTAATCAGATTTATTTAAGGGCAACAGAGGTCATCAGATAATTCATTCCAGATGACAGATTATAATCAGTCCACATTTTGTTTCCACCATCCAGCAATGCAATCGATAAAGTGTTTGTTGTGCTTTTCTCTAGTTAATATTAGGTTACCGTATCACTTGGACCAGATGGGTTGCCTATAGAATCCCACACCTAATCCTGAAGGTTGGTCACTCTGGAAACAATTTCTTCATCAGATGGAGGACTTTTAGCAGGAGAGTAACATGATCAGCTTAGAAAAATCAACCGGGAGTCCTTGGGGAAATCCATCACAGAGATGTGAGAGACTGGTTAGAAGGTCAGTTAGAAGACTGATACAATAGTCCAGACCGACACCAAGATGGAAATGACTGTGGGGGTGGAGAAGAAGGGGCAGGACCTTGGGAAATTGACTGCTGGAATGGGAAAATGTTAGAATGCCTCTCATGTGGTTAGGCTGTTTTGCTGATGACATGGGAGAGTCATTGATTAGGGTAAAGAAAAGGGGGAAACTGGGCTGCATTTGGTAAAGTTAATCACTTCTGTTTCAGAGTATCCTATGACCAGGTGGATAAATCAGTAGGTAGTTCTTACAAGGGCCTGGAGATCAAGAAACCAGACAGGCTGGAGAGATAAATCCAGGAACCATCATTGTACAAATAATAGGACAACTATTATGGTGGATTTTACAGGAAAAAAATACCCAGGGAGAGAATGGACAGAAGGACTCATGTTTGTGCCAATAGCAAAGTGCCCATTCTCTGGAGAAATGTAGAGATGAGTATAAAAGCTTTTATTCTTAGATTAATTTAAGAAACCTCTCTAATGATGTATTTTGGACATTGTATTAGGAGAGACCAATCCCTGGAAAGTAGAAGGACAGTGAAAAAGAGGAAAAGCGTAGTAAAGTAGAGGGCAGTGAAAAGGCGGAAGCCCCTTCCCAACATGGATTGAGACGGTGGCTTCAAAAGTGGTCTCACACAGAAGGACGATTGTGAGGATGGTGCAGGACCGATCGGTGTTTCACTCGGTTGTACATAGGGTTGGTATGAATTGACAATGACTTGACAACAACTAATAGCAACAGTTAGCATAGGCCATATTCAAGGTCGCTGGTCATTTAGTGGGTTCTGAGTTGCTAACCACAAGGCAGTAGTTTCAAACGGCCAACAGCTCTCCAGAATAAAGAGAAGGTGTTCTACTCCCATAAAGAGTTACTGGCTCAGAGACTCACAGGAGCAGTTCTATCCTAGCCGATAGGAGTTTCCAGAGTCAGCGTTGACTTGATGGCAGGGAGTTTGTGTTGAGGTGTTGAGTTATGGAGTTGGCCAACAATATTGAGTATAACACGGGCAGTCAGAAGAATGAACAAATCAGTCTCGACGAAACACACCCACCATCCTTCCTGGAAGCGAGTACAGTGAAATGGCATACCTTCTTGGACGGTGTTACCAGGAGGGACACAGCCTTGGAAAAGGACATCATTGTTGATAAAGTAGAGGGCCATTGAAAAAGCGAAGGCCCTCACTATGCTGCAGTGACACAGTGGCTGCAGTGTGGGCTCAAATAGAGGTCAGGTTGGGGGCTGGTGTAAGAGCAGGCCGTGTTTCGTTCTGTCATCATTATGAATCCTCTATCAGTTCTAACGGACTGGATTGCACCTTACAGCAAGAGGGTTCGTTTCTGAATAACAACAGGGTTTGTTTCTGAATTGAATTTCACGTAGTCAGTAAAAGATCAAGAAGTAAAAGAAGAGATAAGCATTTTACCTAAAATACCAACCTTTAACCCATAGCCAAATTTTATTTAGGTGGTCAGGAGCATCTGACCTTCTGCATGACGTTTGGTGCATTCATGGAGAGCGCGGATAAGAAGGCAACGTCGCACATTGACATTGAGATCGTTCCTCTCTTTCTCATTGGTCTCTACCTTAAACTCATCAGGTGTTAGCTACTTAAAAATGCATATTTTAAAAATACATATTCTAATACGATTCTTGATTTCTTAAGAGGAGTCTATTTCATTCTTCTTATAAAATATGGTGGAAATTTGATCATTTTAAAGGGAGGTGCATAATATAGTAGTTTATTTTACATAAATTGTGTGGTAGTTACATAATACATTATGAATTTGAGAATTAAGAGTGAAGGGGTGGAGTGCAGCCTGTCAATCAAGTCGCAGCTTGATGACCGCATTTGGAGGCTCTAAGTAGATAAATAGCTCGCTGGAGGCAGGACACAATCACTCCCTTCGAGACATTCCTGTTGACATGGAGCTATGCTAGAGCCCTGGACCTGGAGGAGCCACATGGAAATCCACACCAGCACTGAGATGCTTACACTGCCACTAGATAAAACAAGACTTTCCACTCACTGGCCTGGGATCTTCCTGCCTTCAGCGTCATTGTACGCGTTTCATGAGTCTGAAGAGGATATTATAGATTGGTATCGGACATATGGGCTAATATTGAACTTTTGGACTTGATCTGGACTGAGCTGGGATGTTTTCTAAATATTCAATTGCTCTTGTGTATAAAGCTTTTTCTTATACACATGTGAGTGTCTTCTTGCTCTGGTCAACCCCGATTAACACAAGTTGCTAATCAGAAAAATATCCATAATATAATTTTTAAATTAAACTAATGTTGCTGAAGTGAGTTCTGATGGCACAGAGAGTTTGATGATAGTTTACTAATAGAAAGCTAGGTGGCTTGAACGCAACACCTGTCCATGGGAGACAGATGTGGCAGTCTGCTTCTTTAAAAATTTACAGCCTCAGAAATCCTATAATACAGTTCTACACTCAGTGACTCAGAATTTACCTGATAACAATGGGTTTGCCTTTCCCCCCTCCATAGCAGGCAGTGTCATCACGTATTTAGCTTTGCAAGCAAAATTCCTCCGTGGTGTATAACATTCTTTTGCAGTTAATTCATAATTGTGTCGATTGTTTTTCTTGACAGATGTAGACCACTGTCGATCAGGAACATTTAAAAGTGTGCTTGTATTTACAAAATAGCAGGCATAGATGGCTTTTCACTGTAACCTTCTTTAGGCCTCATGTCATAATTGCTTAATCTAGATAAAGTAAGGCGGTGTCACAATGAGAGGTTAGTAAAGATAAATCATCGTTCTGTTAGGTTATTTTGCCCTCATGTAGTTAGACACTCTTATTAAAATCGTGAAATTTACAAATGGGATCTGCTTTGAAATGAATGTAAAGGAAGATATTTTAACTGAGATTAATGCAAAAGTGACTTGTGTTTACCTACCTTTTCTAATTTTATTATTGTTTTTGCAAGACATTTAACTCTCAGCCAACTGGGGAAATTTTAGAAAAATATCCTATAACCCAAATGGAGCATACAGATTGCAAACGATTTACTATATTATTGAAAATATATCTGTCAACAAGAAAGGAACAATGTGTTATCCAGAAAGAGCACTTGAGCTCTGTTGAGAGGATTTTTTAAAAAACAAAACTTTTAATTCGGAATTGGGTGAAAGTTTATAAAACAAATCAGTTTTTCATTCAACACTTCATGTAGATTTTGTTTTATGTCCTTGATTTTAAATCTCCACATCACAAAACACATCATATATCCCACCTCCTCTCTGTTTCCATTCCTCTTCTTTTAATGACCCTTCTGAACTTTGTCTTTGAATAAACGCTGCTCCTTTGATCTCATGTGATTAACAAGTCTAAGGAGGGTGTACCTCTCCAATCTTACCCTTCACAAGACAGACCTCACTGTTGGTTGGCTTCAAGTGGAGCCATAGAGGTGGGTTCAGTACCAGCTCTGAAGAAAGACTAAAGAAAGATTGGTAGTTCCACCAATCTTTGTTTTACCAGGAAGCCTGGTCTTTTTTAATGGTTTTGATTTCTGTTTCTTATTTGACTCTGATATTATGTAAGACTTCTTATGCGACCCCCCATCCCCCTTGGAAACAATCTGTATGGGAGGAGCCTAGCACCACCTAGTGCTGGTCTCAGACGGAGGCCAGATTCAGGTAGTCAGTGGGTCCAGTGGATGAATTATTTCCTTGAGTCTTTAATTTTCTTCATTTTTCCTTCCTTCAGATTAGGGGAGACTAAAGATTATACCTTAGATGGCTCCTCACAAGCTTTTAAAACTACAGTTGTCACTCACCAAGGAGGGTTATAAAAAGGGTATATGTGTGCGTGTGGGTGGGAGAGGTGGGGAGGGAGCAGAGGACCGATACATGACTTACTCTGAGGTTTCAAGAGGAAGGAGAGTCAAACTCATTTACTCAAGGCCAATTCCTATGAGGCAGGGGTCAGACATGGCTCTACCCTCCACTCTCCTTACTAATTCTAAAACCAGTCATCCATCCCACGCCATTCTCTTTTCTGCTGGGTGTAATAATTCAATGCCATGACCCCACTGAAACCACAGACCATATTCATGATACTGGGACTTACTAGAGATGTTGACAGGCTACAGTTTAGGATCAGAAGAGTTCAGGATTCAGTTCTTTGGTCAGGACAGCCTGGTCTCTGCCATGTTCACAAGCAGGACTCTCACTGGCTCTGTGCCCATGACTTGGATTTTCACCTACTCAGGCAATGTTATAAAGCATTCTGCCACAGATAAGTCTTAGCCCAAAGGCACTCAGCTCTGGCATCATCGGTCAGCAAAACTAGTTTAACTGATTAAGCACCTGGAAGCACTCCAGTGTGAGAGCAAACCTGCCTGCCTGCCTCCCTTTCGCTCCAGCTCTGCTGATTCCTCTCCTCTGCCCCTCCTTGGATGTCCCAGCTTTCTCTATCCTGGATGTAGGAGGTTCACTGTACAGGGTTCATAGGATGCACTTGGGATCCATAGGATTTAGTCCAATCCTGTTTTTTTTTTTCTTTCTGATGGTAGTGATAATCCTCTTTCCTGCTTCTGAGATGGCTTGTTTTATAATCAGCAGGATCAAATGGCATCCCAAAGATTTTTCTCCTTCCACATCATGGTGGTCTACTTGTTATTGAGAAGACAGCTTTTCTTCGCTCAGTGCTTTCACACCTGAGGCCCTTATCTTCTGCCACTATATTTGTGGGAGTCACCTAATTTGGTGTCAATTTAAGGAGTAAGAGTAAAGGAGTGGAGTCTAGGCTGTCAATCTGGAGATAGCCAGTGAGACTTCTGTGTGGGCATGGCCTTCTCCTGAGAATTCTGGGAAATTTGGTACTTCCTCCTGGGAGGCAGAAGACACCTCTCTCTTTCTACTACTCCTTGGGAGACATTGCTGAAGACAACCCACATGGAGGGAACTAGACCTTGAAAGCCAGAGAAGCCCCAGAGAGACCCCTGCCAGCACTGAGATGTTTCCAATGACACTGCATCCAAAGACTTTCTACCCACTAGCCTGTGATCTTCTGCATTTGGCATCATTGCATATGTTTCATGAGTCTGAAGAGGACTTTATAGATTGATATCAGAAATATGTGCTAATGTTTGACTTATGGACTTGATCTGGACTGGGCTGGGATGTTTTCTCAATGTTCAATTGCTCTTGTATATAAATCTCTTTTTTATACACATATGTGTGTCCATGGATTTGTTTCTCTTGTCTACCCAGATTAGCACAATATCTGAAAATGTTCCTCTGCTCTTCTTGAGGTTTTCAGTATCTGAAAAAAAGAACTAGTGGACATGAAATCAACATGATCAAGAACCAATGGTACTGAAGGAAGAAGCCCAAGCTGCAATGAGGCATTTGCCATAAAACAAGACTTCAGGAATGGATGGAAAATCAACTGACGTGCTTCAAAAAGCTAATGGAACTTTGGAAGCACTCACTCATCTATGTTAAGAAATTTGGAAGACTTGGTCAACTGACTGGTAGAGATCTGTATTTCTACTCATTCCAAAGAAGGTGACCTACCCACATGCAGAAATTACAAGGCAATGTCATTGATATTACATGCAAGTAAAATTTTGTGAAGCTCATAGACCTTTGACAGAGAGCTGCCAGAATTTCAGGTCAGATTCAGAAGGTATATCATTGCCTATGTCAGATGGAGCTTGGCTGAAAATGGAGAATACCTTAAAGATGTTTTACTTGTACTTATTTACTACGCTATGGCATTCAACTGTGTCCATAACAAACTATGGATAGTTTTGAGAAGAATGGGAATTGCAAAACAGTTAACTGTGCTCATGGGAAATCTGTACATGGATCAGGAGGCAGTTGTGCAAATGGAATCAGAGAATTCTGCATGGTTTATAATAAAGAAAGATGTGGGTCAGAGGTGTAACCTCTCACCACAGTGATTCCATCTGTATGCTTAGCAAATAATAAGATAATTTGAACTATATCACTAAGAACATAGCATCAAGATTGGAGGAAAGCCTATTAAGAACTTTCAATATGCAGATATAACCTTTCTTGCTGAAAGTGAGGAGGGCTTGCCACACTTGCTGATGAAGATCAAGGATTGTAGCCTTCCAGATGGATTGCAACTTAATATAAACAAAACCCAAATCTTCACAACTGGACCAGAAGGTACCATCATGATAAATGGAGAAAAGTTGAAGTTGTCAAGGATTTTATCTTGGTTGGATCCACAATAAATGTTCCTGGGAGCAACAGTCAGGAGATCAAAGGACACGTTGCATGGAGTGAATCTGCTGCACAAGACTTTGACTTGTTGAAAGGCAAATAGGTTACTTTGAGGAATGAGGTACACCTGCCCAAACAATGGTATTTTCCATTACCTTATAAGTATGTGAAACTTGAACAATGAATAAGGAGAACTGAAGAAGAATGGGTGCATTGAGTTCTGGTGCTGATGAAAACATTGGATGACCATGGACTGCCAAAGAACAAACAAATCTGTCTTGGAAGAACAGCCCGAATGCTCCTTGGAGGCAAAAATAGTGAGCCCCTGTCTCAAATACTTTGGACATGTTTCAGGAGAGAAAAGTCTCTGGAAAGACACATTATGCTTGGTAAAGTAGAGGGATCGCAAAACACGAGAAGGACCCTGCACAAGATGGATTGACACCGTGGCTGCAACAGTGGACTCAAACAGCAATTATGAGCCTGGCACAGAACTGGACACTATTTAGTTCTGCTGTACATAGGGTTGGCATGAGTTGAATCTGATTGGATGGCATCTACTAACAACAGGAGGACATAATTGGCCAATTTACATGCTGAAAATTCCAAGATTTTACAATCACCATTAGCTCTCTTAGCAGTCATTCAGAACTAAATTATATAGTCCCATGGCTACTCTTCTCAACCTTCTCTTACCGAGAAGCATCAGGAAAAGGATGTTTGTTGGGAGTTACTGAGAACATGGCTAGTATGCCATGTCAAGTCGTTCACTGCTCTGAATCACTGGGATTTAGAGCATTCATGGCTTACTGCCAAATGAGTTGTGGGATGACATCATAAACATCATACATGAAAAAAAAGCAAGAGGTCATTAAAAAGCCAGGAAGGAGAGAAAAGACCAAAGTGAATGTTAGAAGGGATTTTAAATTTTCTTCTTGAATGTAGAGTAGCTAAAGAAATGATGAAATCAAAGAACTTAACTAAAATTTTCAAAAGTCAGTCTAAGAAGACAAAGTATTTTAGCAAAGTTTGAAAACCAAAGGAAGAACAAATTCTTAGCTTATGTCAAACTAAAAGAACGGATGCAAACAAAATAAAATATTTCAAGCTTCAAGTGACAAGACAGAAGACAGAAATGTCGAATGATTCAGGAAGCATCAAAAGATGATGCAAGAATTCTACAGTAATTATACCAAAAAAAAAGATTGTTCAAAGTTCAATCATTTCAAGAGATATAATATGATAAAAAAATGGATGGTATCGAAGGAAGAAGTCCAAGGTGCACTGAAGGTATCAACAAACAAAAGGCCCAGAAATCAATTGAATACCAATTGAAATGTTTCAACAAACTGATGCAGTGTTGGAAGCACTCAGTACGCTGTGCCAAGAGATTTTGAATCCAGTAACCTGACCGACCAGCTGGGAGAGATCCCTATTTGTGATCACTCCTAAGAAAGGTGACCTAAAATAATGCAAACATTATTGAACAATATCATTAATATAACATTTTTATAAACTTTGCTGTGGAAAATTTTAAAAATGAATTCAGCAGTACATGAAGAGAGAGCTATCAGAAATTCACCCAGATTCAGAATAAGGCATGGAAACAATGAGCTATATCACTGCTGAAGCTAGATGGATCTTAACTAAATACCCAGAATACCAAAAAATTGTTTACCTGTGTTTTATTGATTATATAAAGACACTTGACTACATGGAGCATTAAAAATACGGGTATCATTGGGAAGGGTGGGAATTCTAGAACACTTTATTGTGCTCATGTAGAACCTATATCTAGATTAAGAGGGCTCATGTGGAACCTGTACCTAAATTGTTCTGTCCAAACAGAACAAAGGGGTACTGAATTGGCTTAAAAGCAGGAAAGGTGAGCCAGTGTTGTATACTTTCCAATCTGAACACTAAGCAAACAGTCCAATAGGAAGAAGAACATGGCATTAGAATGGGTTGCTTTTGTTGTTGCATTCGCTAGGTGTCATCCAGTCAGCTCTGATCCACAAGGACCCGATGCCCAACACAGCAAACTGTTTTGTGGTCTTTGCCATCCTCACAATTGTTCCTGAGGCTATTGATGCAGTCGGCCACTATGTCAATCCGTCACATTGAGGGCCTTCCTCTTTTTCTCTGCCCCTAGGCTTTGCTAAATATGATGTCCTCCTCCCGGGGCTGGTCTCTCCTGACAACATGTCCAAAGTCTGTAACAGCCTTGCCACCCTTGCCTCTCAGGAGCCCTCTGTGCTTCTTCCAGTGCAGATGGGTTTGTTCTTTTATCAGTTCCTCGTACTTTGAATGTTCTTCTCCTCCAACACAATTCGAATGCACTGGTTCTTCTACAGCCTTCCTTATTCAAAGCTCAACTGTCTCATGCATGTGAGCAATTGAAATGACCTGGCTTCGATCAGGCACACTGTAGTCCTCAAAGTACATCTCGCTCTTCCATACTCTAAAGAGGTTTGTGTAGCAGATTTACTAATGCACAGCGTCTTTTGAGCTCTTGACTGCTGCGTCCTTGAGCATTCACTGTGGATCTAAGTAAGAGAAAATCCTTAACAACTTCAATCTTCTCTCCATTTAGCATTATGTTACCTATTGGTCCGGTTGTGAGGATCTTGGTCTTCCTTATATTGAGTTGTAATCTTTACTGAAGGCTACAATCCTTGATCTTCATCAGCAAGTGCTCCAATTCCTCCTCACTTTCACCAAGCGTCTTCTGCTTACTGCAGGTAGTTAATAAACCTTCCATCAGGATCAGAGGAAGGCTTATTAACAACCTATGATATGCAAATGATATAACCACGATTGCTGAATGTGAGGAGGACACGAAGGCCTTGGTGATGAAGATAAAAAACTACCACCTTCTGTGTATGTTACTACTTCATGTAAAGAATTCAAATGATCTATAAACAACAGGAAAATCAATGAAGGGAGATATCTGTCAGTGTAAGACATGAAAAAATAATAATTTTTAAATTATCAAGGGTTCATGATGGAGGGAGGGAGGAAAAAAATGAGCTGATACCAAGGGCTCAAGTAGAAAGTAAATGTTTTGAAAATTATCATGGCAACAAATGTACAAATGTGCTTGACACAATGAATGTATGTATGGATTGTGATAAGAGTTGTATGACACCCCAATAAAATGATTTTAAAAAGAATTAAAAAATTTTTCACACTGGACCACTATGAAAAACAAAGGGAAGATTAAAGTTGACAAGAATTCAATGTTGCTTAGACCCACAATCAACAATCATGGATGAGTAGTCAAGAAATGAAATGACATTTTAGTACTGTCATGCTGCAGAAGATCCATTTAAAGTGTTAAAGAGGAAAGATGTCACTTTGAGGCCCAAGGCATACCTGATTCATGGCTTGGCATTGTCCATCGCATGTGTAGACTTGACATTGAGTAAGAAAGACTCAAGAAGAAATGGTGCCTTTGAATTAAGCTGCTGCAGAATATTGAGAGCATCACCTCCAAATGAGGTCATCAAGCTGCGACCAGATTGACAAGCCAGACTCCACCCCTTCCTCAAGTTGACATATGATGCATTTGCCACAGTATGACATGATTCATCAATATTATCAGCATTGTATAGTATTCCACTTTGTGCATACACCATTGTTGTTATCCGTTATTCCGTTAGATGGACAATTTGGATTACTTCCATTTTTGCTGTTATGAATTGTGCTGTGATAAGCATGAGCATGCATATGTGTATTTTCACATATATTTAGTATGGCATCATTCTCTAGGGATCCTAGTCATAGGCTTGCTCAATCATAAGATATTTCTAGTCCCCATTTCTTAACAAAGTACCATATTGTGTTCATGGTGGTCATACAGTTTTAGTGTCCCACCAGGAGTGTACGAGGATTCCAGTCTCCCCATCTTCATGAGTATCTGTTGTTTCTTGGTTTGTTTTTTGGACTCTGCTATTCATGCTGAAGTCTTGCCAAAACTGTGGGTTAGATGTTGGACGGCTAACTACAAGACTGGTGGTTCAAATTCACCAACTGCTTCATGGGAGAGAGATGAGGCTGTCTGCTCTTCTGAATATTTACAGTTTCTGCAACCCGAAGGATCAGTTCTACTTTGTACTATAGCATTTTGGTAAGTTGGAACTCGCTCAGTGGCAATGGGCAATGGCTAATGAATCTGACGATGTGTGTGTGTGAGACTTCTCGATGTCTTCTTTGGTGAGGTGTCTGTTCATATCTTCTGCTCACTTTTTAATCAGGAGCTTTGTGGTTTTGTTGTTTAGATATTGGAGTTTATTACAATTTTAGTGATTATTTAATGATTATTCCTTGTCTGACATGTCATTGTCATTTTTTTCTACAGTCTGTGCATGGTCTTTTTTTTTTCTTTTGAAGAAATCTGATATTTAGGGGGTCTGCTAGGTGAAATTTTTACAAGTTTTCCCTGCTTGTGTTACTTCATAACATATAAAGAAAACTTATCCTGAGAATATTGGTGGTGGTAATGTTTTCATTAGTTTTTCTTTGTTGAGTGTCTCTGCTTTCGACAGTGAGATAGCCATTGGCATTTTTGTGTTGGTTTGAAAATTGTGTAACCACTTTTCTGACATTATTAAGTAGTAATAAATAGATGGATAAATAGTACTGAGCAATATTCAGAACATTAACCGGAATCATTACAACTCGAAATGTTTAAGGACTTGGTAGACACCTAATCATTTCATGACTCATTTTAATAGCATGGCAAATTAATCAAGCACGCTTTCTAGAATCCTGAAGGAATTGTATCAAAGAAATGGCAACACGTGCTTGTGTGCTCTCTTTTATTTTTAATGTGTAAATTATTCTTCTAAACACACCTTTCAAAAGGAAAAGCATGGGTTGCAGATGCTATCGTTCTAATTACAGAAGCACACAGATGCAATCACAACTTTACCTGCAGGCTCAGGTTATAAATTCAGCATTTAAAGTCCATAAGTCCATTGACGTAAGATCCATTTTTCTGTAGGAAACAGACTCGAGACATTTTAAACACTAGCGATACTATGGTGGCTCATTCAATAGAAAAGTTCCCCACTTTGCTTCTAGAGTTCAACATGACTGCAATTTTTTGAATTGAGTTTCAGACTTCCTTACATATATTTTGGTGGCTACATTTGTCCTAGTGTTGACATACAATTGTCAAATTAGACATGTATAATGGAAAATATATTTCTTTACCAGAAAACCAGTGGAATTAAATTGCTCACAAGCAGGAAAGTTAGAAGGATGGAAGTAATTTGGTAGCGTGGGAAAATGTGCTTTAGGAAATATATGTCGGTGCTAAATCGGCATTACTAGCTTCTGTTTGTGTCCTCTCTGGTGCACAATCTAGACAAGAAATGGATCCAGTTACTTCCTTTCAAAGACTCTTCCCTCTCTCCTCCCTGCAATGTGGGTGTGCAGATTCAGCTTTCCTTTGGCCTAAGCACATTGCTACGCAGTAAAGAAGGCAGGGGTTAGAGGAGAAGCTACTCAGTGCAGGCCAGCAGCCTCTTCAAACTGAACTTTAAGTGCTGCTTCTGATGTAGGTTTCTTCTTTTTCATTAAAGAGGGGGCATTACGAAAGTAACACAGGCACAATAACTATTCACACAGGCCTCTTTCATAAGGCATTCTTTAGTGTCTTGCAGTTTTCCGGCGTCTTGTCCAATCAAGGACTATAACAGATGCAGACGGTGGTGAAATAAATTCTGTGGCAGTTACTGCAAGGAGTAAGATGGTATAATTTTGGAAACAATGTTTTCATTGTACTGGACTCATTCATTCATTTTCAGATGCATTCATTTGCAAATTACCCACAACATACATTTCTTTTCTGAGCTATGAATATGTCCTTCTTGGAAGGCCAGCACAGCCATGACCCCCTGCTCTCATGAGGCGTCTGCCCCTCCCCACTTCCGTCCATTGGAGAGGCTGGAAGCGCCTGAAGACAGCACGGATGCAAGAGAATGATGGAGGGAGTTCCCTATGTGAAACAGGCAGGTGTTTCGTTTTAGAACCATTGAACGAGCAATGGAGACCCGGGAAGCTAGTCTTAAATTGATGGAGTAATGTTGATGGGTAAACATGATGGAAAATAACATTGTTGTGTACCATCAATGCTAGACTCGTAGCATTCCTCTAGAACTGCCCAGAGAACTTCCAGAGCCATGCATTTTACAGAAGCAGGGATGCAAACTGCAGATGCGAAATCACTTTGCTTTAGTTCTCTGTGACACATGGATATGCAAGAAACCGACACAAAGCCTACTGAAATGGAGACCTAGTGCATTTTCTGGGCATCTTACATAGTCTAATATTTGCACATGACTATCATATTTGAGAGAAAAAGATGAACATCGAGGAAGCCAAGAGATGATAATAAAGACAATGAGCACAAGAGGCACACGCTAAGATCGAATAAAATTCTCCAATGCTGAGGAATCTGTGAATGGCCAGCAGTCCTGGCTGCTTCAAGGTTTCCCCTGGGCTATGTGTGCATATTAGGATTATGGACCTTTTCTTGTCTATGCCTTCTTACTCATCTGAACGTTTAAAACGGATATTATTGCTTTCACAGTAGCATAAATAAAAGGAGAACGACAATCATGCTACTTCCATGAAGTTTATAAGGCATACTCGGAGCAGCTGTGATATGACTCACAAACACCAAATGATCTCACTGAAAAATATGACTTTCTGTAGGCTTGTCAACTCCTATGGAAGATTTCATCAGGTAAGTAATCAAACGAAGCATATGGCATCGGACCAACCTGCTGCAAAAGACCCCTTATGAGCTTTAAAAAGCAACAATTTCTCTTCGATGACTAAGACGTAGTTGACATAAACTGTGGTCTTCTCTATTGTCTATGTGCCTGGAAAAATTGGGCAATGAATGAATTTAAACAAGGAATGTTGGTTGAAATGTTGGCAAGGACTCTTGAGTAAACTGACTGCAATGAGGATCAAGAAATCCAGCCCGATTGCTTCTTAGCGGAAAGGATGGCCAGTCTGATTCACTTAGTTTGTACACAGCATCAGGAGAGACCAATAGAAAAGTACGTCATGCTTGGTCAAATAAATGGCTACTGAAAACGAGGAACATCTTCACTGAGAGAGAGCGACACATGGGTGCTACACAGTACACAAACATACCAAACATCACGAAGGTGGCATGGGACTCGTCAAAGTTTTGTTCTGCCAAATGTGAAGTTCTGCTAGCCGGGACTGACTCATTTGTAACTACCAGAAACAGATACCAATGCTAGATCCTGAGCCTACACATGTAGATAAGTAGCATCTACATGCAAAGAGCTCTGATTTGAAAAAAAAAAAATGCTTCTGGGAAAAGTCAGGCCTAGCAAAGTTGTGCAGGAAAGGTATCCCTCATAACGACATGCCTGAGCTGATGTCAGAAGACGATGCGGTGTCGACTAACTACTGAGTGAACTGACGGAAAAGGAGCCCTGGCGGCAGTGTTGTTGGTCTTGGGCTGCTAACTGCAAGGTCAGCAGGTTGAAAGCACCAGCCCTTCTTCGGACAAAAGACGAAGCTTTCCAGTCTTGTAAAGAGCTGCCGTCTCAGAAACCCGCAGGCAAGGTCCACCTGTCAGCATTGACTTGACGGCAATGAGGAGAATGCAACATAACACTGGCCTACAGCCAGGTTGGTGTCCCAAATGTTAGACTTATTTCTGGGACCATTTGACCCACTAATTAAAAATAAAGGCACCCGTTTCCCCCAATCAGCTCTCGTTTTTGAGAGACAGAACCTATGCCATACACCACTCTACTTTGTACACGTATGAAAAATCAGGACATGATCACGTCGTGGAGATAGCCTGAGACAGAGGAAGTGTACTCAACATCTAGGTCAAGTTATACTTCACATGATGTCCTTTGATTCAAAGACATATTTGAACATTGCAAATCACATGAATGTGGAATTTTCTCCAAGTTTCGCTTTACCTTTATTACGAACTGAATTGCAAACAGTTCTAATGTGTGGTTTTAAAAAGGGACAAGAAGTAGGAGTTAGAGTACGCTAAAGAAAGAGCCCCAGCAGTGCAGTGGCTTACGTGTCTGACTGTAAGGCACAGGGTTAGCTAGTCTAGTACACCAGCCTCTCTGCCAGAGAACTAGGCACCTTCCTACTCCGCATAGGAAAAGGTCCTTTCTGTTGTGTGCAGTCTCTATGGGTCATAATTGACGGATTGGTAGTGAGTTTAATACAATAATTAGAGATTCAAATGTTCTGAACTCCTTAGTAAAATGTCAGTGCTCCAGTCTTGCTAGAAGACGGCACAACTTTTCCACCTGTGCACAAAGTCTCACAAGAAAGGCTGGAATGTTCCTTCTAAGGAAGCGGGCAGTCAATCTCACCTCGGAAACACTGAACATGAGCCAGCCACCAACTTCTACATATTAAAATGTGCTATGAAACATTTACTGCATTACTCGAAGGAGAAACATTTAGATCCTCAAAATAGTTATGGAAATTACTATGAAGTATTATGTTTTCAAAACTCTTAAGTGGCCCTCTCACCCTCCATATATGTGCCTTTTCAAATTTTTCTTTCTTTCTTTTTTATTTTTAAATATTTCTACCCTTCTCAAACTGTCCTGTCTTTGAAGTATTCAACTTGCAGTCTCTGTATCTGTTGCACAGCCTCTCATCCCACAGAGAAAAACCCACTGTCATCTGATGGATTCTAACTCCTAGTGACACCGTAGGACAGAGAAGAACGATTCTTGCAGGTTTCCCAGTCATTTGCTCCAGAGAGGGTTTCAACCACTGACCTGATGCTTGGCAGTTCAGCATGTAAGCACCAGCTATTATGGGTCCATAGACAGCTTTCCTTGAAGTGCCTTCACACCTAAGTCTTTTCCAAACATTCCTTAACATTCTAGTCTTATCTTATAATTCTGGTTCTGAATTCTTCTCATATTTGAAACTGGATGATAAATTAATAAATTAGCCTAATTTAATAGCTGAAAACATCATGTAACAGTCTATCTAAGACACCAGAGCTGATGCAGTCAATCTAATGCAATTTTCTGAGTCAGTGCCTCAAATCATCCCAGGAGAAGGGCTAAATACCAAGATAATCAAGAAAAAAACTTTGTTTAAGGAGAGGAGGCTCTGTAATCTAACCTCTTGCCTTTGTACCATATTCTCTTCTCAAGTTAAGGGAAGGCTCTCCAACTCATTATATTACGTGTATAATTGATTTGATTTTTACGTTCTCATTTTGGGGTACCATTCAACACATTGTTAAAAATGGTGAACTAATTGAAATACTTGCCATTCTTACGGCACAGTGTGTCCAGTTTGGAGCTTGGCAAAGGTATTATATTCATCAAAGAACTATTTTGTGAGGAATGAGGTAAAATAAAGATACCCTGAGGTAGCTGTGGGGCTAGACACTGAGCTGCCAACTGTAAGATTG